>NC_059073.1:295658599-295974079 GCF_020497125.1 Mauremys mutica | reverse complement strand
GAGGGGAGCTGCGCTCTGCCCTGATCCCGGCTGCCAGCGCCCCCCCCGGCCCCGTAGGGAATGGGGTGGGCCTGTGGGACGGCCTGGGCCTGCAGAGTGGGGCCAGCCTCGGCGGGGTTCTGTCCGGGGCTCCAGTACTGCCCATTCCTGCCTGCAGCGCCCTGCCCTCTCGATCTCCCCCACCCGGGGTCGGGTTCCCCTTGGCCTCCTGGCTGGGGTCCCTGGCAGGGCAAGGGAATCACGCCCACTTCCTGCTGCCTGGGCACTGCCTGGGCAGTGCCTCTGTCCTACACGCTGGCTCGTCGCTCTGCCCTGCGCTGGACTGGGCTCTGTGCCCCGTCCCTGCCTGCTCCCCTCGAGTGGTGAGCTCTGTGCTCGGCCCATGTCCCTGCCGCGAGGGAGCAGGTGCCATCGGCCTTGCTGCCGGGCACCATGGGCTCTGCCCAGCCCCCTGCGGGCTGCTGACGGAGGGGCTGGCCTGGCAGCCTGGGCTCTGCAGTGCTGGGCCTGGGAGCTCCCCTAATGCTGCGTGTCAGGGAGGAGCTGCACGGGGCCCTGGGGGCTCTCAGACGTCTATGGGGTCAGGGCAGCACCTCCGGTTTCAAACAGTCCCTGAGGGGAACCCCAGGGATCCCCCTCCCCCCATGGCCTCCCCGCCTCTGAGACGGAGCCTCTGGGCTCCAGCCCTCCTGCTTCAACCTGCAAATCCCATGGAGCTGGGCTCCGGGGGGAGCCTTGTGGACTCCGCGGGGCCCGATGCGCTCAGCCAGGACCTGCAGCGACACCAGGCAGCCCGTCCCCCAGTCAACCGGACCCACCCCAGGGACGCCCAGAGAGGCAGCGGCTCCGGCCTAGTCCGGACTGCCCAGGCCAGCTCTCCCTGCGTGCGGCCAGGAGCTGCAGCATCCCTCTTGGTTTCCTCTGGGCCCAGCTGCACCGCTGCAGCGCTTTACCGAAGATGCTCTCTGCTGACGGGAAAGCGTCCTTAATCCACCTGCCTGGGGAAGCTCTCCCACCGTAGCGCTGTCTGCATGGGGTAGGGACCCTCCCAGCCGCTCGCCTGAGTGTCCCCCCCCCCCGCCCCAAGGCTCTTGCTCATCGCTGGGATCCTGCTGCCCCCGCCCCCCATGCAGGAACGCTGCCTCCCCCCGGGGGGGGGGGGGCTGGCATCACTGCTTGTCAATGAGTGACTGTAATGTAACTGCAATATGCTTCACGCAAAAGGTCTCTTGTAAGGTGGTATTACAAAGCTTATAATCTACTGAGTGTGGTCATCCTATTTGTATAAATGTACCACTCTTGGATCTGGAACTAGCCATCTGAACTATAACGCTCAGGCCTATTGTAATTATGCAAAGTGTGGGCCATTAACCGTGCTTTGGAATCTTGATGGCTCCCATCACCCAGGACAATTGTCTGCAAGTGGCTCTGTAAGTCTTCCTGTATCCGGTGTGCTGGCAAGCGCGCAATGGAGTCTTGCAGTGACCGGATCACCTCACCTGAACTGGAATCCATCTTTAACCTGTCAAGTATCAGAGGGGAGCCGTGTTAGTCTGGTTCTGTAAAAGCAGCAAAGAATCCTGTGGCACCTTATAGACTAACAGACATTTTGCAGCATGAGCTTTCGTGGGGGAATCCCCACTTCGTCGGATGCAAGTATTCACCCACGAAAGCTCATGCTGCAAAACGTCTGTTAGTCTATAAGGTGCCACAGGATTCTTTCCATCTTTAACCTGGTGTCTTTCCATTGAGAAGGAGGGGTGGGAACCCAGAGACGGACAAAGGATTCCCGCCTTCTGCAAAAGAGTTACAAAGGGGTAGAACAGAACAAAGGGGGAGAGGAGCCCTCCTGAAGAATCCCCTGGCTCCCACCTGAGCTGAACAGGAGCTGCTCCAGAGGGTGAACAATTGATGAGCTTTATACCAAGTAAAGCAGATTTTTTGGGGTTTAGGCTGCACGTTCCCCCACGCCCCGCTGATTTGACAAAAGTGGGCATTTTTTGGGGGGGAAAAGTCGGGACAAGCGGGATAGGGCTTAACAAAGGGCCTGTGCTGGCCCAAAGAGGTGTATGGTCCCCCACATGGGGGTTAGGTCGGTGGGCCTGTCCCCCAGAGGTGTGGGTATTTCACAGTTACAGCCTGCCCTGAGTGCCTGGGTCTGCCGCTCTCTGGGGACAGCCTGTGGCCCAGCTCAGACACCGGACACCGGGCATTGTCCTCGGCAGAGCCCTGCTGAGCTCCCTGCTCGCTGGCTGGAGCTCCCTGCTGGGGGGGGTCAGATGTCCAGTCCTGGGGGTTCCCCGGGTCCCCTTTGAGCTGAGCTCCTTCACGGCCCCAGGCAGGAGGTGACCCAGGCATCTCAGTGTCCTGCTCCTCCGCCAGGGTGCCCGCCCGGCCGCAAGCCCTGCTCAGCTCACAACATCCATTGAAACATCACAGCAAGTGCCCTGTTGGGCACAGGGGCGCTGTGAGCCAGCCGTGGGGCACTGGCGCTGTGAGCAGGGCTGTGGGGTGCTGGGGCTAGCGGGTGCTGGGGCTGGGAGCTCTCAGTGGGGCGCTGTGAGGCGGCCCTGGGGCGCTGGGGCTGGGGGCTCTCTGTCGGGCGTTGCGTGGGGGGCTGTGGGTTGCTGGGGCTGGGGGCTCTCAGTGGGGCGCTGTCAGTGGGGCTGTTGGGTGCTGGGGCTGGGGGCTCTCTGTGGGGCGCTGCGAGCGGGGCCGTGGGGCGCTGGGGCTGGGGGCTCTCAGTGGGGCGCTGTGAGCTGGCTGGGGGCTCTCTGTGGGGCGCTGTGAGTGGGGACATGGGGGGCTGGGGCTGGGGGCTGTGAGTGGGGTGCTGTGAGCTGGCTGGGGGCTCTCAGTGGGGCGCTGTGAGTGGGGACATGGGGGGCTGGGGCGGGGGGCTGTCAGTGGGGCGCTGTGAGCTGGCTGGGGGCTCTCAGTGGGGCGCTGTGAGTGGGGACATGGGGGGGCTGGGGCTGGGGGCTCTCAGTGGGGCGCTGTGAGCTGGCTGGGGACTCTCTGTGGGGCGCTGTGAGTGGGGACATGGGGGGCTGGGGCTGGGGGCTCTCAGTGGGGCGCTGTGAGCTGGCTGGGGGCTCTCAGTGGGGCGCTGTGAGTGGGGACATGGGGGGGCTGGGGCTGGGGGCTGTCAGTGGGGCGCTGTGAGCTGGCTGGGGGCTCTCTGTGGTGCGCTGTGAGTGGGGACATGGGGGGCTGGGGCTGGGGGCTCTCAGTGGGGCGCTGCAAGCGGGGCCGTGGGGCGCTGGGGCTGGGGGCTCTCAGTGGGGCGCTGTGAGCTGGCTGGGGGCTCTCAGTGGTGCGCTGCGAGCGGGGCCGTGGGGCGCTGGGGCTGGGGGCTCTCTGTGGGGCGCTGTGAGCCGGCTGGGGGCTCTCTGTGGGGTGGCTGTGAGCCGGCTGGGGGCTCTCAGTGGGGCGCTGTGAGAGGGGACATGGGGGGCTGGGGCGGGGGGCTCTCAGTGGGGCGCTGTGAGCCGCCTGGGGGCTCTCAGTGTGCGCTGTGAGTGGGGACATGGGGGGCTGGGGCTGGGGGCTCTCTGTGGGGCGCTGTGATCTGGCTGGGGGCTCTCTGTGGGGCGCTGTGAGCTGGCTGGGGGCTCTCTGTGGGGCGCTGTGAGTGGGGACATGGGGCGCTGGGGCTGGGGGCTCTCTGTGGGGCGCTGTGAGCCGGCTGGGGGCTCTCTGTGGGGCGCTGTGAGCCGGCTGGGGGCTCTCTGTGGGGCGCTGTGAGTGGGGACATGGGGGGCTGGGGCTGGGGGTTCTCAGTGGGGCGCTGTGAGCCGGCTGGGGCCTCTCAGTGGGGTGCTGTGAGCCGGCTGGGGGCTCTCTGTGGGGCACTGTGAGTGGGGACATGGGGCGCTGTGAGCCGGCTGGGGGCTCTCTGTGGGGCGCTGTGAGTGGGGACATGGGGGGCTGGGGCTGGGGGCTCTCAGTGGGGCGCTGTGAGCTGGCTGAGGGCTCTCAGTGGGGCGCTGTGAGCCGGCTGGGGGTTCTCTGTGGGGCGCTGTGAGTCGGGACATGGGGCGCTGGGGCTGGGGGCTCTTAGTGGGGCGCTGTGAGCCGGCTGGGGGCTCTCAGTGGGGCGCTGTGAGCTGGCTGGGGGCTCTCAGTGGGCGCTGTGAGTGGGGACATGGGGGGCTGGGGCTGGGGGCTCTCTGTGGGGCGCCGTGAGCCAGCTGGGGGCTCTCTGTGGGGCGCTGTGAGCTGGCTGGGGGCTCTCTGTGGGGCGCTGTGAGTGGGGACATGGGGCGCTGGGGCTGGGGGCTCTCAGTGGGGCGCTGGGGCTGGGGGCTCTCAGTGGGGCGCTGTGAGCCGGCTGGGGGCTCTCAGTGGGGCGCTGTGAGTGGGGACATGGGGCGCTGGGGCTGGGGGCTCTCAGTGGGGCGCTGTGAGCCGGCTGGGGGCTGTCTGTGGGGCGCTGTGAGTGGGGACATGGGGCGCTGGGGCTGGGGGCTCTCAGTGGGGCGCTGTGAGTGGGGACATGGGGGGCTGGGACTGGGGGCTCTCAGTGGGGCGCTGTGAGTGGGGACATGGGGGGCTGGGCCTGGGGGCTCTCAGTGGGGCGCTGCTCCCAGTGCCACGTCAGTACTCGGCAGCTGCAGGCTGGATGCTTCTTCCACCTTTGTTTATGTGGGGCCGGGGCCAAATGCTGTTTCAGGTCAGTGCTGTCGTTGCCTGCTCAGGCCCCTCCCTGGGGAGAAGGCCCCGGGGGCGGCCTGGCAGTGACTCTCCAGAGGCTGAGGGTTCCCAAGAGGGCTCGGAAAGATGCCACATCCGTCGGGGCGGGACGTTTTCCAGTCAGTTCCAGCCGTTGTGCCTCTGGGGTTCGTCCTCGTTTCCCAATATGACCCCTAAGTATTTTAGCTCTTGCTGTACCCGCTGGGCCTTGGCTCTGCTAGCCTGGCATCTGGGATGAGCTGTAACATCTGCTGGGTGAGCCCACCGGCCTCCTCCCTCGGGGCTCCCGGCGCCCGGGTATCAGCAGTGGAAGAATTGACTCTTTTCAGGGCTTCAGGTGTCCATTTTCCCCACATTTTAACCACATGGGAGGGACAAATTGCAGGTGTGTTATGAAAACCCCAGGGTGTCACGGACTCACCGGTTGTGCCCACTTGTGGCCCTGTGCGGTCCGTGGGGGGGCCCCTTTCAGGGCGACAGCCCTTCTCGGGGGGCCGTTCTCTGCCAGGGTCAGGCCCCTCCACCTCCTGGAGCCGCACCTCTCTGAGCCTCAGCACGTCTGTCTCTGCCGTGGGCCCCTCAGGGAGTCCCCGCGCTCTGGACCCCCCTATCTCCCCACTCGCAGAGGGGTTGATGCCCCCCAGTGATTTCCCTGTGTACACCCCCCCTGAATTTTCCCAACACCCCCCCCCCCAGTTTTGTGAGCTAGTTACATACCAATTTAGTGACTGTTTGGAAATCTGAATTTAAATTGAAACATTAATACAGACTTTAAAAGCTTATACAGTGTATGATAAAATATGTGTATCTGAAAAAGTATCATCGATTTGAAAAGTATGAACATAGACTAGCTTCCTTGCTTCCTTATACAGCTGTTTTTTATGCTGTCAGTGCATTCATTGCGGTGATGTTGGCCAACCTAATAATTTCAAATGATGATTTGTAAGCAAAGTCTAAATGAGTTCTCCCCGACAGCTAGTGATGAGCTGGGGGCTAAGGCTTCAGGGCCAGGTTATATTTACATTCACACCTAATCTACCTAGGGATCCAGCAAACAGAGCTGTGTTGTCCAAGTGATAGATTTTGGCTGGGGCTGGGTTACAAACCACTTGAATGTGGGGGAAGGGGGGATGAAATGTTGTTCTTATTGTATGAGTAAAGGGCAGTAGAACTGTGCTTAGCCTGTGATGATTTGAAGGCATCAAGAGAGAGGGTGGGGACCTGTCCCTCTCCACTGTTTAAAGACAGAGCTGATTAGGCTCCATAGAGTCTTTTGTTCTGTTAAGTGACCACTGCAGCCGAAATCACTGACAATCAGGTCTAAGTGCTTAGTCCTGTTGTGGGGACAGTGTTCCTGTGGAAGAGACGGCCCAGCCTGCACTAGCAGCGAGGTTCCCCCACTGAGAGCTCAGCTGAAATCACTGAGAGCTGGTGGAACCTCAAGAGACCAACTCGCAGAGGTCACAGTGGTAGGTGACAGCAGAAGGTGACTGTGCAGGGCCATTGGCAACAGAGTGGTGGAGTGAACGGTGGCACAACGAACAGCCGTGGCCAGAGCAAACTGTGCCTTTTTGTCCCCCACCTGGGAGGTGAACTCACGTGAAAGCACCTCTGAACTCTGAGTCTCCACTGACCAAGGACAACACCGGTGAGCGGGTTGCGGTGGAGGGAAAAGTGAGGGGCACGTTAAATAAACATTTGTTTGCTGGACTATATTTTAGTCACTTTGCTCCAGAATGCTGGATTTGTGACTGGGAATGGAAACTTATATAAATATGTTTCCCAGTAGGCCAAGATTTTTAAAATGCAGTATTTGCCAAGGTTGTTATCTCACATTGTTGCTATCTTGGGAGGTCATTATGTTGGGGAGTTTCTGTACTAAACATTTTTATTATAATTAATTTTTACATAAGAATGGTCATACTGGGTCAGACCCATGGTCCATATAGCCCAGTACCCTGTCTTACAACAGTGGTCAAGGCCAGGTGCTTCAGAGGGAATGAATAGAACAGGGAATCATCAAGTGATCCATCCCCTGTTGCCCATTCCCAGCTTCTGGCAAACAGGCTAGGGACACTCAGAGCATGGTGTTGCATCCCTCTCATCCTGGCTAATAGCCACAGATGGACCTGTTCTCCAGGACTTTATCTAGTTCTTTTGCATCCGAAGAAGTGGGTATTCACCCACGAAAGCTCATGCTGCAAAACGTCTGTTAGTCTATAAGGTGCCACAGGACTCTTTGCTGCTTCTACAGAACCAGACTAACACGGCTACCCCTCTGATACGTTAAAAATCCTGTTATAGTTTTGGTCTTCACAGCATCCCCTGGCAAAGAGTTCCCTGGGTTGACTTTATATTGTGTGAAGAAATACTTCCTTTTGTTTTTTTTTAATCTGCTGCCTATTAATTTCATTGGGTGACTGCTAGTTCTTGTGTTATGTGAAGGATTAAATAAAATTTCCTTATTCACTTTCTTCGCACCAGTCAAGATTTTGTAGACCTCTATCATATCCCCATTAGTCATCTCTTTTCTAAGCTGAAAATTCCCAGTCACTTTAATCTCTCCTCCTGTTTCATACCCCTCATCATTTTAGTTGCCCATCTCTGTACCTTTTCCAATTCCAATATATATATATTTTAGGATGGGTGACCAGATCTACACACACTATTCAAGGTGTGCACGTACCATGGATTTATATAGAGGCAATATGATATTTTTCTGTCTTATTATCTATCCCTTTCTTAATGATTCCCAACATTGTTTGCTTTTGTGACTGTTGCTGCACATGGAGTGGATGTTTTCAGAGATCTATCCACAATGACTCCAAGATCTCTTCCTTGAGTGTTAACAGCTAATTCAGATGCCATCATTTTGTATGTATAGTTGAGATTGCTTTCCAATGTGCATTACTTTGCATTTATCAACACTGAATTTAATTTGCCATTTTATTGCCTAGTCACCCAGTTGTGTGAGATCCCTTTGTAGCTCTTCGCAGTCTGCCTGGGACTTAATTATCTTGAATAGTTTTGTATCATCTGCAAATTTTGCCACCTCACTGTTTACCCATTTTTCCAGATCATTTATGAATATGTTGAACAGCACTTGTCCCAGTACCGACCCCTCAGGGATACCACTATTTATCTCTCTCCATTCTGAAAACTGATAATTTATTCCTACCCTTTGTTTCCCATCTTTTAACCAGTTACTGATCCATGAGAGGACTTTCCCTCTTACCGCATGACAGCTTACTTTTCAAAAGTCAATTTAAATTAAATACATTTTTTTAAATGTATATTTTTTTCGAAATCTAGACCTGTTATGTGTTTTGGTGGAACTTGCATTATTCTTATGTTAAATTTGCATAATCCTAACAAAACATTTATTTTATTCATATCTCTTTTATATATCTCATTGGTCCTGACACCCCCCCCTGTAAATTCGAACACCCCCCCTAATTTCAATTCCTGGGGAAACCACTGATGCCCCCTGTTCTCTAGCCCGGAGCGACTCTCAGCCAGCGTAACACAGGAGGGTTTATTGAGGGTTGAACCCAGCTCAGGAAACTCTCAGGGCCTCAGGCCTGGCCTCCCTCAGCCCAACACATCCCAGTCTCCCTGCAGCCAGGTGGGCTCTGCCTGCTCCCCCCCTCCAGCCCAGAGGCCCCCTGCTTCCCAGCTGGGCCTCTGATACCCCCGGCCCCAAGCCCCCCCTGTCCATTGGCTTCTCTCCAGGGAAACAGGGTCGCCTGGGCCTCCTCTCCCCTCTTCTGTCCTCTGGCCCCTCGGGCTGGAACCGGCTGGTCAGGTCACCGGGGTCCTCTCCCCACAGCCCATTGTCCTCCCACTGGCCAGAACCGGCTGTGACTCCTGAGCCGGGCCTCCGGGTCACCTGGTCCCCAGTCGCTGGGGTCTCCATCCTCCAGGCCGTCGGACGGGGTCCCGAGTTCCCTCTCCGGTCCCGTGTCCCAACAAACTCCCTCTCCCCTCCCCTCGTTAAACCAGTAACACCCGGGGACACTGAGTCCCACCCCCCCTGCATGCAACCCCCTGGAAAACACGGAAAAGCAAGAAACTCCCCCACTTGGTCACATGGGGGACCCCTGTGAAACACAACTGTTGGCCCCTGTAAGTGAACCCAAATTTGTACCAGGACTCAGGGTGCAAGGGGATGGCAGAGAAGGTGTTTGCTACGTCTGTCACTGAGAACCACTCTGCTCCTGCTGCTAGTGCAGCGACTACTTGGGACTTGGCCATGACCGGGGCAGGGGCAGGGTTACTGCGTTTTATGCTCTAAAATCCACTGTCCTTCTCCAGGTCTTCCCACCCCCTTTCAGGCCAGGCCAGTATGGGGGGTTGGTACTCGCCATGTGCCCAGTACCACCCTGGTCCAACCACCTTTCCATGGTAGATTTTACTCCTTCTTCTTCGAGTGATTGCTCCTATGCATTCCAGTTAGGTGTGCGCGCCGCGCGTGCACGGCTCTTCGGAACATTTTTACCCTAGCAACACTCGGTGGGTCGGCTGGGCGCCCCCTGGAGTGGCGCCACTATGGCGCAGGATATATACCCCAGCCGGCCCGTCCGCTCCTCAGTTCCTTCTTCCCGCCCGTGCGGCCAGTTGGAACAGTGGAGCGCAGCTTAACTGACCTCCACTTCCCTAGCTACTCGTAGTTTCTCTCGTTCTGTTTACAGTTGTAGTTAACTTTATTTTGTTTGTAGAATAGTATTTATTTTACAGGGGTTCGGGGTTTATCCCCTTCCCCTCACCCGGTACCGGGTCCGATGCCCGGTCCACAGGGTTGTGTAATGCTCGGCCGGCCATAAGCCGCTGCCGACAAGAGATCCTCTCTTAAGTGCCTCGAGGGATCTCACCACACAGATAAGTGCCGCTTTTGTGAGGCCTTTCATCTGAGAACAAAGGGGAGCGGGACTTTCCCCTCAAGCAGCTCCTGAGGGAGGCAGCTCTTGCTCCTCCGCTCTCGGAAGGAGCGCTCCCTCGGCACCGGATCGCCGGTACCGCTAAGGCCTCTCGGCACCGACCGTCGCCGACGTCCCTGCTCCGCAGCTGAGCGCGATGCTCAGTTGGATCGCCCGGCACCGATGTCTGCGACGGCACCGACAATATCCGCACCATTAACTCCGGCCAGGCAAGAGCCGTCGAGTCCGGTGCTGGAAAGCTCCCCGGTACGAACCGTGGTCGAGCTCGCTACGAAGCTGCGTCCGAGCCGCCTGCTCCGCAGCCGAGCGCTATGCTCAGTCGGCTCGCCCGGCACCGATGTCTGCCGCGGCCCCGACAATATCCGCACCATTAACTCCGGCCAGGCAAGAGCCGTAGAGTCCGGTGCTGGAAAGCTCCCCGGTATGGTCCGTGGTCGAGCTCGCTCTGAAGCTGCGTCCGAGCCGCCTGCTCCGCAGCCGAGCGCTATACTCAGTCGGAGCGCCCGGCACCGATGTCTGCCGCGGCACCGACAATATCCGCACCATTAACTCCGGCCAGGCAAGAGCCGTCGAGTCCGGTGCTGGAAAGCTCCCCGGTACGGACCGTGGTCGAGCTCGCTATGAAGCTGCGTCCGAGCCGCCTGCTCCGCAGCCGAGCGTTATGCTCAGTGGGATCGCCCGGCACCGATGTCTGCCGCGGCACCGACGATATCCACAGCATCAACTCTGGCCAGGTAAGAACCATTGAGTCCGGTGTTGCAAAGCTCCCCGGTACGGACCGCGGTCGAGCTCGCTAGGAAGCTGTGTCCGAGCCGCCTGCTCCGCAGCCGAGCGCTATGCTCAGTCGGATCGCCCGGCACCGATGTCGGCCACGGCACCGACGATATCTGCACCACCAACTCCGGCCAGGTAAGGACCGTCGAGTCCGGTGCTGGCTAGCTCCCCGGTACGGACCGCGGTCGAGCTCACTCTGAAGCTGCGTCCGAGCTGCCTGCTCCGCAGCCGAGCGCGATGCTCAGTCGGATTGCCCGGCACCGATGTCTGCCGCGGCACCGGCACTATCCGCACCATTAACTCCGGCCAGGCAAGAGCCGTCGAGTCCGGTGCCGGTAAGCTCCCCGGTACTAACCGTGGTCGGGCTCGCTAGGAAGCTGCGTCCGAGCCACCTGCTCCGCAGCCGAGCGCTATGCTCAGTCGGATCGCCCGGCACCGATGTCTGCTGTGCACCGACGATATCCGCACCATCAACTCCGGCCACGTAAGGACCGTCGAGTCCGGTGCTGGCAAGCTCCCCGGTACGGACCGTGGTCGAGCTCGCTCTGAAGCTGCGTCCGAGCTGCCTGCTCCGCAGCCGAGCGCGATGCTCAGTCGGACCACCCGACACCGATGTCTGCCGCGGCACCGACAATACCCGCACCATTAACTCCGGCCAGGCAAAGCCGTCGAGTCCGGTGCGGGAACGCTCCCCGGTACGGCCCGTGGTCGAGCTCGCTATGAAGTGGCGTCTGTGGTGCGAGCTGTGGTCGAGCTCACTATTTCCTCCACGCCGGAAACATTTCCACAGCGAGGGAGTTGCTGGCGAGGGCAGAGCCTGCACTGCCTCAACCCCCGGCACCGCCGGTGCGGGTTACATAGTCAATCGGCAAGCCTGCCTTGATCAGTCCACCCTCCGTTGGCACCGCAGAGCGGCACCGTTTACGATCGCGGTCCCGCAGATGTTCTCGGTCCCGCCGATCGAGGTCCCGACGCCGCTCTCAGTCTCGGCACCGTTCTCCATGTCGGTACCAGTAGTACTCGCGGCACCGGTCAGCGTCCCGCAGCATCGATCCATCCCGGTACCGATCCCGAGCGCAGCGTCGAGTGACGTCAGTTACAGACGCAGACTCTACCATGGGCTTTTCAGCTCCTCTAGGGCCATCCAGACACGCATCAGTGTCGTTCCGTGCGGACGCTTCCTATGCGTAGGACTCTGTTTTCCGATGGGCCCTCCAGAGTCTTCCAGGAGACCTATCAGTGGTCATTCTGGACGCCTTGGGTGTCCTACCACGCCAGCGGCGTACCAGTGATCCCATCTCGCTCCGCTCCGTCGGAGCTCTGGGTGCCAGAGGTGACAATTAGCTGTCCCCCTCCGACCGGTATGGAGCAAGCCCCGGTTCATCCACCGGGCTCCCCGATCCCGCCGGATCAGGAGGTCGTCCAGGAGCGCGAGCCCACACAGGACCCGCTTCTCCCTGGCCTTTCTTCTTCCTCCTCCCCGGATAGGGGGGGCAGGAACATACTCCTCGGGCCCTCCTCTAATCCAAACGCACCAGCCCCTATATCTAAGGAGGCTAGGCGTATGGTCTTACTGGGCCGTAAGATATACTCGGCGGGGGCCCTGCAACTTCGTGTGGCAGACTGGCAAGCCCTGCTTAGCCACTACTATGGGTGGCAGCCAAATTTACAGAGGCGGTTCTTCAGAACTCCCGCTCTGGCCTCGGGGGTGGCCACAAGATGGCTCCAGTTATCGAGCCTTCCCTCGCAGCTGCGGCACACTGTACAGGACTTGCCCTTCAATGACAAAGGCCTGTTCCCTGGAAACACTGGCCCTAAGCGGCAAAGCCTAGAGGGCAGCAGGGTCGCTTTGAGCTCTCTCTCTGTCGGCATACACACGCCGGTAATTCAGAACCGACATTGCCGTCCCCAGCGTATCCGCTCTTTCCCTGCGCCTTGCCAAAGTCAGTACTTTGCCAGCGGGCGTGGCTTACGCGGTCGTGGGCGTCAATCCGGACCCCAAAGGTACAGGAGGTACCTAAGGACGAAACCTATCCCCCAGGCGAAGGGAGGTCTCAGACCTATCCTAGACCTGCGGGACCGTGACAAGTCACGATGCAGATAAGTTCCGCACGGTACCCAGGGGGGACGTCAATCCCATCCTTGGATCCCGGAAACTGGTACGCCGCCCTCCATATGCAGGGCGCATGTTTCACATCACTATTTCTTCTCCACACAGAAGGTGCCCTCGTTTGGGGCCTACCGTCGTTTCCAGTATACGGCCCTCCCGGTTGGCCTCTATACACCCCAAGTGTATGCAAAGTGCATGGCTGTAGTCGCCGCGTCTCTTCGCCACCGTCGGATACACGTTCTCCGTATCTAGACGATTGGCTCATTCAAGGGACCACCAGGCCCAAGTTACCAGTCGTGTGGGCATCGACACGGACCTATTCCCATGTCTAGGCCTAATGATCAATGGAAAAATCCACTCTCATTCCCACTCAGGGAATAGAATTCATTGGGGCCGCCCTGGCCTCCAGTCTCTCCAGAACCTGCTTACCTCAGCCTCGGTTTCAGGCGAGGGTAACAATTGTATAAGGTCTATGGACCTTCCCGACAACTTTGGCTCGCACTTGCCTAGGTTTCCTGAGTCACACGGCTGTCTGCACGTTTGTAACCGAACATGCCAGGCTTCGCCTCCGTCCACTTCAATTGTGGCTCACCTGGGTGTACCACCCGGGCAGAGATGGCATACTCGTGGTCGTCTCGTTCCCCCTGAGCATCCTAGGCTCCCTCGACCGGGAGTCAGCGCCCTCCCTGGTGTATCCATGGAGGCTGTTCCATTCACCCCTCGGGGTCCCTCCGGACAGACACCCCATCTCTCGGCTGGGTGCTCCTCTGGCTCGGCTTCGCACTCACGGCCTTCGGTCGGCGCGAGAGATGGCCTTACACATCAATGTCCGAGAGCTGAGACCGGTCTGCCTTGTGTACCAGGCGTCTCAGCTGGCAGATCGCCTCAGCAGATCCTTCCTGTCTCGCAAGTGGTCGTTTCCTCCGAACATTATCCATTCCGTTTTCCGGACGTGGAGCTTTTCCCGCATAGCCTCCTCGCTCTCGCGAGAACGAAGAGAGAAAGAAGTTCTCCTCGTTCCAAGGCCTCTCCCCAGGCTCGGTCTTGGGGGGGTTTCCCTGAGGCCGTGGATCAGCCATCTGCTGTACGCCTTTACACTGTTCCCGCTGGTTCACAGGGTCCTGCTAAAACTCCGCAGGGACAGAGCGCACCTGATCGTGATCGCTCCACCGTAACCCGGGCAGCACTGGTGCACCATGTTGCTACACCTGTTGGTAGCCAACCCTCTTTGCCCAGACCCCGTGTCGCGGGATCACGGCGAGCTTCACCACCCGAACTTGTACTCCCTGCACTTCACAACAGGGCTGCTGCGTGGCTAACCCGTTCCGAGTTACGTAGTTCTGCCTCGGGTCTACAGGATTCTCCGGGGTGGTAGAAAATCTTCCACTCGGTTAATGTATCTGGCCAAGTGGACGCGTTTCTCCTGCTGCTTCGAAACACGCAATGTTTCTCCCGCCGAGGTCCCGCTCCATTCCATCAGGTTCCTCAGGGCTTGGAGCGTCTATACCCCCCAAGTGGGGCCCCGCCATAAACCTGGGTCCTCAACCTGGTTCTAACCAGTCTATGCCTGCCCTATTTGAGCCAATCTCAGCATGCTCATTGATATACCTGTCCTGGGAGACGGTTTTCCTGTAGCCTTTCAAACGACCAGACGAGTCTCCGAGATTCAGGCTCTCACAATAGGCCCACAGTATAATGTGTTCCTCTAGGACAAGGGCAGTTCTTACCACGTCCGCCCTGCCTCCCTAAGGAGGTGTCGGCCTTTTATATCTACCAGGATGTCTTCCTTCAGGTCTTCTTTCTGAAGCCACTCTCATTGCAAGGAGAACAACAATTGCACTCCTTCGACGTCCGTAGGGCGTCCGCAATCTATATCTGGCGGACAGAGCCCTCTCGTAATGCCCCCAAACCGTTGTCGTACCGGCATACCGGACGAAGGGCTTACCTGTCTCCTCCTAGAGGATTTCATATTCAATGACGTTGTGCATCCGCACCTCCTGGATTTTTGGCCCATGTTCCATGGAGCCATCTTACTGCACATTCCACCAGGGCTCAGGCTTCTCTGCTGCCTTCCTGGCTCACATACCCTTTCAGGGGATGTGTCGTGCAACTCCCTGGTCCTCGATCCACACCTTTGACTCATTGGTCCAAGAGTCCATAGCTGATGCAGCCTTTGGCTTAGCAGTTTGCATTCTGCAACATCTAACTCCGACCCCACCGCCTACATAAGGCTTGGGAATCACCTAACTGGAATGCATAGGAGCAATCACTCGAAGAAGAAAAGACGGTTACTCACCTGTAGTAACTGTTGTTCTTCGAGATGTGTTGCTCCTATCCATTCCAGTTAGGTGTGCGCGCCGCGCGTGCACGGCTCTTCGGAACAACAGTTACTACAGGTGAGTAACCATCTTTTCCTCTGCCTGCTGAGGATACTGGGGTGACGCTGTGGAGGGGGTCAGGCCCTCGGATTAGAACCTCAGCATCAGTTTTCCCACATTCCAGTTTATTTTCAGCCCATACGCTGGGTCACTTGTTCACCAGTGGTCCCCTTCTTTGGCCGCCCTCCTTCCGGGGCCTTACAGCCCACACCTGTGCACAGCGTTAATGCGGGGGGGGGGGGGGATTCTGCTGGCCCAGAGGAACCCGTTGGCTAAATCCACAGCGAGTCGCCCCTTGTAAAGGTAAAACATTCCCAATATTCCATCCTCCTCATTCCTAGCTGGATCCTGCTTCGTGACACATCACTCCCAGTTCCCTCTACGGGTCAGGGTCAGTCGCGTGAGAAATGTTCCATTGTCTCCCCTGTGGAGGATACTAGCTGTGCTGAATTTTCTGTTTCTACAGCGTCCCCGGGAAGCCACTGCTCCCCAGTCACACCAGTTAGCATAGTGGGGTGTGTTTGTCCCCCGAATCTCCCCATCATTGCCCCTGCAATGGGACGCCCCCGTTTGTCGTACTGTAGTTGGGCCACTGCCTTGGGGGAGTCCGGGGAGGTGGGCACCACTATTGGGGTGGCGCCAATGGTTCGGGGTCCGCTCTGGGAGTTACAGGAACCCTCTTGCCTCTCTTAACTGGGCAGCCCTCTGCAGAACTCACTTGTGAGCTTCCCGTCCCATTTCTCTTCTGGTTCCCCTGCCACCGTGAGCTCCCTCCGTGCCTCCCCTCTCAATGTACCTTTCCCACCTTCAGCCAGACGTCCTCTGGTCTGCATCTGATACCCAGATCCATTTCCTCCTCTGCTATCCCCGGCACCTCCCCCTAACATGCCACTGTGCATCTGGCCCTTTCCCCCGTTCCTCTTGGAGATCTGGGGGCCCGTTGTTGGCAAAAGTTACCGCCTGGATGGGTTCCATTCTCCTGTCCCTGTTTCCTTATCCCGCGTGTCCCTGCGTGTCTCCAAAAGCTACAGCTGCTCGAAAAATCTCCCGTTTCAACTCCAGGGATCCTCTAGCTGGATCTCTGGGTCCTAAAATTACCTCCCTGCTTGAATTCAAACTGTCTAGCTTTTCAGACTGCATTGTTAAAGTATTGCAATCCGGTGGGTTCCAGTTCCTACTGGCACAACCCCGGCCGCCATGGCCAGGATCTCCTTTTTAGGGAGCTACAATTCCGGGGAGTCACAGGGCCCTGTTCTGTGACATGGGACAATCTCCCCGGTTCTCGGGCGGATATCCCTTCCTTCGCCCAGTCCCATCCGGGGCTCGCACCTAGCCGCCCCTCAGCACTGCGTAGCACTGCCCAGGCGGAAGCACCAGTATAGGCCTGGGCTCAGGTGAAAGTAACTTACAGGACTTACCGGTACTGCCGGAGTCCGGAGGGAGGCGTGGCCTCAACCGGAAGAGGCGTGGCCTTACCCAGAAGAGGCGGAGCCTCTCAAGATTTAAAGGCCCTGGGGCAGTGGCTGTGGCTGGGAGCCCCAGGGGCCTTTAAACCAACCCGGGGCTCCCAGCTGCAGAGGTGACTGAATGGGGAGGGATCTGCACTGCAGCTGAAGCTGGGGGATGCTCGGGCAGCTGCAGGGAGCTCTGAGCCCTTTAAATCCCACACGCAGCTCCGGCTCCCAGCTGCAGAGGTGACTGGGAGCCCCTGGGGCTCACGGACAAATTAAAGGGCCCAGGACTCTGGCCACCGTGGAGCTCCGGGCCCTTTAAATCCACACCGCAGCTCCGGCTGGGATTTAAAGGCAGCCGTGGGAGCCCTGAGCCTTGCCGGGCTGGGGCCGGGATTTAAAGGGCTCTGGGCTCCCCACAGCGACGGTGAGCTCCGAGCCCTTTAAATCCTGCCCGCAGCTCCGGCAGGATATAATGGGCTCTGGGCTCCCCGCTGTGGTGGTGGCGAGCTCCAAGCCCTTTAAATCCTGGTCCCAGCCTGGCCGCCGGAGCTGCGTGCGGGATTTAAAGAGCTCTGGACTCTCCGTGGTTGCGGGGAACTCCGACCCCTTTAAATCCTGGTCCCAGCCCAGCCGCCGGAGCTGCGTGCGGGATTTAAAGAGCTCTGGGCTCTCCGTGGTTGCGGGGAACTCCGAGCCCTTTAAATCCTGGTCCCAGCCTGGCTGCCGGAGCTGCGTGCGGGATTTAAAGAGCTCTGGGCTCTCCGTGGTTGCGGGGAACTCCGAGCCCTTTAAATCCTGGTCCCAGCCCAGCCGCCGGAGCTGCGTGCGGGATTTAAAGGGCTCAGAGCTCCATGCAGCTGCCTGAGCATCCCCCAGTTACAGCTGCAGTGCAGATCCCTCCCCATTCAGGTTTTTACTGCCAGTCTCAGGTGCTCACGCTCTCCTGTTTTCTCGGTTAAAGCTGTTGCCTTCTGTAGTGCTGAAGCTGCACTGGCACACTGAGGTGCCTTATACTGAGCCAAATTCTCCTTAACGACATCCAAATGGAGTCTGTAATCCTCCAGTGGCCTTTCCTGGAGTGCTCCCAGGCTGGAGAGATTAGTGACAGCTTTGCACAGTGCTCACCCAGCTGTGCTTTGATAGCCGCAGCCTTTGGCTTGGGATTCATGCACTCACAGAACGCGTCAACCCCCTTCCAGGCGGACTCAAGGGCATCTCTCCCCTGGAAGGAATCTTGTCCCCATGAGCACGTTCCTCGTTCTGCTGCCCATTTAGCGGGGGGGGGGGGGGCTCTTCAGCTAACTCCCCCCCTCCCTTTGCTTTGTTTCTTTTCCTGCCTGTTGCTTCAGGGTGAACGTTCTGCCAAGCAGGTAGCGACTCTTTCTGACAACCTGTCACTGCTATTGCTGTGTTAGGTCAGATCAGTTCGGTCCCAATGACCTTCGGCTGCCTGCGTGCTCCACCATGTTACCTGCACAAACGTATCCGTTACTCACGCACTCTAGGGCACCCACTTTACTGCCGTGTGTGCTCAAGGCGTAACCTTAAAAAGGGCTCTAGAGGTGATCCCGGCAATTACAGACCAGTAAGTCTAACATCAGTACCCGGCAAATTAGTTGAAACAGTCGTAAAGAATAAAATTATCAGACACATTGAAGAACATAAATTGTTGGGCAAAAGTCAACATGGTTTCTGTAAAGGGAAATCGTGTCTTACTAATCTATTAGAAAGCGACAGAGTCCTGTGGCACCTTACAGACTAACAGGTGTATTGGAGCATGAGCTTTCGTCTGACGAAGTGGGTATTCACCCTCGAAAGCTCATGCTCCAATATGTCTGTTAGTCTATAAGGTGCCCCAGGACTCTTAGTCTGGATCTGTAAAGAGCAACAAACACGGCTCCCCCTCTGATACTAATCTATTAGAGTTCTTCGAAGGGGTCAACAAACATGTGGACAAGGGGGATCCAGTGGACACAGTGTCCTTAGATTTCCAGAGAGCCTCTGACAAGGTCCCTCACCAAAGGCTCTTATGTAAATTAAGCTGTCATGGGATAAAAGGAAAGGTCCTTTCATGGATTGAGAACTGGTTAAAGGACAGGGAACAAAGGGTAGGAATTAATGGTAAATTCTCAGAATGGAGAGGGGTAACTAGTGGTGTTCCCCAAGGGTCAGTCCTAGGACCAATCCTATTCAACTTACTCATAAATGATCTGGAGAAAGGGGTAAACAGTGAGGTGGCAAAGTTTGCAGATGATACTAAACTACTCAAGATAGTTAAGACCAAAGCAGATTGTGAAGAACTTCAAAAAGATCTCACAAAACTAAGTGATTGGGCAACAAAATGGCAAATGAAATTTAATGTGGCTAAATGTAAAGTAATGCACATTGGAAAAAATAACCCCAACTATACATACAACATGATGGGGGCTAATTTAGCTACAACGAGTCAGGAAAAAGATCTTGGAGTCATCGTGGATAGTTCTCTGAAGATGTCCACGCAGTGTGCAGAGGCGGTCAAAAAAGCAAACAGGATGTTAGGAATCATTAAAAAGGGGATAGAGAATAAGACGGAGAATATCTTATTGCCCTTATATAAATCCATGGTACGCCTACATCTCGAATACTGTGTACAGATGTGGTCTCATCTCAACAAAGATATACTGGCACTAGAAAAGGTTCAGAAAAGGGCAACTAAAATGATTAGGGGTTTGGAGAGGGTCCCATATGAGGAGAGATTAAAGAGGCTAGGACTCTTCATCTTGGAAAAGAGGAGACTAAGGGAGGATATGATAGAGGTATATAAAATCATGAGTGATGTGGAGAAAGTGGATAAGGAAAAGTTATTTACTTGTTCCCATAATACAAGAACTAGGGGCCACCAAATGAAATTAATGGGCAGCAGGTTTAAAACAAATCAAAGGAAGTTCTTCTTCACACAGTGCACAGTCAACCTGTGGAACTCCTTGCCTGAGGAGGTTGTGAAGGCTGGGACTATAACAGGGTTTTCAGGGCCTTTTCCCAGTGAAAGAGCCTTGCACAGTAATATCCTTATCCTCTATTTATTAACAGTTACCAAGCAGAATACACATGCTAAGCACACAGCGCCATGCTCACCAATGCTGATCAGGCAGGCGGACTTTCCCTGCAAGGTCCGTCTCGTCTGGATTCTGGGTGCTGCATGTCACGGTCGGGCAGAGGATTCTTAGCAGCTTTGATCTTAGGCTGTGACTTAGAGGTGAGTTCTTCTTCGTCTTCCAGGTCTTTCCTTCTTATCTTTCTGTTCCTTCCGCTGGTCTCCTCCTTGGACCCCAGCTTATATAGTGACACCTGAGTCCTGCTTAGCTGCACCTTAACCAGCCATTTCACTAAATGATTCCTAAGCAATTCTCTAACCCATCCTGACATGTTGTCAAACATCCTTTAGCCAATCCTACCCAGCACCTTCATTGATTTACACCTAGCAAAATCAGTTCTGTAACAGCCACACTCACAAACCAGACCGAGACCAGACGGATAAACCGTAGAGAAATGGGGTCCGTAAAGGCAAAACGATAATAAAGTCGGGATTTCACAGCCACAGCTGTTGAGAAGTGATTTCTTGCAGGACGGACGCCATCAAAGAAAGTTTTCTTTAACCATCTTAAGCCCCGTTTCTGTATCTGGTGATGGTGGGTGCTACTGGGACAGGAGCCTTCTGAACAGCCCGATGTGACATTTTTCTAATGTCATTTAGGTGGAATGTGGGGATGTGACTTTCTGGTGCTTAGCTGATGGCTGCTGCTCTCCGGATATGGCTGCAGACAAAGGCCTCAGACCTTAAACTGTGGCTACAGGAAAAGGCCTTATCCTTACAGCTCTGTGGTGTCACTGGGGCTGGGAGCTCTCAGTGGGGCGCTGTGAGCGCGGCTGTGGGGTGCTGGGACTGGGAGCTCTCAGTGGGGCGCTGTGAGCGTGGCTGTAGAGGGCTGTGAGCTCTCAGTGGGGCGCTGTGAGTGGGGCTGGGGCTGTGATCTCTCAGTGGGGCGCTGTGAGCCGGCCGTGGGGTGCTGGGGCTGGGAGCTCTCAGTGGGGCGCTGTGAGCGGGGCCATGGGGCGCTGGGTCTGGGAGCTCTCAGTGGGGCGCTGCGAGTGGGGCTGGGGGGCGCTGGGGCTGGGAGCTCTCAGTGGGGCGCTGTGAGCGGGGCCATGGGGTGCTGGGGCTGGGAGCTCTCAGTGGGGCGCTGTGAGCGGGGCCTTGGGGTGCTGGGGCTGGGAGCTCTCAGTGGGGCCTGCGAGTGGGGCCGGGAGGCGCTGGGGCTGGGAGCTCTCAGTGGGGTCTGCGAGTGGGGCCGGGAGGCGCTGGGGCTGGGAGCTCTCAGTGGGGGTCTGCGAGTGGGGCTGGGGGGCGCTGGGGCTGGGAGCTCTCAGTGGGGCGCTGCGAGTGGGGCTGGGGGGTGCTGCGAGTGGGGCTGGGGGGCGCTGGGGCTGGGAGCTCTCAGTGGGGAGCTGCGAGTGGGGCTGGGGGGCGCTGGGGCTGGGAGCTCTCAGTGGGGCGCTGTGAGCCAGGTTGTGGGGTGCTGGGGCTGTGAGCTCTTAGTGGGGCGCTCGGTTCTTGGGGGGAGTTGGCCCCCCGGTGCTGCTCCCCCCCCGTGAGCTCCGGGCAGCGAGTCCCCCGAGACAGCCCCTGAGGGAGACTCGGCCGCTCGCAGGGATCAGGGCCCCTCACCCAGCCCTGGCAGGGACACTCCCAGCGCGGGCACAGCCGGGTTCACTCGTTAGCTGGCGCCCGGCCTAGGGGTCCATCGGGCAGCCCGGGGCAGTGAAGGGTGAAGCAGGGTCCGTCCTGGCCAGCCCCGAGCCCAGCCCGGCTGTGGGGAACCCTCGGGTCCGGCTCCGTCCGTCTGTCTGTGCGGCCTCCTTGGTCAGAGTGCGGGTGAGAGCCCCGACTGTTTCCCACGACCCCCCGATAACCGTGGCCGAACCTCCCGTCCCTGTCGTCACCCCCGTCCCGGACTCGGACTCTCTCGGCTCCGTCCCGTCCCCGGGGGGACCCCTGTCAGTGTGGGAGCCCTTCTCCCCACCCCCGATCTCCCCACCCCCAAAGGGAGCGATGGGCCCCCCTGATCTCCCCACTCGCTGAGGGGATGATGCCCCCTGGTCTCTAGCCCGGAGCGACTCTCAGCCAGCGTAACACAGGAGGGTTTATTGAGCGTCTGAACCCAGCACAGGAAACTCTCCGGCCTCAGGCCCGGCTCCCTCAGCCCAGCACATCCCAGTCCCCCTGCAGCCGGGGGGGCTCTGCCTGCTCCCCCCCTCCAGCCCAGCACATCTAGGTCTCGGGCTGGGGGGGGCTCAGC
This sequence comes from Mauremys mutica, assembly GCF_020497125.1. Classification (NCBI taxonomy): domain Eukaryota; kingdom Metazoa; phylum Chordata; order Testudines; family Geoemydidae; genus Mauremys; species Mauremys mutica. Next base: position 295,952,395 of record NC_059073.1, on the reverse strand, counting down.
ACAGTACATCCAGGGGGGCTCTGGCTGCTCTCTGTCCACTCCAGCAGCCCCTCCTTCCAGCCGATCATCCGCTCTCATCTCCCCCCACAGCGCCTGCTCCGGCCTTTCTCTTCCGTCCCAGGTAAACAGGCTGCCTGGGCCTCCCTTCCACCCTTTGTCCCCTCTGGCTGGAACCGGCTGCTCCGCTCACCGGCCCCTCTCGCCTCGGCCCTTTGTCCCCCTCTGGCTGGAACCGGCTGCTCCGCTCACCGGCCCCTCTCGCCTCGGCCCTTTGTCCCCTCTGGCCGGAACCGGCTGCTCCCGTCACCGGCCCCTCTCGCCTCGGCCCTTTGTCCCCTCTGGCCGGAACCGGCTGCTCCCGTCACCGGCCCCTCTCGCCTCGGCCCTTTGTCCCCTCTGGCCGGAACCGGCTGCTCCCGTCACCGGCCCCTCTCGCCTCGGCCCTTTGTCCCCCTCTGGCCGGAACCGGCTGCTCCCGTCACCGGCCCCTCTCGCCTCGGCCCTTTGTCCCCTCTGGCCGGAACCGGCTGCTCCCGTCACCGGCCCCCACCGCCCCGGCCCTTTGTCCCCTCTGGCCGGAACCGGCTGCTCCCGTCACCGGCCCCTCTCGCCTCGGCCCTTTGTCCCCTCTGGCCGGAACCGGCTGCTCCCCTCACTGGGCCCCTCTCGCCTCGGCCCTTTGTCCCCCTCTGGCCGGAACCGGCTGCTCCCGTCACCGGGCCCCTCTCGCCTCGGCCCTTTGTCCCCTCTGGCCGGAACCGGCTGCTCCCGTCACCGGCCCCTCTCGCCTCGGCCCTTTGTCCCCTCTGGCCGGAACTGGCTGCTCCCCTCGTGAGCTGGGGCTCCCGGTGCCCTCACCAGGTCACCAGTCGCTGGGATCTCCCTTCTCCAGGCCATTGTCCTCTGCAGCACCGAACTCCCTCTCCACCCCCTCTGCGTGCAAACCATTGAGAACCCAAGAAAACCCCCTGCTGTCACCCAGCTCCCCAGGGGCAGTGGCCGTGTTTACGTGGGGGTCAGGTGGGGGGATTTTCACACTCCTGCACGGCGGAGTTACCCCGCTATAGGGCTCGGGTGTCGAGCAAAGTGCAGACAGCTACATGCCATTCACACCCGGGTCCTCGGCCAGCTGGACACGGCACACGTATGTCGCGCTAGCTCTGTCACGTGGGGTGGGAAGCTCCAGCCCCGCGGGCACTACACTGACACCCACCGAATGCCCGTGTCGGCGGTGCTGTCGGGGGGACAGTTCCTCCCCCTGCTGCAGCGACTGCTCTCCTGTCGGCCTCGGGGCAGCCGCACGGGGGCACAACAGCTGCACCGCTGCAGCTTTTCCAGCGTAGCCCTGCCCTGCCCTGCGAGCGCACAGCCCTGGCGCCGCTGGCACACCGACTTCATAAACGTGTTACAGAACATTCCCACTTCGTTACCTCCCCACATCCCCCCCCGCGTGTCACCTGGCTCAGGCCCCACATCCCCCCCCAGTGTCCCCTGCCCTGCCCTGCGAGCGCACAGCCCTGGCGCCGCTGGCACACCGACTTCATAAACGTGTTACAGAACGTTCCCACTTCGTTACCTCCCCACATCCCCCCCCCCGTGTCACCTGGCTCAGGCCCCACACCCCCCCCCCCCCCGTGTCACCTGGCTCAGGCCCCACATCCCCCCCCAGTGTCCCCTGCCCTGCCCTGCGAGCGCACAGCCCTGGCGCCGCTGGCGCACCGACTTCATAAACGTGTTACAGAACTTTCCCACTTCGTTACCTCCCCACATCCCCCCCCCGTGTCACCTGGCTCAGGCCCCACATCCCCCCCCAGTGTCCCCTGCCCTGCCCTGCGAGCGCACAGCCCTGGCGCCGCTGGCGCACCGACTTCATAAACATGTTACAGAACATTCCCACTTCGTTACCTCCCCACATCCCCCCCCCCAGTGTCACCTGGCTCAGGCCCCACATCCCCCCCACCCAGTGTCACCTGGCTCAGGCCCCTCATCCCCCCCGCGTGTCACCTGGCTCAGGCCCCTCATCCCCCCCACTCAGTGTCACTCATCTCCGTCCCTCCCCAGTGCTGGCCCCTTTGTCTCCTCGCTCAGGGCCTGTCTCCCGGCTCCTCGGGCTCTGGCACCTGCCATTTTCTGAGCCCCAAGGTCCCTGCCTGACCTGTTCCCCCTGCCCCACTGTTTGGCTGGCTGTGATGGGTCCCAGCCCCGCTGCGGGGCACAGTGCCCATGGGGGGGGGCGGGGGGTTATGCTGCAGCGGCAGCATCGCCTGGACACTCCTTTCCCACTGGATATTTATAGCCCTGCCAGCCAGAGCTGCATTTGGAGTGTGATAAATGGAGCCGCACATGCTTAACCCTTCCCTGGCTGCGGGAGCCAGGCCCGAACGGCTCTCGGGGAGGCCCCAGCGCCCATGGCCGGGGGGCAGAAGGACAAAAGTAACTGCTAGTGCAGGGCTGGGAGCTCGACCCTGGGGCCCAGTGCAGTGCAAGGGGGGGGAGCTATGTCCCATGGCAGGGAGTGGGGCGGGGGCTTGGCGGGGGCGCTGGGCTATGGGGCAGGGGCCCATTGGGGGCACTGAGCTGCAGGGAGCGCGGCGGGGGCTCAGCAGGGGATGCTGGGCTGCAGGGAGTGGGGTGGGGGCTTTGTGGGGGGGTGTGGGTCAGGGGCCCATCGGGGCCACTGAACTGCGGGGAGTGAGGTGAGGGTTCGGCGGGGTGCGGGGGCTGAGTAGGAAGCGGGGCAGGGGCTTGGAGGGGGGCAGGGATTTGGTGGGGTGCGCGGTGCAGCAGGCTGTGGGCTCAGCAGGGGGCGCTGGGCTGCGGGAAGCGGGGCGGGGGGGGCTCGGCCGGGGGTGCGGTGCAGCAGGCAGTGGGCTCGGCAGGGGGCGCTGGGCTGCGGGACGCGGCGCGCGGGGGGGCCCGGAAGGGGCAGCGGTGCAGCAGGCTATGGGCTCGGCAGGGGGCGCTGGGCTGCGGGAAGGGGGCGGGGGCTCGGCAGGGGGCGCTAGGCCGCGGGAAGCAGGGCGGGGGCTCGGCGGGGGGGTGCGGTGCAGCAGGCTGTGGGCTCGGCGGGGGGCGCTAGACCGCGGGAAGCAGGGCGGGGGCTCGGCAGGGGGTGCGGTGCAGCAGGCTGTGGGCTCGGCGGGGGGCGCTAGACCGCGGGAAGGGGGCGGGGGCTCGGCGGGGGGCGCGGTGCAGCAGGCTGTGGGCTCGGCAGGGGGCGCTCTCCCCACAGTCGGAGCTGGCCCCCGTGGCAATGCCGGAGCGAGCTGAGCCAGCCCCCACAGAGAGCCGAGCTCCCCAGGCAGCGGAGGGCCAGGCCGGGCTGTGCTGGCGGGCAGGCTGCAGGCCCGAGCTGGTGCTGCAGGGCGTGGGGTGCCAGGCTGTGCCCCCCCGCGGCATGTTGCGGTTCTGCTCTGGGGCGCGGGAGCCTGGTGGGTTTTGTGCTGCGTCCTCCCCCCTCCGCTGGGCGCGCGGCTCGCGGGGCTGGGGCTGGTGCTGGCCAGAGGAGGGCTCTGGCCCCTGCTCTCCTGGCTCTGTGGCTGCGCCGCTGCCTGGGGTCTGTGCCCAGCTCCCACCCCAGCCGCGACTCTGCGCGTGTCCCTGGGGGAGGGCTCGGCGCCTGAGGGTGCTTTGGGCAGGGAGCTGGCGCCGTCCTCGCTGCTCTGGGGCTCTGCCTGAGCTGCTGGCCTGGTGTCCTGGGCCTGGGGGGGTGTCGCGCTCTCGTGGGGGGCTTCTCTAGTGCTGCTGGTCTGGGGGGTCGGCAGGAGATGGGGCCCGGCTCCGCTCGTGATGTGAGCGCTGCAGCTTCTGGCCGCCCGGGAGGGAGAGGAGTGTCTGCAGCGCTGCCACGGGGGGGTATCCCGTCCCCAGCACGCCCCCTCCCCTGCTCCACGCGCCTGGCTCCGGGCTCCGGGGGCTCTGTGCGGTGGCCATACGGCTGCCCGAGAGCCGCCAGCCCGTGGGCCACATGGAACTGGACCGGAGCCGGAGCCGGAGCCAGGCTGAGGATGGAATCCGTGTCCTGGGCCTTCATGCCAGCCCCCCCTCCCCCCTCGTGCCAGCCCCACTGGCTGCAGAGGGGAAAGGACTGTGTCCCATGTTGCCCATTCTCTCTGGCGTAGGGCGTGGGGCATGGACCCCCGGCTCTCCCGGCCCCATGCTCTGAGCCGCAGTGTGCTAGGCGGGGGCCTGTCCCGTGACGCACGGCCCTGCTGCGCTGGCAGCGCCCTCACATACCACCCAGCAGCGTCGTGTGTTTTGGCTGCGGCATGCGGCGCTTGGCTGGCTGGGGAGCCACCCGCTGCCTTTTCCTGCCAAGCGCAGCTTGGAGCAGCCCCTTGGGCAGCGGCTTTGCTGCAGAGGCCAGGCCCAGCGCACTGGGCTGAGCCCCGAGCCCAGACTCTGGAGCCAGAGCACGGCTGCCCGGGAGTCAGGATTCCCCGTCACCAGCTGGGCTGCCCCAAGTGTAGCCATGCTGGGACCCGGGGCCCCCGTGGCTGGGCCCACCCCTGGGTGGCACATCTCAGCACTGGGGGGCGACAGCCCTGTATAAACAGCCCCGGATCCGGATTGCCCCGCCCCGGTCGGTGGGATCCACGCCCCGGTCGGTGGGATCTGTGCCCCGGCGCTAGCGCTGGGATTGCTGCACCCCGGTCGGTGGGATCCGCGCCCCGGCGCTAGCGCTGGGATTGCTGCACCCCGGTCGGTGGGATCCGCGCCCCGGCACTAGCGCTGGGATTGCCCCGCCCCGGTCGGTGGGATCCGCGCCCCGGTCGGTGGGATCCGCGCCCCGGTGCTAGCGCTGGGATTGCCCCGCCCCGGTTGGTGGGATCCGTGCCCCGGTCGGTGGGATCCGCGCCCCGGCGCTAGCGCTGGGATTGCTGCACCCCGGTCGGTGGGATCCGCACCCCGGCGCTAGCGCTGGGATTGCTGCACCCCGGTCGGTGGGATCCGCACCCCGGCGCTAGTGCTGGGATTGCTGCACCCTGGTCGGTGGGATCCGCGCCCCGGCGCTAGCGCTGGGATTGCTGCACCCCGGTCGGTGGGATCCGCACCCCGGCGCTAGCGCTGGGATTGCCCCGCCCCGGTCGGTGGGATCCGCGCCCCGGTCGGTGGGATCCGCGCCCTGGTGCTAGCGCTGGGATTGCCCCGCCCCGGTGGGCGGTTTCCCAGCCCTGCTGTGTCTATTGCACTGGCCTGGGCTGCTAGTGAGGGCACATGGCAGATCCTGGCTTTGCCTGACAGGCTAGACAATCGCCATTCTCCTTGGGGGTGGGGGTGTCCCCAGTTTGGGGCCTGCCGCCCCCCCCCCCATCGAGCTGGGAGGGCCCAGACACCTGGGCCTTTCTCTGCAGCGCTGGCTGGTCCTGGGGCAGGCTGAGAGAGGCTCCGGGCTCTGCTGCAGGGGCAGGGGGAGCTGGCCCTGGGCCCTGGTCCTGCAGTCTGAGCGTGCACACAACGTGCCCGACCGGGATTCCTCCCCCAGGGTGGCCCGCGGGTCGGATCAGTGGCTGAGTGGGCACGCGACGGGCACGCCCACCCACGCCCCGGCCCTGCACTCAGCAGCCCCCTGCAGGGAGCCCGGCTCACAGATCCCCAGGGAGGGGCAGGGCGTGAGCCTGTCCCTGCGCTGGGTGCACGTGGCGCCGGCTCCGGGACCAATCTGCCCGTAGGCCGGGGCCGCGGGGGCTGTCAGGTGGGCAAAGCTGCCATCTGCTGGCCAAAGGCTGCAAGTGCTGCCATGGCTGCCGGTCCTGTGGGCCGGGCAGAGGGCTCGGGGCAGGGCAGCCAGTCCGGGCACTAGCCAGTCACGCCCTAAGCAACGTGCCTCACCTCCATGGAACCCACCAGCCCCACTGCCCCCAGAGCCGGGAGAGCCCCGGAGTCCTGGCTCCCAGGCCCCTGCTCTCACCACCAGCCCCCACTGCCCCCAGAGCCGGGAGAGCCCAGGAGTCCTGGCTCCCAGCCCCCTGCTCTCACCACCAGCCCCCACTGCCCCCAGAGCCGGGAGAGCCCAGGAGTCCTGGCTCCCAGCCCCCTGCTCTCACCACCAGCCCCCACTGTCCCCAGAGCCGGGAGAGCCCAGGAGTCCTGGCTCCCAGCCCCCTGCTCTCACCACCAGCCCCACTGCCCCTAGAGCCGGGAGACCTGGCTCCCAGCCCCCTGCTCTAACCACCAGCCCCCAGAGCTGGGAGAGCCCAGGAGTCCTGGCTCCCAGCCCCCTGCTCTCACCACCAGCCCCCACTCCTCTCCCAGAGCCAGGAGAGCCCAGGAGTCCTGGCTCCCAGCCCCCTGCTCTAACCACCAGATCCCACTGCCCCCAGAGCCGGGAGAGCCCAGGCTCCCAGCCCCCTGCTCTAACCACAAGCCCCCACTGCCCCCAGAGCCGGGAGAGCCCTGGCTCCCAGCCCCCTGCTCTAACCCACCAGCCTCCACTGCCCCCCAGAGCTGGGACAGAACCCAGGAGTCCTGGCTCCCAGCCCCCTGCTCTCACCACCAGCCCCCACTGCCCCCAGAGCCGGGAGAGCCCCGGAGTCCTGGCTCCCAGCCCCCAGAGCTGGGAGAGCCCAGGAGTCCTGGCTCCCAGCCCCCTGCTCTCACCACCAGCCCCCACTGCCCCCAGAGCTGGGACAGAACCCAGGAGTCCTGCTCCCAGCCCCCTGCTCTCACCACCAGCCCCCACTGCCCCCAGAGCTGGGACAGAACCCAGGAGTCCTGGCTCCCAGCCCTTCCTCTCCCCTGTTTGTAACCTCTGGGCCCTATGAAGTCTCCCCGTCGCTGTGCAGTGGGGAGGTGTCTGGTGGTGAGAGTGGTGGAGGGTGCCGTGCTCCAGAGCGGGGAGTGGGGGAGGATGCAGGGGCACACGGGGGGCAGCGAGGGTCTCTGGGGGGTGCAGGGCACAGGGAGGGGCTGTGGGGCAGCTGGCAAGCCTGCGGAGTGCTCCCCGTCGCTCAGTCTGTCGTCTGGGGCCAGGTACTCGGGCCAGCCCCTCTTCCGCTCTGGCTTTGGGCAGTGGCTGGCGCAGCAGGGTCCTGCTCTGGGCTTGCTAATAGAAACAGTGACCCGTACCGGCCGGGCGCGGGTGCCAGGCGAGGCTGGGGGCAGTGGGGGGAGCAGTTCCCTGCGTGGCAGGGCAGCATTGGGAGTTCTGGGCAAGTCTCCCCTGCCTGCCCTCTGTGCCCCAAGCAGCCTTGGAGGGGGTGGCCGAGCCCCGGGGGTGGAGAGCAGCGTCTCCTCCAGCTTTCTGGGCGGGAGGGGGTGGACGGACACACCCGGTCATGGCCGCCCAGGAACCGCTCTGACTGAAGTCAGGCAGGACTCCGGGGCAGCCTCACTCCCCCCAGGGCAAGAAGCCTTCTCGGCTTCGGCGCTTCCTGGGTCCAACCTCAGAGAGCTCAGTCCCCCTGGACGGGACCCCTGGGGAGCCTCGTGCCCCCCCCAAGGGCCCTGCCCCCCACTCTGCAGCCAGCAGGGACTCCCAGCCAGCCTGTGACACAGACGGGTTCTTAGTCATCAGGAGCCCAGCGCAGAGCAGAGCTTGTTAGCACAGGAAACCGGCAGTTACAGCCAAGTCCATCCTGGGGGGATCCAGAGCCCTGGGCTCCCCCCCACCCCAAGTCCCAACCAGGAGACTGACCAGCTTCCAGCAGCCCAGCCTCAGTCACGCCCAGGTGCTCTCCTCCTTCCTTTGTGTCTTTCCTGGGCCACAGGTCCCCTGGCCTCCACCTCTCGCTTGGTTCTCCAACACCCCCTGCTGATTCTTCCAGAGGATGGGCCTCGGGACCCAAGGCGCCCAGTGTCACGGAGTGTGGGGGAGTCCGGGCCCGGCACCCCCGGCTCCCTGCGATTCCCCAGGACTCAGCCAGCAAAGCAGAAGGTTTATCTCGTAGAATCTCAGGGTTGGAAGGGATCTGAGGAGGTATCTAGTCCAACCCCCTGCTCAAAGGGGGACCCATCCCCAGGCCCCCTCAGGGACTGAACTCACACCCCTGGGTGTAGCTCGAACCCCGGAGCCATCCCTCCCCCGACAGGAGGTGACAGGAACACAGTCCAAGACGGGTCTTGCAGGTCAGTCAAGGGGACAGGGACGCCAGAGCCCTGTCTGGCTCCCCTCCATTTCCCCAGCCAGCCCCAAACTGAAACTCTCCAGCTCCTCCCCAGGCCTTTGTCTCTTTCCCCGGCACGAGGCCACCTGATCTCTTTGTTCTCCAGCACCTTCAGTTGGCACCTTGCAGGGGAGGGGCCCAGGCCATCAGTTACCAGCAGACAGGGTGTCGCCATTCTCTGTGCAGACACCATCACCCCTGCCCTCTAGGGCTCTGCAGCAATCACACCCCCTGATCCCACCACCTAGAGACTTAAGAACTGCATAGGGGAAACTGAGGCACCCACACAGTATTCAGAAAGCAGCAGAGAGTCCTGTGGCACCTTAGAGACTAACAGACGTTTTGGAGCAGGAGCTTTCGTGGGTGCATGCGACGCAGTGGGGATTCACCCACGAAAGCTCCTGCTCCCAAACGGCTGTTAGTCTCTAAGGTGCCACAGGACTCTGTGCTGCTTTTACAGATCCAGACTGACACGGCTCCCCCGCTGATACCTGACAGTATTCAGAGGAAACATTAAGACCATTCCCACTTCGTGTCACATGCCCAGGGCCCCTGGGAATGGAGGGACAGATGCAGCCAGGGCTCCTGGGGACAGACGGATGCACACAGGGCCCCTGAGGATGGACAGACGGATGCACACAGGGCCCCTGGGGATGGACAGACGGATGCACACAGGGCCCCTGAGGATGGACAGACGGATGCACACAGGGCCCCTGGGGATGGACAGACGGATGCACACAGGGCCCCTGGGGTGGCTCAGCCCCGTTCCCATGATCTTCGCTTCTGGCTGTAGCCGTAGTTAGGCATAAAATCTGAGCACTAGGCTCCTGGTGCCACACGGCTCCCTCTGGCCAGGAGGCCCCCTGCCAGCCATGTGGCCCCCGTCCCGCTAGGCAGGGTCCCCTCTGGCCAGACGCAGCCCCGCCCACCACTGCATGGCTGCGGTTGTGACCCCGGCTTGAGGCCTGGGGTCAGTGCTGTGGGACCATGGGAGCCCAGGGCTGGGGCAGACAGATCAGCGGGTGGGGGGCTCCCTTCCCCATTATCTGGGCCTGGGCCAGCCGCAGGGGGGAGGCCATGGCCGTGAGGCTCCTGCTGGCCAGTGTGGGCACACGGCTCAGCCGTCCTGCCAGAGGTGGGAGAGCCGCGAGTGCCCAGGGGTGCCCTGCAGGCGGAAGGACCCAGCCAGGCTGCCGTGCCATGGCAGGAGGGCCCATCTCCCCAGCTGCCCACACTCACTGGCCTCCGCTGGGGGTGGGGGGAAGCTGGCGCCACCTGAGAGTGTGGAGGGCTCGGTGGGGGGCTGGGCCGGCCTGAGGCCAGCACTGCTGTGTGTGCCCCCCAGGGACGCCCCCAGGCTCAGAGGGGATCAGAGCAGATTACGACGGGGAGGAAGCAAATCTGCCAGCACACGGAGGGGCCATGTGCCTGCGGCTAATCCCTGCGCCCAGCCCCCCCAGCCCCTGCTGGGACCCCTGGCCCCTGCATGCCCCAGCCTGCGGCTAAACCCTGCGCCCTGCCCCCCCAGCCCCTGCCAGGACCCCCAGCCCCTGCATGCCCCAGCCTGCGGCTAATCCCCGTGCCCTGCCCCCCCCAGCCCCTGCTGGGACCCCCGGCCCCTGCATGCCCCAGCCTGCGGCTAATCCCCGTGCCCTGCCCCCCCAGCCCTTGCTGGGACCCCCGGCCATGGCCTGCCCCAGAACATGCGAGAGCTCCCTGAGGCTGGCACATGCCCCTGCTGTAGAGCCTCCTGGCTCCATGTGGACGCCCGTCCCCGGCTGCCGGGGCAGTGCCAAGCCATCTCTCCAGCCTGCCCCGTGTGGCTGGCTGGGCTGGGATTCCCGGGGTGGGCGGGAGTGGCTGTGCCAGCTGGTGCACTGTGTGCCGGGGCTCCCTGCCAGCCATACCCTCGCTGCCAGGCAAGGCGTGAGACGGGAACCCGCCACTCCTGGTCCCCGTACACCCTGGGTGCCGGCAGAGGGGTTGGGCTGCGTGGCCGTGAGCTGTAGGAGCCCCCTGCCCTGCCAGCAGTGCGCCAGGGACCAGCCCGTGGGGTGGGCTAGTGGCCATGCTCTGCAGCCACATCTGGGGCAAGGGAGCCTTCCCCTGCCACTGCGCGTTGGCAAGCCGGCCGGCAGGGGAGTGTGCCCTGGCAGGGCCGATAGCGGCACCCTGCCGACTGCCCGCGCCACGGCTCCCTCTGGCAGAGCATAGCTGCGGCTGCCCCAGATGGCATCTGTGCCCGGCCCTGCCCCCAGCTCTGCCCCCCAGCCTGTGTGCTCTGTGCCCCGCCCTGCCCCCCAGCCTGTGTGCTCTGTGCCCGGCCTGCCCCCAGCCTGGTGCTCTGTGCCCTGCCCCCCAGCCTGGTGCTCTGTGCCCCGCCCTGCCCCCCAGCCTGGTGCTCTGCGCCCTGCCCCCCAGCCTGGGGCTCTGCCCCCAGCTCTGCCCCCCAGCCTGGTGCTCTGCGCCCTGCCCCCAGCCTGGTGCTCTGTGCCCTGCCCCCCAGCCTGGTGCTCTGCGCCCCACCCTGCCCCCCAGCCTGGTGCTCTGTGCCCCGCCCTGCCCCCAGCCTGGTGCTCTGTGCCCTGCCCCCCAGCCTGGTGCTCTGTGCCCCGCCCTGCCCCCCCGCCTGGTGCTCTGTGCCCCGCCCTGCCCCCCAGCCTGGTGCTCTGCCCCCAGCCCTGCCCCCCAGCCTGGTGCTCTGCGCCCCGCCCTGCCCCCCAGCCTGGTGCTCTGTGCCCCGCCCTGCCCCCAGCCTGGTGCTCTGTGCCCTGCCCCCAGCCTGGTGCTCTGCGCCCCGCCCTGCCCCCAGCCTGGTGCTCTGTGCCCCGCCCTGCCCCCAGCCTGGTGCTCGGTGCCCCGCCCTGCCCCCCGCCTGGTGCTCTGTGCCCTGCCCCCCAGCCTGGTGCTCTGCGCCCGGCCCTGCCCCCAGCCTGGTGCTCTGTGCCCCGCCCTGCCCCCAGCCTGGTGCTCTGCGCCCGGCCCTGCCCCCAGCCTGGTGCTCTGTGCCCTTCCCCCCAGCCTGGTGCTCGGCGCCCGGCCCTGCCCCCAGCCTGGTGCTCGGTGCCCCGCCCTGCCCCCAGCCTGGTGCTCTGCGCCCGGCCCTGCCCCCCAGCCTGGTGCTCTGTGCCCCGCCCTGCCCCCAGCCTGGTGCTCTGTGCCCCGCCCTGCCCCCCAGCCTGGTTCACTGCGCCCGGCCCTGCCCCCAGCCTGGTGCTCTTTGGCCGGCCCTGCCCCCAGCCTGGTGCTCTGCGCCCCGCCCTGCCCCCAGCCTGGTGCTCGGTGCCCCGCCCTGCCCCGCAGCCTGGTGCTCTGCGCCCGGCCCTGCCCCCCAGCCTGGTGCTCTGTGCCCTGCCCCCCAGCCGGGTGCTCTGCGCCCCGCCCGGCCCCCACCCAGGTGCTCTGTGCCCCGCCCTGCCCCCCGCCTGGTGCTCGGTGCCCCGCCCGGCCCCGCAGCCTGGTGCTCGGTGCCCCGCCCTGCCCCGCAGCCTGGTGCTCTGCGCCCCGCCCTGCCCCCAGCCTGGTGCTCTGCGCCCCGCCCTGCCCCCAGCCTGGTGCTCTGTGCCCCGCCCTGCCCCGCAGCCTGGTGCTCTGTGCCCGGCCCTGCCCCCAGCCTGGTGCTCTGTGCCCCGCCCTGCCCCCAGCCTGGTGCTCGGTGCCCCGCCCTGCCCCGCAGCCTGGTGCTCTGCGCCCGGCCCTGCCCCCCAGCCTGGTGCTCTGCGCCCGGCCCTGCCCCCAGCCTGGTGCTCTGCGCCCTGCCCCCCAGCCTGGTGCTCTGCGCCCCGCCCTGCCCCCCAGCCTGGTGCTCTGCGCCCCGCCCTGCCCCCCAGCCTGGTGCTCTGCGCCCTGCCCTGCCCCCCAGCCTGCCCACTGTGCTCCATCTCGGGGGCACTGGCTCCCATCAGGCCCTGGGCCGGGAAGAGGTGTCGAGGGCCTGTGGCCCCTGTGAATGGGCTGGGATCTCCCTGGCGCTGGCTGTGCCCGTGGGGCCGTGCGGAGCCCAGCTGCCCGGGGCTGGCTGAGCGAGGGGTGAGCTGCCCCCTTGTCCCGGCTGGAGGAGCCTCGTCCGCTGTGAAAGTGCTTCCAGCGGCACAACGCCCGTCCGGGGCCCCCAGCCCCACTGGTGCCCGGATGTGGGCAGCCCCGTGTGCCAGTGGGGCTGGGCTGGCTGAGCTCTGGGAACGCTGCCTGGGGAGTGCTGGCCTGGGAAGGTGGCAGGGGAGTTGGGCTGGGACGGGACGGCCCAGGCCTGCCTTGGGGAGGGGAGGTACCTGAGACCCCAGGAGGGGGGTTGGAGGCCAGGTGACACCTCTGCCCGGGACACTGGACAAAGGACACAAAGGCTGGGGGAGGAGCCGGGGGAGGCTGAGTGAGAGGCTGGGGGGAGTTTCAGTTTGGGGCTGTCTGGGAAATGGAGAGGGGGCCCGACAGGGCTTGGGCTTCCCAACGGGGCTGTGGCCTCCCTGGGGGCCCCGATGGACCTAACTAAGGGGGGGCCTGTTGTCTGTACCGGCAAGGCCTGTCTGGGACTGTGTTCCTGCCCCCAGCACAGCCTGCCCGGGCTGGGTGAACCATCCCCGGGGGGGCTGCATGGAGATCTGCCCAATGCGCCCCTTCCTGGCCCCCAAGGACGGCCCCCCATTGCGCCGTCTGGCCTCCAGGGGCCTGGGGCTGAGGGCAGGCGGGTGGGGGCTGCCCCACACTCACCAGGCCTTTCCCTGCCACTTACACCCCCCCGTCTAACCGGATCCCGCAGTGGGCGGCCCCATGTTGCTGGCAGGTTCTCCCCGGGGAGGCTGGCAGGGGCCCGGTGCCAGGGGGCAGGCGAAGGCTCTCGGGGGAGCCGGGCTCTGGGGCCCGGTGCCAGGGGGCAGGCGAAGGCGCTGGCAGGGGAGCCGGGCTCTGGGGCCCGGTGCCAGGGGGCAGACGAAGGTGCTGGCAGGGGAGCCGGGCTCTGGGGCCCGGTGCCAGGGGGCAGGCGAAGGCGCTGGCAGGGGAGCCGGGCTCTGGAGCCTGGTGCCAGGGGGCAGGCGAAGCCGCTGGCAGGGGAGCCGGGCTCTGGAGCCCGGTGCCAGGGGGCAGGCGAAGGCGCTGGCAGGGGAGCCGGGCTCTGGAGCCCGGTGCCAGGGGGCAGGCGAAGGCGCTGGCAGGGGAGCCGGGCTCTGGGGCCCGGTGCCAGGGGGCAGGCGAAGGCGCTGGCAGGGGAGCCGGGCTCTGGGGCCCGGTGCCAGGGGGCAGGCGAAGGCGCTGGCAGGGGAGCCGGGCTCTGGGGCCCGGTGCCAGGGGGCAGGCGAAGGCGCTGGCAGGGGAGCCGGGCTCTGGAGCCCGGTGCCAGGGGCCAGGCGAAGGCGCTGGCAGGGGAGCCGGGCTCTGGGGCCCGGTGCCAGGGGGCAGGCGAAGGCGCTGGCAGGGGAGCCGGGCTCTGGAGCCTGGTGCCAGGGGGCAGGCGAAGGCGCTGGCAGGGGAGCCGGGCTCTGGGGCCCGGTGCCAGGGGGCAGGCGAAGGCGCTGGCAGGGGAGCCGGGCTCTGGGGCCCGGTGCCAGGGGCCAGGCGAAGGCGCTGGCAGGGGAGCCGGGCTCTGGGGCCCGGTGCCAGGGGGCAGGCGAAGGCGCTGGCAGGGGAGCCGGGCTCTGGAGCCTGGTGCCAGGGGGCAGGCGAAGGCACTGGCAGGGGAGCCGGGCTCTGGGGCCCGGTGCCAGGGGGCAGGCGAAGGCGCTGGCAGGGGAGCCGGGCTCTGGGGCCTGGTACCAGGGGGCAGGCGAAGGCGCTGGCAGGGGAGCCGGGCTCTGGAGCCTGGTGCCAGGGGGCAGGCGAAGGCGCTGGCAGGGGAGCCGGGCTCTGGGGCCCGGTGCCAGGGGGCAGGCGAAGGCGCTGGCAGGGGAGCCGGGCTCTGGGGCCCGGTGCCAGGGGCCAGGCGAAGGCGCTGGCAGGGGAGCCGGGCGGTGCCGCTGGCAGGAGCCGGGACTGACTCTCTGGGTGCTCCCGCAGGCAGCTGCTTCGTGTGCCTGGTGGACGTGGTGCCCGTGAAGAGCGAGGACGGGGCCGTGATCATGTTCATCCTCAACTTCGAGCTGGTGCTGGAGAAGGAGCTGCTGGGCTCCCCGGCCAAGGACACCAACCACTGGGTGACTCCCACCAACTGGTTCCCTGCAGGTAGGCCCCAGCAGCGCCCCACAGCTGGGGGGCAGAGATGCCATGGGGGGGACGGGGGCTGCCATAGCAATGGGTGCCTGTCCCATGGGGCACTGCCTGGCACACTGCTCCCGCACAGAGCTGGACACGTGCAGCCAGTGGGCCCAGCAGTTCCTGTCCCACAGGATGGGCCCCCCCGCTGCGCCCCCAGGCGAGCCTGTCCTGGGGCTGGCTCCTCCCCAGCTCTTCCCTCTGGCTCCAGGGAGGGGAGCTGCCCTGCTCGCAGCTCCTGGAGATGAATGTTTCCTGCATGGCCCGGGGGGGCTGAGCCCAGAGCTCTGGGGCAGGCTGGCTGTGGGGCTTGCCGACCCTCGCAGCACAGGGACCAGCACCGGCACACGCCAGGCATGGCCATGGCGCTGTCTGACCCACGGGGGCCATCTGCCCCAGGCACTCTCAGCTCCGTGCGGCCTGTGAGGGCGACAGCCCTACTCGGGGTCCACTCTCCGGGGTCACCTCCTGGAGCCGCACCTCTCTGAGCCTCCACAGCCCGGCCCTGCCGGGGCCCCTCAGGGAGTCCCCTCCCCACCCCCCGAGGGAGCTACACCCCCCCCATCTCCCCATCCCCCGGGGGAGCTGTACCCCCCCCATCTCCCCACCCCCCGCCGGAGGTCCACACCCCCCGTCCTCCCCACCCCCCGGGGGAGCAATGCCCCCCCCATCTCCCCCCCCCGCGCGGGAGCGATGCGCCCCCCATCTCCCCACCCCCCGAGGGAGCAATACCCCCCCCATCTCCCCACCCCCCGAGGGAGCTACACTCCCCACCTCCCGTGGGAGCATTGCCCCCCCGATTTCCCCACCCCCCGAGGTTGCATTGCCCCCCCATCTCCCCACCCCCCGAGGGAGCGACACCCCCCCCTCTCCCCACCCCCCGAGGGAGCAATACCCCCCCGATCTCCCCACCCCCCGAGGGAGCAATGCCCCCCCCATCTCCCCACCCCCCGAGGGAGCAATACCCCCCCATCTCCCCACCCCCCGAGGGAGCAATGCCCCCCCCATCTCCCCACCCCCCGAGGGAGCTATACCCCCCCATCTCCCCACCCCCCGAGGGAGCAATGCCCCCCCGATTTCCCCACCCCCCGAGGGAGCTCCCCCCCCCGATCTCCCCACCCCCCGAGGGAGCAATACCCCCCCATCTTCCCACCCCCCGTGGGAGCAACTCCCCCCCCATCTCCCCACCCCCCGAGGGAGCAATGCCCCCCCCATCTCCCCACCCCCTGAGGGAGCAATACCCCCCCATCTCCCCACCCCCCGAGGGAGCAATACCCCCCCCATCTCCCCACCCCCCGTGGGTGCAATGCCCCCCCCATCTCCCCACCCCCCGAGGGAGCAATACCCCCCCATCTCCCCACCCCCCGAGGGAGCAATGCCCCCCCCATCTCCCCACCCCCCGAGGGAGCAATGCCCCCCCGATCTCCCCACCCCCCGAGGGAGCAATGCCCCCCCCATCTCCCCACCCCCCGAGGGAGCAACCCCCCCCCCATCTCCCCTCCCCCCGAGGGAGCAATGCCCCCCCCATCTCCCCACCCCCCGAGGGAGCAATACCCCCCCCATCTCCCCACCCCCCGAGGGAGCAATGCCCCCCCCCGGTCTTTTAGTAAAAGAACTAAAAAAGAGCCACCGTGGCTTAACAACCATGTAAAAGAAGCAGTGAGAGAGAAAAAGACTTCCTTTAAAGAGTGGAAGTCAAATCCTAGTGAGGCAAATAGAAAGGAGCACAAACACTGCCAACTTAAGTGCAAGAGTGTAATAAGAAAAGCCAAAGAGGAGTTTGAAGAACGGCTAGCCAAAAACTCCAAAGGTAAGAACAAAATGGGGAGATACAAAAGGAGCCCTTAAAGATGATAAAGTCATTGCGGAGAAACTAAATGGATTCTTTGCTTCAGTCTTCACGGCTGATGATGTTAGGGAGATTCCCAAACCTGAGCTGGCTTTTGTAGGTGACAAATCTGAGGAACTGTCACAGATTGAAGTGTCACTAGAGGAGGTTTTGGAATTAATTGATAAACTCAACATTAACAAGTCACCGGGACCAGATGGCATTCACCCAAGAGTTCTGAAAGAACTCAAATGTGAAGTTGCGGAACTATTAACTAAGGTTTGTAACCTGTCCTTTAAATCGGCTTCGGTACCCAATGACTGGAATTTAGCTAATGTAACGCCAATATTTAAAAAGGGCTCTAGGGGTGATCCTGGCAATTACAGACCGGTAAGTCTAACGTCGGTACCGGGCAAAGTAGTTGAAAGAATAGTAAAGAATAAAATTGTCAGACACATAGAAAAACATAAATTGTTGGGCAAAAGTCAACATGGTTTCTGTAAAGGGAAATCGTGTCTTACTAATCTATTAGAAAGTGACAGAGTCCTGTGGCACCTTACAGACTAACAGATGTATTGGAGCATGAGCTTTCGTCTGATGAAGTGGGTATTCACCCACGAAAGCTCATGCTCCAAAACGTCTGTTAGTCTATAAGGTGCCACAGGACTCTTTGCTGCTTTTACAGATCCAGATTAACACGGCTCCCCTCTGATACTAATCTATTAGAGTTCTTTGAAGGGGTCAACAAACATGTGGACAAGGGGGATCCAGTGGACATAGTGTCCTTAGATTTCCAGAAAGCCTTTGACAAGGTCCCTCACCAAAGGCTGTTATGTAAATTAAGTTCTTCTTCGAGTGCTTGCTCATATCGATTCCAGTTAGGTGTGCGTGCGCCGCGTGCACGTTCGTCGGAAGATTTTTACCCTAGCAACACTTGGTGGGTTGGCTGGGCGCCCCCTGGAGTGCCGCCACCATGGCACCGGATATATACCCCTGCCGACCCAACGGCCCTTCAGTTCCTTCTTACCGCCCGTGTTGGTCGTTGGAACAGTGGAGCGCGGCTTAGCTGATCTCACTTCCCTAGCTACTCGTAGTTCTTTACTGATAGCTGTGTATATAGTTCCAGTTTTATAGTCTTAGTTAGTTTTAGTCGTTTGTATATATCGTTAGTGTATATAGTTGCGAGGGGATCGGGGATTAGCCCCTTTCCCCCACCCAGTACCGGGGCCCATGCCCGGTTCACCAGGATTCAAACCGTGCTCGGCCTGCCAAAAGCCGATGCCAATAGGGGATCCCCACTACTCCTGCCTCAAGTGCCTAGGGGAATCCCATCTCCCAGACAAGAGCCGGATCTGTAAGGCCTTTAAGCCGAGGACAAAGAAGGAGCGGGACTTTCGTCTCAAACAGCTCCTGATGGAGGCAGCTCTTAGTCCAACGCCCTCGGCACTGAGCGCTGAACAGTCTGCATCAGGGAGAAGCGCTCTTTCGGCTCCGGATCGCCCTGGTACCACAAAGGCCCCCCGGCACCGACCGTCGCCGGCACCGATGTCGGCTCAGCACCGCTCCCTGTCCCCGCGAGTCAGGAAGCATCATAAGGCTCCCGCTGCTTCAGTGCTGTCCGCACCACAGTCGGAGCACCCGCCTAAGGCGGATCGCCCAGCAGTGACACCTGCCGTGGCACCGCTAGCTTCGGCATCGTCGATTCCGGTCCCGCAAGGGCCGTCGAGTCCGGTGCTTGAAAGCTCCCCAGCTCACGCTGTGGTCGAGCTCACTGTCCCGTCTACCCCGGAGACCTTTTCCACTGTGAGGGATTTGATCGCGATGACGGAGACCGCACTGCCTCAGCCCCCGGCACTGCCGATGTGGGTCATTCAGTCTATTGGCAAGCCTGCCCTGCTAAGGCCACCCTCCGTCGGCACCGCTGACAGGCACCGATCAAGATCTCGGTCCCGTCGCCGATCCCGGTACTGACACCGCTCGCAGTCCCGGCACCGCTCTCCGTCACGGTACCGGTCGCACTCGCGGCACCGCTCAGCTTCCTGTTCGCCTGCCCGGGACTCCCGGTACCGCTCCCGGCACCGCGCATCTCGCAGCTATTCTAGGCGAAGAGCTTCGAGATCCCAGTCGACCTCCCAGCACCGATACGGTCGTAGGTCCCGGTCTCGTTCACGGTACCGTTACAGCTCCTGGTACCGCTCCCCGGTGCCATCCCGAGAAAGACCATCTCGAGACGTGGCTCCTTCTCAGGGTCCCTCAGCACCTCCTTGGCCGTCGAGACACACCTCGGGGTCATCTCATGCTGGCAGCGCTTCCTATGCACAGGACCGTGACTCGGACGTGCCCAGCTGCATGTTCCAGGAGAGCCAAGGCCTTGAGCAAGGCCCCCATCAGTGGTCATTCTGGACACCTTGGGCATACCACCAAGCCCAAGGTGCTCCGCCAGATGCACCCCGGTCCCTGCCATCGGAACACCGGGTGCCAGAGGCGACCGTAAGCCGCCCCCCCCATGGGTATGGTTGAGGCTTCGGTTCCACCGGCAGACACCCAGGCCCCACCTGAGCCTGACACCCCCCCCCCCAAGAACAAGAGCCCCCATAGGACCCTCTTGTCCCTGGCCTCTCCTCTTCCTCCTCACCAGATGAGGCGGTGGCGGGACATCCTCCTCCGGCCCTCCCCCGATTGACCTGAGGGCTCATCAAGACCTTCTGAGACGAGTGGCTCAGAACATGAATCTTCAGGTGGAGGAGGTCCCGGAAATAGAGGACCCAGTGGTGGATATTTTATCAGCTGACACCCCTACAAGAGTGGCCCTGCCTTTTATTCGCACTATACAGGCGAGCGCTGGTACCATTGTGACGGTGCTGCCCGTGGGAGCCAGCTGAGGTCACTCAATCAGGGTGAACTGCAAACCAAACAGGGCAGACAAACCCCAAATGCTGGTGGTTGTTCCAATACTTAGATTTACCAACCAGCACAAAACAGCTTCTATAGCACCTCACTGGTCACTTAGAGTCCAAACCCCGCAGTTCCCTTAAAGTGCCCAGCCTCAGGCCTCCGTCCAGACATACCTGTCAGATATGCTGATGATTCCGGAAAATCTGATCTCATCATATAAAAGAAAAGGTTCTTCCAATCCCAAAGGATCAGCCACATACCCAGGTCCAATTATAACTTAGATCTTACCCAAAATACACGCTATAGCCAATTCTCATTAACTAAGCTAAAATTTATTTTAAAAGAAAAAAGAGAGAGAGTGTTGGTTAAAAGATCAAGATATAGACAGACTTGAATTCAACTCTTGAGGTTCAGATACATAGCAGAGATGAGCTTGTAGTTGCCAAAAGTCCTTTTAGAAATAGTCCAGAGGTTACAGTCCAATGTCCGTATTCAGGGTGGCTCCAGTCAGTGACTGGGGATCTCAATCCTTGTGGCTTAAGGTTTCCCCCTCTTGAAACCCAAAGCAGATCTGAGATGAAGCAGGATCGTGTCCCAGGTTCTTATACATTTCCAGCAGCCTTTCGGCCTGAGAAAACAATAGGCTTCACTCTCCTTCTCCCAAACATCCTGGCAATTAGCACAGAGTAATTTATCCATTAAACAGTTCAGATACAGGTTAGCACAACCTTCAAAGAGACACATAGACAATAATCCTATTTCACTCAAGTATCTTCCTAAATGTTAATATTCCTTTTTTGATCTTTGAATTAAAGCTATAGCAATAGACAAGACTTGTTTGCTGACATCACAAGCCCTGAGCAAACATCTCCCCTTCTACCTCTACCAATGCAGACTTGCATTTCAAAGCTCTGGTCATTTACATACCTTCCTAACCCGTCCTCAGGGTTCACCCATGGGTCAGGTCCATCGGTGAGGTGAGTTAATTAACTCCTTCTGGCCCTGTCAGCTTTCAGTAAGATATTATATTACACTCATAATGTCACAACCATCTGGCAATCCTCAGCCTCTCTCCCCCCCAGAGCCAGGGGAGTAGAGCAGAAGTACATGGTACCCTCTAAAGGGTACGAATATCTGTACGTGCACCCTCCTCCCTGCTCCCTAGTAGTGCAATCGCTCAGCGAGAGGGAGCGCCATGGCCAGCAAGCTCCTGCTCCCAAGTCCAAGGAGGCTCGGCGCATGGACTTGTTGGGCCGCAAAGAATACTCTGCTGGGGGCCTCCAACTCAGGGTGGCAAACCAGCAAGCCCTACTCAGTCGCTACAATTACAACACCTGGGCGTCTATGGGGAAATTCACGGAGCTAGTTCCCCAAGACTCCCGCCAGGAGTTTGCAGCCCTCTTGGAAGAAGGAAAGAAGATGGCAAGAACCTCTCTCCAAACCTCATTGGACGCAGCCGACTCAGCAGCCAGGACTCTGGCTTCAGGAGTGGCGATGAGAATATCCTGGCTTCAGGTGTCAGGCCTTACACCTGAGTTACAGCAAACTCTACAAGACTTGCCCTTTGAAGGCCAGGGGCTATTTTCCGATAAGACTGACCCTCGGCTGCAAAGCCTAAAGGACAACAGGGTGATCATGCGCTCGCGGGGAATGCACACCCCGGTGACCCAGTGCAGGTCCTTCCGTCCTCAGCCTCACCGCGCTTACCCCCCGCCTAGGCCGCGACAGGACTTCGGCAGAAGGCGCGGCCGGGACAATCGCAGAAGGCAGTCTGGGCCCCAAGGGGGTCAAAATCAGGGCCCCCCATAACCACCGGCGGGGCCCAAACCGAACTTTTGAAGAGACGCTCGAGGACGGTGCACCAGTTGTTTCCCAGGATCCTTTTCCACCCTTCTACAACCGCCTCTCCCATTTCCTCCCTGCATGCTCCCAGCTAACATCGGATCGTTGGGTCCTACGCATGGTGGAATTGGGATGCCTCCTTCAGTTTGTTTTGCCCCCACCTTCCCACCCCCCCTCCTTGTCCCTCTTCAGGGACCCCTCTCACGAGCAATTCCTCTTACAAGAGGTACGGACGCTCCTCACCATGGGAGCCATAGAGGAGGTACCAAAAGACTTGAGGGGCAAGGGGTTTTATTCCTGCTACTTCCTAATCCCCAAGGCGAAGGGAGGTCTGAGACCGATCCTAGACCTGCGAGAACTCAACAAATTCATGATAAAGTTAAAGTTCCGCATGGTAACCCTGGGGACCATCATCCCGTCATTGGATCCTGGAGACTGGTATGCCGCCCTCGATATGAAGGACGTGTATTTCCACATCGCAATTTACCACCACACAGACGGTACCTCCGTTTTGTGATCAACCATCAACATTTTCAATTTACAGTCCTTCCATTCAGCCTTTCTACAGCCCCACGAGTATTCACAAAATGCACGGCTGTAGTCGCCGCCTCCCTCCATCGTCGTCGAGTGCACGTCTTCCCGTATCTCAACGATTGGCTCATTCGAGGGACCTCCAAGACGCAAGTGAGCCGTCGTGTGGGCATCGTCAAAGATCTCTTCAGGCGACTAGGCCTGATGATCAATATAGAGAAGTCCACTCTGGTTCCCACAAAGAGAATAGACTTCATTGGGGCAATCCTGGACTCCAGCCTCGCCAGAGCCTGCCTACCACAGCCTCGGTTTCAGGAGATGGTAACAATTATTCAAGGCTTCCAAAACTTCCTGACAACCTCGGCTCGCACTTGTCTCAGCCTCCTAGGCCACATGACTGCCTGCACCTTCGTGACCAAACACGCCAGACTACGCCTCTGTCCACTTCAAACTTGGCTCACCTCGGTATACCGGCCGGGCCGAGACAGCCTGAACACGATCCTCACGATTCCCCCGAGCATCTTAGGCTCCCTGGCCTGGTGGCTGACTCCCACCCTGGTCTGTGCAGGGATGCCATTCCAGCTACCTCAACCTTCGATGGCCCTAACCATGGACGCGTCATCTCTGGGTTGGGGTGCCTACCTCGAGGGTCTCCGCACTCAAGGCTTTTGGTCTGTTCAAGAACTAACCTTACACATCAATGTGCGGGAGCTGAGGGTGGTTCGCCTCGCGTGCCAGGTGTTTAGAGAGTGTCTCCAAGGCCGTTGTGTCTCAGTGTTTACGGACAACACAACAGCCATGTTTTACATAAACAAGCAAGGCAGAGCACGTTCCTCCCTCCTTTGTCAGGAAGCCATTCAGCTCTGGGACTTTTGCGTAGCCCACTCGATCGATCTGGTAGCATCCTTTCTCCCAGGAGTTCAGAACACCCTGGCGGATCACCTCAGCAGATCCTTCCTGTCTCACAAGTGATCAATTCGTCCGGACGTCATCCATTCTGTTTTCCGGAAGTGGGGCTTTCCCCACATAGACCTCTTCGCCTCTCGCGAGAATTGGAAGTGCCACGTGTTCTGCTCCTTCCAGGGTCGCTCCCCTGGCTCCCTCTCAGACGCATTCCTGATACCGTGGACGAGCCATCTACTCTAGGCCTTTCCACCGTTCCCGCTGGTCCACAGGGTCCTGCTCAAGCTCCGCAGAGACAGGGCCCACCTGATCATGATCGCTCCAGCGTGGCCGAGGCAGCACTGGTACACCATGTTGTTCGACCTGTCAGTGGCCAACCCGATTCCCCTTCCACTCTGCCCGGATCTCATAACTCAGGACTACGGCAGACTTCACCACCCAGACCTACAGTCTCTTCACTTCACAGCGTGGTTGCTGCGTGGTTAAGCCAGTCCGAGTTACGTTGCTCTGCCTCGGTACAACACGTGCTCCAGGGTTGACATATCTGGCCAAGTGGAAGCGTTTCTCCTGCTGGTGCGACACGCACAATGTTACTCCCTCCGAGGTCCCGATCCATTCCATCTTGGACTACCTCTGGTCCCTGAAACAACACGGCCTAGCGGTTTCATCAATAAAGGTGCATTTGGTGGCCATCTCTGCCTTTCACCCAGGGGAGAGCGGCCGTTCGGTCTTCTCTCACCCCATGGTTTCGAGGTTCCTCAAGGGCTTGGAACATTTGTACCTGCAGGTCCGACGTCCCGTCCCGACCTGGGACCTCAGTCTAGTTCTAGCCAAGCTTATGGGTGCTCCCTTCAAGCCGCTAGCCACCTGCTTGCTGCTGTACCTGTCCTGGAAGACAGCCTTCCTCATCGCCATTACATCGGCAAGACGAGTCTCCGAACTTCGGGCCTTCACTGTGGACCCCCCGTATACAGTGTTTCACAAGGACAAGGTACAGCTGCGACCACACCCGACCTTCCTCCCTAAAGTGGTATCAGCCTTCCATGTCAATCAAGACATCTTCCTTCCGGTCTTCTTCCCGAAGCCGCACTCGTCACGCCGGGAACAGCAGCTGCATTCCCTAGACGTCCGTAGGGCTCTCGCCTTTTATATTGAACGAACAAAGCCCTTTCGTAAAACACCCCAACTCTTCGTTGCGGTGGCAGACCGAGTGAAGGGCCTACCTGTCTGCTCCCAGAGGATTTCACCTTGGGTGACGTCCTGCATCCGCACCTGCTATGACTTGGCTCACGTTCCGACGAGCCACCTCACCGCCCATTCTACTAGGGCTCAGGCTTCATCTGCCGCTTTCCTGGCCCACGTTCCCATCCAGGAGATATGTCGTGCAGCTACCTGGGCCTCGGTCCACACCTTTGCCTCACATTATGCACTGATCCAACAGCCCAGAGATGATGCGGCATTTGGCTCAGCAGTTTGTATTCTGCAACATCTCACTCCGACCCCACCGCCTAGGTAAGGCTTGGGAGTCACCTAATTGGAATCGACATGAGCAATCACTCGAAGAAGAAAAGACGGTTACTCACCGTTGTAACTGTTGTTCTTCGAGATGTGCTGCTCATATCCATTCCAGACCTGCCCTCCTTCCCTTCTGTCGGAGTAGCCGGCAAGAAGGAACTGAGGGTCGGGCCGGCTGGGGTATATATCTAGCGCCATAGTGTTGCCACTCCAGGGGGCACCGAGCCGACCCACCGAGTGTTGCTAGGGTAAAAATCTTCCGACGAACGTGCACGCGGCGCGCGCACACCTAACTGGAATGGATATGAGCAACACATCTCGAAGAACAACAGTTACAAAAGTGAGTAACCGTCTTTTGTCATGGGATAAAAGAGAAGGTCCTTTCATGGATTGAGAACTGGTTAAAGGACAGGGAACAAAGGGTAGGAATTAATGGTAAATTCTCAGAATGGAGAGGGGTAACTAGTGGTGTTCCCCAAGGGTCAGTCCTAGCACCAATCCTATTCAACTTACTCATAAATGATCTGGAGAAAGGGGAAAACAGTGAGGTGGCAAAGTTTGTAGATGATACTAAACTGCTCAAGATAGTTAAGACCAAAGCAGACTGTGAAGAACTTCAGAAAGATCTCACAAAACTAAGTGATTGTGCAACAAAATGGCAAATGAAATTTAATGTGGATAAATGTAAAGTAATGCACATTGGAAAAAATAACCCCAACTATACATACAATATGATGGGGGCTAATTTAGCTACGATGAGTCAGGAAAAAGATCTTGGAGTCATCATGGATAGTTCTCTGAAGATGTCCACGCAGTGTGCAGCGGTGGTCAAAAAAGCAAACAGGATGTTAGGAGTCATTCAAAAAGGGATAGAGAATAAGGCAGAGAATATCTTATTGCCCTTAAGTAAATCCATGGTACGCCCACATCTTGAATCCTGCGTACAGATGTGGTCTCCTCATCTCAACAAAGATACACTGGCACTAGAAAGGGTTCAGAAAAGGGCAACTAAAATGATTAGGGGTTTGGAGAGGGTCCCATATGAGGAAAGATTAAAGAGACTAGGACTTTTCAGCTTGGAAAAGAGGAGACTAAGGGGGGATCTGATAGAGGTATATAAAATCATGAGTGATGTGGAGAAAGTGAATAAGGAGAAGTTAAGTATCAGAGGGGAGCCGTGTTAGTCTGGATCTGTAAAAGCAGCAAAGAATCCTGTGGCACCTTATAGACTAACAGACGTATTGGAGCATGAGCTTTCGTGGGTGCATGCGTCCAACGAAGTGAGTATTCACCCAGGAAAGCTCATGCTCCAATACGTCTGTTAGTCTGTAAGGTGCCACAGGACTCTGCCGCTTTTAAGGAAAAGTTATTTACTTGTTCCCATAATATAAGAACTAGGGGCCACCAAATGAAATTAATGGGCAGCAGGTTTAAAACAAATAAAAGGAAGTTCTTCTTCGAGTGATTGCTCCTATGCATTCCATAGTAGGTGTGCGCGCCGTGCGTGCACGGTTCTTCGGAACATTTTTAGCCTAGCAACTCCGGCGGGCTGGCTGGCGCCCCCTGGAGTGGCGCCGCTATGGCGGCGGATATATACCCCAGCCGGCCCGTCCGCTCCTCAGTTCCTTCTTTCCGCCCGTGACGGCTAGTAGGAACAGTGGAGTGATCTGCTTTCCTCCACAGCCTTAGCGTTCTCCGATCGTTAGTGTATATAGTTATCATAGTTGTTAAGTTTTGTTAATAGTTCTGTAGTTAGTGTTACGATAGTCATTAGGGAATTAGAGGGGTTAGCCCTCTTCTTCCGCCCCGGTGCGGGCTTATGCCCGGACCGGCGGGTTTCAAGCCCTGCGCGGCTTGCCAGCGGTCTATGCCGGTGAGTGACCCGCACGACTCCTGCCTCTGCTGTCTTGGAGAGTCGCACCGGTCGGACAAGTGCCCCATTTGCGTCGCTTTCAGGCCTCGCACGAGGAAGGAACGGGACTCACGGTTGAAACAACTCCTCATGGAGTCGGCCCTCCAACCTCCGGCACCAGCACCGGCGGCGCCAAAGACTGCCTCAGCTAGCAGCGCGCCGACCGCACCCAGCCACCCCGGTGCCGATGATGCATCTCGGCACCCGGCACCGAAGACCCGGCACCGCTCCCTCTCCCCGGGAAAGAAGCGCAAAGTGCCGAAGATGGTCTCTGACAAGCACAAGAGACCGTTAGCCCAGCCGCCTCCGACTGTAACGGTGCAGGCTGAGGCTGTGCACAAAACGTGCACCGTGCTGTCGACTCCGGCGCCGCAAGGCCCGTCGAGTCCGGCACCGCCCAGCTCCCCGGTACCTACCGAGGAGGAGCTGAGGCTGCCGTCCACGCCCGAGGCGTTCGCGACGGCAAGACATTTGATTGACCTTACCGCTGATGCAAGCGCTCAGCTGCCGTTGCCACCGGTGCGGACTCTCAAATCTATTGGGAAGCCACTTATGATGCGCCCCCCGTCCCCGGGCGTCCGAGCTGATCGCAGCACCGCCGCCAGATCTCGATCCCGATCTCGCTCACGGCACCGCTCTCCACCGAACCGGGCACGACGATCCACGTCAAGACGACGCTCCCCGTCTCCTCGCCGGTCGCAGTCCCGGTACCGCTCCCAGTCGCGGTACCGGTCGCACTCCCGGCGACGTTCCAAGTCCCGGTCGCCGAGTCGCCGGCACCGTACCAGGTCCGGCTCCAGGCACCGCGAGAGGCGCCGCCGCACGCGGTCCAGATCCGCATCCCGGCACCGTCGGTCGAGCTCCCGGCACCGTCGGTCGCGCTCCCGACGCCGCAGGTCGAGCTCCCGGCACCGCCGGTCGAGCTCCCAGCACCGCGCCACGCGCAGGTCCCGTTCGCCGGCTAGACCACGTGACGACCGGCACCGTCCGTCGGCACCGCGGGGGCACTTTACTCCGGCACCGGACGTCCGCCCGGCCACCGCTTCGGCTCCCCCCTGGCCATCAAGAGAGCCCTCAGTCGCTTCCCCTGGGGGCAGCGCAATTGACTTCCGGGCGGGGTCCCTCCCACCAGAACATGGACTTCAGCAATGGGGATTTTGGGTGCCTTGGGCCGAACATGAACAGGGGCCTCCCCTTCCGCCGCGACAGCCAGGCTCGGTGCGGTCGGTACCGGTAGCCACTGTCAGCAGGCCACCTCCGTCCCCCACTCCACAGGCCGCCGCTCACGGCACGCACTTAGAGCATGAAACGCGGGCACCTATTCCCGCAGACACGGAGCAGGCACCGGAAGAAGTGCTACCGGGTCCTTCCTCATCCTCCTCCCCCGATGAGGCGGTGGCAGGGGCGTCACCGTCGGAACCTCCGCCGATCGACCTCAAGGCGCACCAGGACCTTCTCAGAAGGGTAGCTAAGGCCATCAACCTACCCGTGGAAGAAGTCCAGGAGGTCGATGACCCCATCACGGACGTGGTGGGAGCGGAGGCCCCCGTGAGGGTAGCGCTCCCCTTCATTCGGACAATACAAAAGAACAATTCCGCTATCTGGCAGTCGCCCTCCTCCGTCCCGCCTACAGCGCGCGGAGTTGAGAGGAAGTACTCGGTCCCCCCGAGGGGGTACGAATACCTTTACGTTCACCCGGCTCCGGACTCTCTAGTTGTCCAATCTGTCAATGACCGGGAGCGACACGGACAGCCCGCCACTGCGCCAAAGTCGAAGGAGTCCAAGCGCATGGACTTGTTAGGCCGAAAAATTTACTCAGCTGGCGGCCTCCAACTCCGCATCGCCAACCAAATGGCCCTGCTCTCAAGATACACATTCAACATCTTGGGCTGCCTAGGGAAATTTGCAGAGCTCACCCCGCAGGATTCCCGCCGAGAATTCTCGGCACTGCTGGAGGAAGGAAAGCTGGCTTCCCGAACCTTAATTAAGGCAGCGGTAGAGGCAGCGGACTCGGGGGCCAGGACCATAGCGTCAGGGGTAACCATGCGACGCATTGCATGGCTTCAGTCCTCTACTCTGCCGCCGGAGGTCCAATACACGCTCCAGGACCTTCCTTTTGAGATGCAGGGTCTATTCTCAGAAAAAACTGATACCCGCATTCAGACCCTAAAGGACGGCAGAGTGGCGATCCGCACATTAGGAATGCACACGCCGGCCACCCAAAGGCGTTCCTTCCGGCATCAACCTTATCGGCCCTATCAACACAACAGACCTCGCCCGCCTAACAATCGGCGCTCAGCCCCCTTCCGCCGCAGACCATCGGGCGGGCGGCGGAACCAAGCCCAGGGATCGTCCAAGGCCCCTCAAGGCCCAAAGACGGCCTTTTGATGGGACGCCCGAGGGCCGCTCACCTCTCTCCAATCAGGATCCACCCCTTCTGTTTTCCGATCGCCTTTCCCACTTCCTCCAGGCGTGGTCATCTGTAACATCAGACAGCTGGGTCCTCAGCACTGTCCAATACGGCTACCGCCTACAGTTCATTTCGCCCCCTCCCTCCCACCCACCTTCCCTGTCCCTCTTCAGGGACCCCTCTCACGAGCAAGTCCTCTTACAGGAGGTCCAGTCTCTGTTGAGCGTGGGTGCCATCGAGGAGGTACCTCCCAGCAGGCGAGGCAGGGGATTCTATTCCAGATACTTCCTCATCCCCAAGGCGAAAGGAGGCCTTCGTCCCATCTTAGACCTCCGGGAGCTCAACAGATACCTGTACAAGCTCAAGTTTCGAATGGTAACCTTGGGGTCCATTATCCCTTCCTTGGATCCGGGAGACTGGTTTGCTGCCCTCGACATGAGGGATGCCTACTTTCATGTGGCAATCTACCCCCCCCCACAGACGCTTCCTGCGCTTTATGGTCAACGGAGCTCATTACCAGTTCGCAGTGCTCCCCTTCGGCCTCTCCACCGCGCCGAGGGTATTCACCAAGTGCATGGCGGTCGTCGCCGCAGCCCTCCGCCGTCGTCGCATCCACGTCTACCCATATCTCGACGACTGGCTGATTCGGGGCCGCTCCCAAGAGCTGGTGGCGAATCAGGTGACCGAGATTCTACATCTGTTCCGGTCTCTCGGCCTGCTTGTCAACACCGAGAAGTCCCTCTTAGTTCCAGCGCAACGAGTGGAGTTCATAGGAGCGGTCCTCGACTCCAATCTGGCCAGAGCGTGCCTCCCTCGCACTCGGCACGAGACGTTGGCCTCCCTCATTCGGGCACTGCAGGCCTTTCCGACGACGATGGTACGATCCTGCCTCCGCCTCCTGGGTCACTTGGCAGCGTCCACATTTGTGACCGCACACGCCAGGCTGCGACTTCGCCCATTCCAAATGTGGCTGGCGTCGGTGTACCGCCCTCACCGCGATCCCCTAGACATGGTGGTAACGGTGGCAAAGCCCGCTCTCCAGACGCTCACCTGGTGGCTGGACCCGGAAACGGTCTGCGAGGGAGTTCCGTTCCGCCCGCCTCGCCCGTCAATCACCCTGACGACGGACACCTCGGCGCTGGGCTGGGGGGCTCACGTAGGAGACCGACACACCCAGGGTCTCTGGTCACCCCAGGAGCTCTCCCTCCATATCAACGTCCGGGAGCTGAGAGCGATCCGCTTAGCTTGTCTCGCCTTTCGGGCTCACCTGCAGAACCGCTGTGTAGCGGTCTACACGGACAACACCACAGCCATGTTTTATGTCAACAAGCAGGGCGGAGCGCGGTCCTCCCCACTTTGCAACGAGGCATTGCTCCTCTGGGATTTCTGCGTAGCCCACTCGATTCGCCTCGAAGCGTTTTTTCTGCCAGGAGCGCAGAACACGTTGGCCGACCGCCTCAGCAGGTCCTTCGCCTCTCACGAGTGGTCCCTTCGCCCAGATGTGGCTTATTCCATCTTCCAGAGGTGGGGCTTTCCCCAGATAGACCTCTTTGCTTCCCGGTCCAACCGCAAATGCCACAGGTTCTGCTCCTTCCAAGGTCAAGCTCCAGGCTCCCTCTCAGATGCGTTTCTCCAGTCATGGACAGAGCCTCTTCTCTACGCGTTTCCTCCGTTTCCGCTCGTCCACCGAGTGTTACTCAAGATCCGGAGAGACAGCGCCCGCATCATACTCGTCGCTCCGGCCTGGCCGAGGCAGCACTGGTATACCCTGCTGCTCGAGCTGTCGGTTCGGGAACCCATTCCCCTTCCGCTGTGGCCGGACCTCATAACCCAGGACCTCGGCAGGCTTCGTCACCCGAACCTGCAATCGCTGCATCTTACAGCTTGGTTCCTGAGTGGTTGACCGACGCAGAGAGGGATTGCTCCGCAGCGGTGCAGCAAGTTCTGCTCGAAAGCAGGAAACCTTCAACGCGAACTACTTACCTCGCCAAGTGGAAGCGCTTTGCCCTCTGGTGCGACCAGAGAGGTATCAACCCTTTCTCGGCCCCCATCCAGACTGTCCTCGACTACCTTTGGTACCTGAAAGGTCAAGGTCTTGCAATCTCGTCCCTCAGGGTGCACCTGGCAGCGCTGTCAGCATTTCGACCAGCTATAGGAGGTCGCTCAATCTTCTCCAACCCGATGGTATCACGATTCCTTAAAGGGTTAGACCGTCTCTACCCGCAGGTGCGTCCTCCTGCTCTGACATGGGATCTGAACCTGGTCCTCGCCCAGCTCATGGGCCCACCCTTCGAGCCCCTCGCTACGTGCTCTCTCCTCCATCTTACCTGGAAGACGGCCTTCCTCGTGGCGATCACATCCGCCAGACGGGTCTCAGAGCTCCGCGCCCTGACGGCGGGTCCCCCATATATCGTCTTTCACGGGGACAAGGTGCAGCTCCGACCACACCCGGCCTTCCTCCCCAAGGTGGTGTCGGCCTTCCATCTCAACCAGGAGATCTTCCTCCCGGTCTTCTTCCCGAAGCCGCATGCCTCGCCTCGGGAACAGCAGCTGCATACCCTCGACGTCTGCCGAGCACTCGCGTTCTACATCGACCGCACGAAGCCTTTTCGGCGTTCGTCCCAGCTGTTTGTGGCAATAGCTGACCGCATGAAAGGCGAGCCAGTTTCCTCGCAGCGGGTTTCTTCCTGGGTGACGTCCTGCATCAGAACGTGTTACGAGCTTGCTCGCGTTCCCCCGTGCCGACTAGCCGCACACTCGACGAGGGCACACGCCTCATCGGCCGCTTTCCTGGCCCATGTCCCCATCCAGGACATCTGTAGAGCGGCCACCTGGTCTTCAGTCCATACCTTCGCTTCCCACTACGCGTTGGTGCACCAGTCTCGAGACGACGCAGCCTTCGGCTCTGCGGTATTACACTCCGCCACGTCTCATTCTGACCCCACCGCCTAGGTAAGGCTTGGGAATCACCTACTATGGAATGCATAGGAGCAATCACTCGAAGAAGAAAAGACGGTTACTCACCTGTAGTAACTGGTGTTCTTCGAGATGTGTTGCTCCTATCCATTCCAATCCCGCCCTCCTTCCCCACTGTCGGAATAGCCGGCAAGAAGGAACTGAGGAGCGGACGGGCCGGCTGGGGTATATATCCGCCGCCATGGCGGCGCCACTCCAGGGGGCGCCAGCCGGCCCGCCGGAGTTGCTAGGCTAAAAATGTTCCGAAGAGCCGTGCACGCGCGGCGTGCACACCTACTATGGAATGGATTGGAGCAACACATCTCGAAGAACACCAGTTACTACAGGTGAGTAACCGTCTTTTCTTCTTCACACAGTGCACAGTCAACTTGTGGAACTCCTTACCTGAGGAGGTTGTGAAGGCTGGGACTATAACAATGTTTAAAAGGGGACTGGATAAATTCATGGTGGCTAAGTCCATAAATGGCTATTAGCTAGGATGGGTAAGAATGGTGTCCCTAGCCTCTGTTCGTCAGAGGGTGGAGATGGACGGCAGGAGAGAGATCACTTGATCATTGCCTGTTAGGTTCACTCCCTCTGGGGCACCTGGCATTGGCCACTGTCGGCAAACAGGATACTGGGCTGGATGGACCTTTGGTCTGACCCGGTACGGCCGTTCTTATGTTCTTATGATCTCCCCACCCCCAGAGGGAGCGATGCCCCCCCGATCTCCCCACCCCCAGAGGGAGCGATGGCCCCCCCGATATCCCCCCAGAGGGAGCAATGACCCCCCCAATCTCCCCACCCCCAGAGGGAACGATGCCCCCCCGATCTCCCCCCAGAGGGAGCAATGACCCCCCCCGATTTCTCCACCCCCAGAGGGAACGATGCCCCCCCGATCTCCCCCCAGAGGGAGCGATGCCCCCCCCGATCTCCCCACCCCCAGAGGGAGCGATGGCTGGAACCAGCTGGTCAGGTCACCAGCCCCTCTCTCCTCAGCCTTTTGTCCTCCACTGGCCAGAACCGGCTGCTCCTGAGCTGGGGGGGCCTCCCTGTCACCAGTCGCTGGGTCCCCACCAGTCGCTGGCTGCTCTTTGAGGTCACACCTGGTCCCCTGCAACAGCAACCCCCCCCACCCCCTCCTTACACACGCAGCACATGGGGAAACTGAGGCACACACAGCCCTTCCTCACCCCCTCTCCTCGACAGGGCGCAGCAAGTCCTTCAAGCTGAAGCTGCCAGCGCTGCTGGCGCTCACGGCTAGCAAGCAGTCGCTGCCCCAGGGGGGCCCGGATGGCGTCATCGTGGACGTCTCCAAGCCCAGCAGCGAGTCGGGGGCTCCAGACGACGTCACTTCCTCCCTGGATAACAGCTGCCTGGGCTCCCAGCTGGAGGAGCGCCAGGCCCTGGTGGAGCTGGAGGCGGGGAGGGGTCCGCCTGGCGAGGCAGGCCTGGAGCCCCCCGTCACCCACTCGTCACCCCGCGCCGACAGGGACCGGCTCCACCTGGACGCCTCCTTCTCCAACTGCAGCCTGTCGCGCAGCCGCTCCCGGGAGAGCTGCCACAGTGTGCGGCGCGCCTCCTCCGTCGATGACATCGAGGCCATGAAGGGTGAGGGCGACCGGCGGGGGCACAACCGCCACGGCAGTACAGGTACGGCACGCGCTGGGCAGGGCAGGGCACCGCCATACAGCACAGGTACGGCACGCACACCTGCACACACACACGGACACAGACAGGTGCACACACATGGACAGACACACACCTGCACACACACACACGGACACACAGAGAGGTGCACACACATGGACACACACACACACATACATGTGCACACATACATGTGCACACAAATGTACCCACACACCTGCAGACACACATATGGACACACAGACAGGTGCACACACACACAGACACACACAGACACACACACAGACACACATATGTGCACACACATGTACACACACCCGCACACACACACCTGCACACACACACCTGCACGCACACACACGGGCACACAGACAGGTGCACACACACCTGCACACACACACAGACAGGTGCACACACACACACGGACACACGCCTGCACACACACACACACACGGACGCACAGACAGGTGTACACACACGGACACACACACACTTGCACACACACATGGACAGACAGACAGGTGCACACACACACATGGACACACACACCCCTGCACACACACACACACACACACACACACACACAGAGGTGTACACACATGGACACACACACACATGGACACAGACAGGTGAACACACACGGACACACAGACAGATGCACACACATGGACACACACACAGAGACAGGTGCACACACACACGGACGAACACACACCTGCACACACACACACGGACACATAGACAGGTGCACATGGACACACAGGCAGGTGCACACACACACATGGACACACAGACATGCACACACGGACACACAGGCAGGTGCACACACACACACATGGACACAGAGATAGGTGCACACACATGGACAAACACACAAACGGACACACAGACATGCACAAACGGACACACAGACAGGTGCACACACACACACACGGACACACAGACAGGTGCACACACATGGATGCACACACACACATGGACACAGAGACATGTGCAGACACACACGGATGGACACACACCTGCACACACAGACACAGACACACACACAGGTGCACACAGACGGACACACACACATGGACACAGAGACAGGTGCACACACACATGGATGGACACACACCTGCACACACACACATGGACACATAGACAGGTGCACACACACGGACACACACACACAAAGGTGCACACACACAGAAGGACACACACCTGCACGCACACACTCGGACACACACAGAAGTGCACACACATACATGTGCACACATACATGTGCACACAAATGTACACACACACCTGCAGACACACATATGGACACACAGACAGGTGCACACACACACAGACACACACAGACACACACAGAGGCACACATACATGTGCACACACATGTACACACACCCACACACACACACCTGCACACACACACCTGCACGCACACACACGGGCACACAGACAGGTGCACACACACCTGCACACACACACAGACAGGTGCACACACACACACGGACACACGCCTGCACACACACACACACACGGACACACAGACAGGTGTACACACACGGACACACACACACTTGCACACACACATGGACAGACAGACAGGTGCACACACGCACATGGACACACACACCCCTGCACACACACACACACACACACACACAGGTGTACACACATGGACACACACACACATGGACACAGACAGGTGAACACACACGGACACACAGACAGATGCACACACATGGACACACACACAGAGACAGGTGCACACACACACGGGCCGACACACACCTGCACACACACACACGGACACATAGACAGGTGCACATGGACACACACACGGACACAGACAGGTGCACACACACACATGGACACACAGACATGCACACACGGACACACAGGCAGGTGCACACACACACACATGGACACAGAGATAGGTGCACACACATGGACACACACACACACGGACACACAGACATGCACAAACGGACACACAGACAGGTGCACACACACACACACGGACACACAGACAGTTGCACACACATGGATGCACACACACACATGGACACAGAGACATGTGCAGACACACACGGATGGACACACACCTGCACACACAGACACACACACAGGTGCACACAGACGGACACACACACATGGACACAGAGACAGGTGCACACACACACGGACGGACACACACCTGCACACACACACACACACACACAGAGGTGTATACACATTGACACACACACACATGGACACAGACAGGTGAACACACACACACGGACACACAGACAGATGCACACACATGGACACACACACACAGACAGGTGCACACACACACGGACGGACACACACCTGCACACACACACACGGACACATAGGTGCACATGGACACACACACACGGACACAGACAGGTGCACACACACACATGGACACACAGACATGCACACACGGACACACAGGCAGGTGCACACACACACACATGGACACAGAGATAGGTGCACACACATGGACACACACACACACGGACACACGGACATGCACAAACGGACACACAGACAGGTGCACACACACACGGACACACAGACAGGTGCACACACATGGATGCACACACACACATGGACACAGAGACATGTGCAGACACACACGGATGGACACACACCTGCACGCACAGACACAGACACACACACAGGTGCACACACATGGACACACACACATGGACACAGAGACAGGTGCACACACACACGGATGGACACACACCTGCACACACACACATGGACACATAGACAGGTGCACACACACGGACACACACACACACAGGTGCACACACACAGACGGACACACACCTGCACGCACACACTCGGACACACACACAAGTGCACACACACGGACGGACACACGCCTGCATACACATGGATGGACACACACAGGTGCACAAACTCGGACATACACAGGTGCGCACACATGGATGGACACACACACACAGGTGCACACACTCGGACACACACACAGGTGCACACACTCAGACACACACACAGGTGCACACACGCAGACAGACACACACCTGCACGCACACACTCAGACACACACACAGGTGCACACACTCAGACACACACACAGGTGCACACACGCAGACAGACACACACCTGCACGCACACACTCAGACACACACACAGGTGCACACACTCGGATACACACACAGGTGCACACACTCGGACACACACACAGGTGCACACACACTTTTCCCCGACCTAGCGCCCAGTGTGACCCTGCTGAAGAGGAGCTGCGGGCCCAGCAGTTCCCTGTCCAGCCCCACCCCCGTTAGTGCCGTGGGGAGGGGCCCAGGCTATTGACTGGCTGGGGACGGGTGGACTCCCATGGGAGGGGCCTGGCCAGGACCCTGGCCCCTGGGGAGCAGCGCTACGGCCCCCAGACCCCCACGGGGAGAGCGTTACAGCTACTCACCACCTCCCCATCCAGAGCCCAGCCCAGCCCCCACAGCCTGCCTCTCGCGCCTCCGCTGCACCCCCAGCCCCGGGGCGCCGGCACGGGTCTGTCCCGCCCACCCCCAGCCCCGGGGCCCCGGCACGGGTCTGTCCCGCCCACCCCCAGCCCCAGGGCGCCGGCACGGGTCTGTCCCGCCCACCCCCAGCCCCGGGGCCCCGGCACGGGTCTGTCCCGCCCACCCCCAGCCCCGGGGCCCCGGCACGGGTCTGTCCCGCCCACACCGAGCCCTAGGGGAGCTGGCGCGGGGTCTGTCCCGCCCACACCGAGCCCTAGGGGAGCTGGCGCGGGGTCTGTCCCGCCCACACCGAGCCCCAGGGGAGCCGGCGCGGGGTCTGTCCCGCCCACACCGAGCCCCGGGGAGCCGGCACAGGGTCTGTCCCGCCCACACCGAGCCCCAGGGGAGCCGGCGCGGGGTCTGTCCCTCCCACACCGAGCCCCAGGGCGCCGGCACGGGTCTCTCCCGCCCACCCCCATCCCCCGGGCGCTGGCACGGGTCTGTCCCGCCCACCCCCAGCCCCAGGGCCCCGGCACGGGTCTGTCCCGCCCACCCCCAGCCCCAGGGCCCCGGCACGGGTCTGTCCCGCCCATCCCCATCCCCCGGGCGCCGGCACGGGTCTGTCCCGCCCACCCCCAGCTCCGGGCGCTGGCACGGGTCTGTCCCGCCCACCCCCAGCCCCAGGGTGCCGGCACGGGTCTGTCCCGCCCACCCCCAGCCCCAGGGCCCCGGCACGGGTCTGTCCCGCCCACCTCCAGCCCCAGGGCACCGGCACGGGTCTGTCCCGCCCACCCCCAGCCCCAGGGCGCCGGTACGGGTCTGTCCCGCCCACCCCCAGCCCCAGGGCCCCGGCACGGGTCTGTCCCGCCCACCTCCAGCCCCAGGGCACGGGCACGGGTCTATCCCGCCCATCCCCATCCCCCGGGCGCCGGCACGGGTCTGTCCCGCCCACCCCCACCACAGGGCGCTGGCACGGGTCTGTCCCGCCCACCCCCAGCCCCAGGGTGCCGGCACGGGTCTGTCCCGCCCACCCCCATCCCCAGGGGCACCGGTACGGGTCTCTCCCGCCCACCCCCAGCCCCAGGGTGCCGGCACGGGTCTGTCCCGCCCACCCCCAGCCCCGGGGCGCCGGCACGGGTCTGTCCCGCCCACCCCCAGCCCCAGGGCGCCGATACTGGTCTGTCCCGCCCACCCCCAGCCCCGGGCGCCGGTACGGGTCTGTCCCGCCCACCCCCAGCCCCAGGGCCCCGGCACGGGTCTGTCCCGCCCACCTCCAGCCCCGGGGCGCCGGCACGGGTCTCTCCCGGCCACCCCCAGCCCCGGGGTGCCGGCACGGGTCTGTCCCGCCCACAACCAGCCCCGGGGCGCCGGCACGGGTCTGTCCCGCCCACCCCCAGCCCCAGGGTGCCGGCACGGGTCTCTCCCACCCACCTCCAGCCCCAGGGCGCGGTACGGGTCTGTCCCGCCCACAACCAGCCCCAGGGCGCCGGCACGGGTCT
Source organism: Mauremys mutica (assembly GCF_020497125.1). Classification (NCBI taxonomy): domain Eukaryota; kingdom Metazoa; phylum Chordata; order Testudines; family Geoemydidae; genus Mauremys; species Mauremys mutica. Next base: position 295,914,676 of record NC_059073.1, on the reverse strand, counting down.
GTCCCGCCCACCCCCCGCCCCAGGGCGCCGGTACGGGTCTGTCCCGCCCACCCCCAGCCCCAGGGCGCCGGCACGGGTCTGTCCCGCCCACACCCAACCCCAGGGCGCCGGCACGGGTCTGTCCCGCCCACAACCAGCCCCAGGGCGCCGGCACGGGTCTGTCCCGCCCACACCCAGCCCCAGGGCGCCGGCACGGGTCTGTCCCGCCCACACCCAACCCCAGGGCGCCGGCACGGGTCTGTCCCGCCCACACCCAACCCCAGGGCGCCGGCACGGGTCTGTCCCGCCCACCCCCATCCCCAGGGCGTCGGCACGGGTCTGTCCCGCCCACACCCAGCCCCAGGGCCCCGGCACGGGTCTGTCCCGCCCACCCCCATCCCCAGGGCGCCGGCACGGGTCTGTCCCGCCCACCCCCAGCCCCAGGGCGCCGGCACGGGTCTGTCCCGCCCACACGCAGCCCCAAGGCGCCAGCTCATGGCCCGTCCTCCGTGCACCCAGACACCGGGGAACTGGCGCAGTGCCCATCCTGCCCACACCCAGCCCCAGGGGCGCTGACATGGGGTCTGTCCCACCAACGCGGAGCCCTGGGGCACTGGCACGGGCTCAGTCCTTTCCACACCCAGCCCTGGGGCACCGGCATGGATCTGTCCTCCTGTCACGGAGTGCGGGGGAATCAGGGCCCTGCACCCCCCACATCCTGCGATTCCCCGGGACTCTCAGCCAGCCAGTGACACCGGAGGTTTATTAGCCGACAGGACACAGTCCCAAGCAGGGCTTGTAGGTACAGCCAGGACCCCTCAGCCAGGTCCCTCGGGGGGGCAGGGAGCTTAGACCCCAGCCTGGGGTTCCCTCTGCTTCCCCAGACCCCCCTCCAGCCGTCTCCCCCAGCTCCTCCCCCCCCGGCTCCTCCCCCAGCCTTTGTCTCTTTCCCAGGCAAAGGTGTCATCTGGCCCCACCCCCCCTCCTGGCTCAGGTTACAGGCTCAGGTACCGTCCCTCACCTGAAGTCACCCCCTGCTCCCCCCCCCCATGCAGACAGCCCAGTAAAACCAGACACATTCGCAGGTCAGTCCACCCCGCTCCCTACTGCATCACACCTGCCCACATCCAACCCTGGGGTGCCGGCACGTGGCCAGTGTCACGGACTGACAGATCGTGCCCACTCGTGGCCCCGTGCGCTCCGTGGGGGGGCCCCTTTCAGGGCGACAGCCCTTCTCGGGGGGCCGCTCTCTGCCGGGGTCAGGCCCCTCCACCTCCTGGAGCCGCACCTCTCTGAGCCTCAGCACGTCTGTCTCTGCCGTGGGCCCCTCAGGGAGTCCCCTCGCTCCGGGCCCCCTGGGCTTCCTCACCCCCGAAGGGGTGGATGCCCCCTGTTCTCTAGCCCGGAGCGACTCTCCCCCAGCGTAACACAGGAGGGTTTATTGAGCGTCTGAACCCAGCACAGGAAACTCTCCGGCCTCAGGCCTGGCCTCCCTCAGCCCAGCACATCCCAGTCCCCCTGCAGCCAGGGGGGCTCTGCCTGCTCCCCCTCTCCAGCCCCGAGCCCCCCCTCCCCCGCTTCCAGCTGGGCATCTATCACCTGCCCCCAAGCCCCACCTCTGTCCTTTGTCTTCTGTCCCAGGTAAACAGGTCGCCTGGGCCTCCTCCCCTCTCCACTTCTCCTCCCTCGGGCTGGAACCGGCTGGTCAGGTCACCGGGGTCCTCTCCCCGCAGCCCATTGTCCTCCCACTGGCCAGAACCGGCTGTGACTCCTGAGCCTGGTTTCCGGGTCCCCAGGTCCCCAGTCGCTGGGGTCTCCATCCTCCAGGCCGTCGGACGGGGTCCCGAGTTCCCTCTCCGGTCCCGTGTCCCAACAAACTCCCTCTCCCCTCCCCTCGTTAAACCAGTAACACCCGGGGACACTGAGTCCCACCCGCTCTGCATGCAACCCCCTGGAAAACACGGAAAGAACAAGAAAATCCCCCACTTGGTCACATCCAATCCACCCACACCCATCCCTGGGGCACCAGCAAGGATCTGTCCACCCCCCCACCCAGCCCGGAGGCACTGGCACGGATCTGTCCCCCCCACACCCAGCCCCGGGGCACCAGCACGGATCTGTCCTGCCCTCACACAACCCCAGTGTGCTGCACCCAGACACAGGGAAGTTCGCACAGTGCCCATTCTGCTCACATCTATGCGCAGGGGAGCTGACACGGGGTCAGTCCCACCCACACCCAGCCCCAGGACAGCTGGCACAGGGTGAGTCCCGCCCACACCCAGCCCCAGGGGAGCCGGCGCGGGGTCTGTCCCGCCCACACCCAGCCCCAGGGGAGCCGGCGCAGGGTCTGTCCCGCCCACACCGAGCCCCAGGGGAGCTGGCGCGGGGTCTGTCCCGCCCACACCGAGCCCTAGGGGAGCTGGCGCGGGGTCTGTCCCGCCCACACCGAGCCCCAGGGGAGCCGGCGCGGGGTCTGTCCCGCCCACACCGAGCCCCGGGGAGCCGGCACAGGGTCTGTCCCGCCCACACCGAGCCCCAGGGGAGCCGGCGCGGGGTCTGTCCCTCCCACACCGAGCCCCGGGGGAGCCGGCGCAGGGTCTGTCCCGCCCACACCGAGCCCCAGAGGAGCTGGCGCGGGGTCTGTCCCGCCCACACCGAGCCCCAGAGGAGCTGGTGCGGGGTCTGTCCCGCCCACATCGAGCCTCATGGGAGCCGGCGCGGGGTCTGTCCCGCCCACACCGAGCCTGGAGCCTGTCTGTGCCCGTGTCTCCTTGTCTCTAGGGCAGTTCCCAGAGCTGCTGCCTCCTGCCGGGGGCAGGGCCCTGTGTGCCCGCCTGCCCCCGACCCTCGCGCCCTCTTCTCCTCAGGGGCCATGAACAACCTGCGCAGCAGCCTGCTGAACTCCACCTCGGACTCGGACCTGATGCGCTACCGCGCCATCAGCAGGATCCCGCAGATCACGCTCAACTTCGTGGATTTCAAGGCCGAGGCCTTCCTGCCCTCGCCGGCCAGCGAGCGGGAGATCATCGCGCCCACCAAGCTGAAGGACCGGACGCACAACGTCACCGAGAAGGTCACCCAGGTGAGGCCCGTCGGGGGGCTTCCTGCGGGGAACGGGGAGCGGCTCGTGGTCTTGCCTGGCAGCCAGCTGGGGCCTGCCGGGGCGGCTGTGATGGCAGAGTTCTGGGGCACCCGGCGGGAGAGGCTGATGCTCACTGAGCAGGGGCTCGCCGGGGGGCGCTGGGCGGGGGCTCGGCAGGGGGTGCTGGGCTGCGGGGAGCGGGGCGGGGGGCGCTGGGTGCAGGCTCGGGGGGGGCGCTGGGCTGCGGGGAGCGGGGCGGGGGCTCGGCAGGGGGCGCTGGGCTGCGGGGAGCGGGGCGGGGGCTCGGCAGGGGGCGCTGGGCTGCGGGGTGCTGGGCTGCAGGCTCGGCGGGGGGCGCGGGGGAGCAGAGCAGGGGCTCGCGGGGATGCTGGGCTGTGGGGAGCGGGGCGGGGGCTCGGCGGGGGGCGCTGGGCTGCGGGGAGCGGGGCGGGGGCTCGGCGGGGGGCGCTGGGCTGCGGGGAGCGGGGCGGGGGCTCGGCGGGGGTGCTGGGCTGCAGGCTCGGCGGGGGGGCTCCCCGTTGGCAGTCAGTGCTGGGCCCAGTGCGGTTCCCCGTGGGCGCTGGGCAGACGGGGGCTCTGTGTGCGTCTCGTCCTCAGGGGTGGGGTGGGAGGAAAACGTTGGCCTGGTTTTTAAAGTTTAAATCTTGAAAAAATAAGCAATGTTGATGGTTCCTGCCCCCGGGCTGCCCGTGACTCCCCCCGCCTGGCCCCCCTGTGATGTGCCCTCCCCCCTGCCCGGCCTCCCCTTCTGCGGGGAGCAGCGCCCCCAGGTCCTGGGCCTGTGCCGAGGGCTGTGCCAGGCCGGGCGGCTGACGCTGCGGCTCACGTCCCTGCCCTCTGCCCGCCAGAGCCAGCTGCTGCCGCCTTCGCAGCCCCCCGCCCCGGCTCCCGCGGGAAAAGCTGCGTCCCAATGGCACCTCTTTGGGCTGCGCCCGCAGGAGCTGCAGCCGCCCTGGGCCCCAGCGCCACAGTGGGGCTGGGCAGGAGAGGAGCTGAGGGGTGGCCCCTGGCACTGGGCCCCAGCGCTGCAGTGGGGCTGGGCAGGAGAGGAGCTGAGGGGTGGCCCCTGGCACTGGGCCCCAGCGCTGCAGTGGGGCTGGGCAGGAGAGGAGCTGAGGGGTGGCCCCTGGCACTGGGCCCCAGCGCTGCAGTGGGGCTGGGCAGGAGAGGAGCTGAGGGGTGGCCCCTGGCACTGGGCCCCAGCGCTGCAGTGGGGCTGGGCAGGAGAGGAGCTGAGGGGTGGCCCCTGGCACTGGGCCCCAGCGCTGCCAGGCAGGTCACTGGGCCTGGCACAGACCCTGTGGAGCGAGGCCGCGTGGGGCCGTCGAGGAGAAGCCGTGACTGCACCTGTCGCCCATCGGGCTGGTCACGGCTCTCGAGGAGGGAGCGAGGGCAGCGCAGCGTGGGGAGCCCCCGGGGAGGGGCATGGAGGGGCCAGCACGCCCCAACATGCGTGTGCACATGCTGAGTGACACAGCAACACAGGCACATGTGCTCCCACACGCCTGGCCGTCCTCCTGGGAACGCGTGTGCATGCTGCCAGCACACGCAGCCACACGTGTCTGCACATGCGCCCACACGGGGACCCCCCGCGAGCTAGCCCTGCTCCTGGGCACAGCCAGGCCCAGCTGCCTCTGGGGAAGGTGGGGAGCCCCCAGGCACTGGGGCGCAGCGGCAGGAGGGACCCCAGCGTTCCCAGCAGCACCCTTGGGCAGTGAGCTCCACAGGGCTGGGCCGGGCAGCCCCCCCAGCCCCCTCAACCCCTCCCCCTGCTCCGCATGGGCTCCTTCCCCTTCAGCTGCTAAGGAGCGAAGCAGCCCCAGGGCCTTGGCAGTGAAATTAATTCCAGCCCCGCTGCTGGCGGCCCCATAATCCCCTCCCCCACCAGCTGGCGCTCACCAGGGAAGAGGGTGACGAGCAGGGCAGGGGGATCTGGGTGCTGGGCAGAGCTCAGGGAGCCGGGTGCTGGGCAGGATGCAGGGAGCTGGGTGCTGGACAGGGTGCAGGGTGCCAGGTGCCGGGTGCCGGGCAGGGAGCTGTGTGCCGGGCAGGGCAGAGGGAGCCGGGTGCTGGGCAGGGTGCAGGGAACTGGATGCTGGGCAAGGCAGAGGGAGCTGGGTGCTGGGCAGGGCAGAGGGAGCCGGGTGCTGGACAGGGTGCAGGGTGCTAGGTGCTCGGCAGGGTGCAGAGAGCTGGGGGCAGGGCAGGGGAACTGGGTGCCAGGCAGGAAGCCACATGCTGAGCAGGGAGTTGAGTGCCGGGTGCTGGGCAGAGTGCAGGGAGCCGGGGCAGGGCAGGGGGAGCCGGGTGCCGGGCAGGGTGCAGAGAGATGGGGGCAGGGCCGGGGGCGCTGGGTGCCGGGTGCCGAGCAGGGTGCAGGGTGGGAGCTGGGTGCTGGGAGCCATGTGCTGGGCAGGGAGCTGGGTTCCAGGAGCTGGGTGCCGGGCAGGGTGCAGGGAGCCGGGGCAGGGCAGGGGGAGCCGTGTGCCGGGCAGGGCAGGGGGAGCTGGGTGCTGGGCAGGGTGCAGGGAGCCGTGTGCCGGGCAGGGCAGGGGGAGCCGGGGCAGGGCAGGGGGAGCCGGGTGCCGGGCAGGGTGCAGGGAGCCGTGTGCTGGGCAGGGCAGGGGGAGCCGTGTGCCGGGCAGGGCAGGGGGAGCCGGGTGCCGGGCAGGGCAGGGGGAGCCGGGTGCCGGGAAGGGTGCAGGGTGCCAGGGCAGGGCTGGGGGAGCCGGGTGCTGGGCAGGGTGCAGGGAACTGGATGCTGGGCAAGGCAGAGGGAGCTGGGTGCCAGGCAGGGCAGAGGGAGCCAGGTGCTGGACAGGGTGCAGGGTGCTAGGTGCTCGGCAGGGTGCAGAGAGCTGGGGGCAGGGCAGGGGAACTGGGTGCCAGGCAGGAAGCCACATGCTGAGCAGGGAGTTGAGTGCCAGGTGCTGGGCAGAGTGCAGGGAGCCGGGGCAGGGCAGGGGGAGCCGGGTGCCGGGCAGGGTGCAGAGAGATGGGGGCAGGGCAGGGGGAGCTGGGTGCCGGGTGCCGAGCAGGGTGCAGGGTGGGAGCTGGGTGCTGGGAGCCATGTGCTGGGCAGGGAGCTGGGTTCCAGGAGCTGGGTGCCGGGCAGGGTGCAGGGAGCCGGGGCAGGGCAGGGGGAGCCGTGTGCCGGGCAGGGCAGGGGGAGCCGGGTGCCGGGAAGGGTGCAGGGTGCCAGGGCAGGGCAGGGGGAGCCGGGTGCCGGGCAGGGCAGGGGGAGCCGGGGCAGGGCAGGGGGAGCCGGGTGCCGGGAAGGGTGCAGGGTGCCAGGGCAGGGCAGGGGGAGCCGGATGCCGGGAAGGGTGCAGGGTGCCGGGCAGGGCAGGGGGAGCCGGGTGCCGGGAAGGGTGCAGGGTGCCAGGGCAGGGCAGGGGGAGCTGGGTGCCGGGCAGGGTGCAGGGTGCCGGGCAGGGGGAGCCAGGTGCCGAGCACGCCGAAGCCCGTGCGGAGCAGACGGTGCCGTGTGCAGGGCGGGGACGTTGCTGAGAGGATGCCACGAGCGGCTTTATGGCAGCGCTAACTCCCGGCGCGGGGACCAGGCCGGGCGGGCGGGGAGCTCCCAGACAGAGCCGTGAATTGGCTGCATGGACAGCAGCCATACAAGCCAGGCCTCCGTCCGCCCCCGTCCGCCTGCCGCACTCACTCAAGGTCACCGCGGTCGGGCTAGCCGCCAGGCCTGGCACACGGGATGCCCGCTCTGCTACGGGGTGGGGGGGATAGCAGTGCGTGGGCTGGGATCCCCTCGGGCCTACAGCTGGGCTCATCCACGCGTGTCCAGCCAGGGCCCCTCTGGTGGGCCAGAGCACGGAGTGACCCAGGAGAGCTGCGTGGCACCTGCCTGGCTCCCGCCATGCCACGGGGGGTGTCCACCAGAGCCCACTGACAGCTGGGAAGGGGCTGAGGCACATGGGTGGGAGCTGGGGGATCCAGAGCATTCGCCACCCCCTGGGGTGGGGTGGGAGGGCTGGTCACACAGAGCTCTCCCCCCCAGGGCTGAGATCTGCCCCCCTGGGGTGGGGGGGCTGGTCACACAGGGCTGCCCCCCCCAGGGCTGAGATCTGCCCCCCTGGAGTGGGGCGGGGGGCTGGTCACACAGGGCTCCCCCCAGGGCTGAGATCTGCCCCCCTGGGGTGGGGCAGGAGGCTGGTCACACAGGGCTCCCCCCCCCCAGCACTGAGATCTGCCCCCCTGGGGTGGGGTGAGGGGCTGGTCACACAGGGCTCCCCCCCCCCGGGCTGAGATCTGCCCCCCTGGAGTGGGGCGGGGGGCTGGTCACACAGGGCTCCCCCCCAGGGCTGAGATCTGCCCCCCTGGGGTGGCACCTTTCCCAGGGCTTTCCCAGCCCTGAATGCGAGGGGAGAGCGCCCCGCCTCCGAACGCTGGCCCTGCGGGGTGGGTGTGGTCTGTGGGGAGGCCGAAGGCCTGTGGCAGCGTGTGGGTGCTGCCGTGGGGCCGCGGCGGCAGCGCCTGGCTGGGGGCTCTCTGGCCATTAGGGATGCGCGGCGTGTTCCCTGGCTGGGCTGCCCCGCACTCGCTGCCGGCTGCCAGGGACACCGCAAGCTGCCTGCTCCTGGCGCTGGCGCAGGGTGAGTCAGCGGCATCAGCAATGGCCAGGGCTGGGGCAGGGGCTCCCGGGCATCCCAGAGCGCCCACCCCCTCCCCATGTGGGATGGAGCAGCGGGGGCTGGGAGGCAGGCAGTCCGGGTCCCATCCCCAGCTCGGGCGGGGGGAGTAGGGTGGGGGGGTTGGAGCAGGGGTGGGGGCTGGGAGGCAGGACGCCTGGGTCCCATCCCTGGGGCGGGGGGGAGTAGGGTGGGGGGGTTGGAGCAGGGGTGGGGGCTGGGAGGCAGGACGCCTGGGTTCAGCTCTGGGAGGAGATGGGTTAATAATGGCACAGGAGGAGGTGACTGGGAGTCTGGACTCCTGGGTCCTCTTGGCAGCTCATCCCTTGCCTCACTGGGTGACCTGGGTGAGGCCCATCCCTTCTCTGTGCCTCAGTTTCCCATCAGCAGGAGGAGGCTCGGCTGCTGTGACAGGCCTGGCGGGGAGGGGCAGCGAGCAGCCTGTGAGCCCAGGGAAGGGAGGGGAGGGGCAGGGCGGGGGGCAGGGCTGGCCCCTCCCCGTGGGTGGGTACGGGGCGGGCAGGCCAGCGCTGCTCTGCCATCTGTCAGTGTGAGCAGAGAGCCCGGCCGTGCTGCCTGCAGCTCCGGCTGCCCTGGAGAGGAGCCGGCATGTAGCTGGGTGCTGGCAGCAGGATGGGGCGTGGAGGGGACCGGGGGGGTGAGCTCACGAGGGGGGCGGCCCACATCTGAGGGCCCCAGCGCCTGCCATGTCCCAGGGCAGGAAGGACAGTGGCTCGCAGCCCGAGGGCGACCGCAAGCATGTCCGGGTGCGCCGCGCCGTCCGCATCTCCAGCCTGGTGGCACAGGAGGTAGGCGAGGCGGGCAGAGGCCAGGGCAGGCAGGGGTGGGGCACGGGGATGGGGCAGGCAGGAGCTGGGGCACAGGGCAGGGGCAGGCAGGGGCATGGGGCACAGGGCAGGGGCACGGGGCCAGGGCTGGCGGGGGGGGCAGGGGCATGGGGCCGGCAGGAGCTGGGGCACAGGGCAGGGGCATGGGGCCTGGGCAGGGAGGGGGGGCAGGGAGGGGGGTAGGGAGGGGGTAGGGGCACGGGGCCTGGGCAGGGAGGAGGGGTAGGGAAGGGCTGGGAACAGGAGGGCTGGGGCAGCCCTGGCCCTGGGGACCAGCGGGGGGGGGGGCATGAGGTCCCAGGGATGGTGCTGCCATGGCGACGGGGGTTCTCGGGGGGGGGGGACAAACACAACCTCCCCTCCCCCACATCCTGCCCCAGATGGCTTGATCTAGATTGCCAGCAGGCTGGATTGAGTGGCAGGGCTTCAGCAATAGCAGACAGGAGCGTTGTCTACCCCAGAGCACCCCCACTGCCCCCCCACTGCCCCCCAAGCCCTGCCCCCTCCCCCTGCAGAGCCTGGCACCCCCGAGCGCCCCCTCCCCTGCCCCCTCCCCCTGCAGAGCCCGGCACCCCCGAGCGCCTGCCCCCTCCCCCTGCAGAGCCCGGCACCCCCCTGAGCGCCCCTCTCCCCTGCCCCCTCCCCCTGCAGAGCCCGGCACCCCCGAGCGCCCCCTCCCCTCCCCCCTCCCCCTGCAGAGCCCGGCACCCCCGAGCGCCTGCCCCCTCCCCCTGCAGAGCCCGGCACCCCCCCGAGCGCCCCTCTCCCCTGCCCCCTGCCCCTGCAGAGCCCGGCACCCCCCCGAGCGCCCCCTCCCCTACCCCCTCCCCTGCAGAGCCCTGCACCCCCGCGCGCCCTCTCCCCTCCCCACTCCCCCTGCAGAGCCCGGCACCCCCGAGCGCCCCCTCCCCTGCCCCCTCCCCCTGCAGAGCCCGGCACCCCCGAGTGCCCCCTCCCCTGCCCCCTCCCGCTGCTGAGCCCGGCTCACCCCCGAGCGCCCCCTCCCCTGCCCCCTCCCCCTGCAGAGCCCGGCACCCCCGAGCGCCCCCTCCCCTGCCCCCTCCCCCTGCAGAGCCCGGCACCCCCCTGAGTGCCCCTCTCCCCTGCCCCCTGCCCCTGCAGAGCCCGGCACCCCCGAGCGCCCCCTCCCCTGCCCCCTCCCCCTGCAGAGCCCGGCACCCCCGAGCGCCCCCTCCCCTGCCCCCTCCCCCTGCAGAGCCCGGCACCCCCGAGCGCCCCCTCCCCTGCTCCCCTCCCCCTGCAGAGCCCGGCACCCCCCCGAGCGCCCCCTCCCCGGCCCCCTCCCCCAGCAGAGCCGGGCACCCCCCCGAGCGCCCCCTCCCCTGCCCCCTCCCCCTGCAGAGCCTGGCACCCCCTGACATCCCCTCCCCACTACCCCCCAGAGGGGTGGGGCTGCCAGGGAGCAGGGTTTCGGTGTTAGAGGTGACGGGAAGTCACGGCATCCTCCTGGTGCTGGGTGTGGCATGTGCCAAGGGAATGGCTTTGCCCTGCCTTGGGGGGTTGCTGGGTTCACATTTCAAAATCCGTGTCCCAGCAGGTGTGTGGTTGGTGGTGTTGGGTATCGGTGTAACCATGGGTGCTGGGTGTCCCTGCGCCTGATGGGTATGTGTGTCTCTGTGGCTGCTGGCTGACCCTGCGGGTGGTGGGTGTCACGGAGGTGTGGGGGAGTCAGGGCCCTGCACCCCCAATTCCTGCAATTCACCAGGACTCTCAGCCAGCCAGTAACACAGAAGGTTTATTAGCCGACAGGACACAGTCCCAAGCAGGGCTTGTAGGTACAACCAGGACCCCTCAGCCAGGTCCCCAGGTTACATGCTCAGGTATCCTCACCTTGGTATCCCCTCACCAATGCAGACAGTCTCAATAAAACTCCCACACAACATCCCCAGGTCAAGCCAACCCACTCCCTGCTCCGTCACCTCTCTCCCCCCTCCGAGACTGACCTGAGCGGGGTCACTCTGCCCAGTGACCCGGGGAAGTTCAGGGCCTCCTCTCCGGGACAGCGCATCCGCTATCAGGTTGGCGCTTCCCTTCACGTGGACCACGTCCATGTCATAGTCCTGCAGGAGCAGGCTCCACCTCAGGAGCTTGGCGTTGGCTCCTTTCATCTGGTGCAGCCAGGTCAGGGGAGAGTGGTCGGTGTACACGGTGAAGTGGCGCCCAAACAGATATGGCTCCAGTTTCTTCAGGGCCCACCCCATGGCCAGGCATTCCTTCTCGATGGCCGCGTAGTTCTGCTCCCGGGGTAGCAACTTCTTGCTCAGGTACACGATGGGGTGTCTCTCCCCCTTTTCATCCTCCTGCATTAACACCGCCCCCAGGCCCGTGTCTGAGGCGTCGGTAAACACCATAAAGGGCTTGTCAAAGTTTGGGTTTGCCAGGACTGGGCCTTTGAGCAGAGCCTCCTGGCACTGCTCGGTCCAGACCACCTTGTCTGGCTTCCCCTTCTTGCATAGCCCGGTGATGGGGGCGGCTATGGTGCTAAAGTGGGGCACGAACCTTCGATAGTACCCCGCCATCCCGATAAAGGCCTGGACCTGCTTTTTGGTTTGGGGAGCGGGCCAGTCTCTGATCATAGAATCATAGAATCTCAGGGTTGGAAGGGACCTCGGGAGGTATCTAGTCCAACCCCCTGCTCAAAGCAGGACCAAACCCAACTAAATCATCCCAGCCAGGGCTTTGTCAAGCCTGACCTTAAAAACCTCTAAGGAAGGAGATTCCACCACCTCCCTAGGGAACCCATTCCAGTGCTTCACCACCCTACTAGTGAAAAAGTTTTTCCTAATATCCAGCCTAAACCTCCCCCTCTGCAACTTGAGACCATTACTCCTTGTTCTGTCATCTTCTACCACTGAGAACAGTCTAGATCCATCCTCTTTGGAACCCCCTTTCAGGTAGTTGAAAGCAGCTATCAAATCCCCCCTCATTCTTCTCTTCTGCAGACTAAACAATCCCAGTTCCCTCAGCCTCTCCTCATAAGTCATGTGCTCCAGCCCCCTAATCATTTTTGTTGCCCTCTGCTGGACTCTCTCCAATTTATCCACATCCTTCTTGTAGTGTGGGGCCCAAAACTGGACACAGTACTCCAAATTGAGGCCTCACCAGTGCTGAGTAGAGGGGAATGATCACATCCCTCGATCTGCTGGAAATGCCCCTACTTATACAACCCAAAATGCCATTAGCCTTCTTGGCAACAAGGGCACCCTGCTGACTCATATTCAGCTTTTCGTCCACCGTAACCCCTAGGTCCTTTTCTGCAGAACTGCTGCCCAGCCATTCGGTCCCTAGTCTGTAGCAGTGCCTGGGATTCTTCCGTCCTAAGTGCAGGACTCTGCACTTGTCCTTGTTGAACCTCATCATATTTCTTTTGGCCCAATCCTCTAATTTGTTTAGGTCCCTCTGTATCCTATCCCTACCCTCCAGCGTATCAACCACTCCTCCCAGTTTAGTGTCACCCGCAAACTTGCTAAGGATGCAGTCCACACCATCCTCCAGATTGTTAATGAAGATATTGAACAAAACCGGCCCCAGCACCGACCCTTGGGGCACTCCACTTGATACCGGCTGCCAACTAGACATGGAGCCATTGATCGCTACCCATTGAGCCCGACCATCTAGCCAGTTTTCTATCCACCTTATAGTCCATTCATCCAGCCCAGACTTCTTTAACTTGCTGGCAAGAATACAGTGGGAGACTGTATCAAAAGCTTTGCTAAAGTCCATAAATAGCACATCCACTGCTTTCCCCTCATCCACAGAGCCGGTTATCTCATCATAGAAGGCAATTAGGTTAGTCAGGCATGACTTGCCCTTGGTGAATCCATGCTGACTGTTCCTGATCACTTTCCCCTCCTTTAAGTGGTTCAGGATTGATTCCTTGAGGACCTGTTCCATGATTTTTCCAGGGACTGACTGGCCTGTAGTTCCCTGGATCTTCCTTCTTCCCTTTTTTAAAGATGGGCACTACAGTAGCTTTTTTCCAGTCATCCGGGACCTCCCCCGATCGCCATGAGTTTTCAAAGAGAATGGCCAATGGCTCTGCAATCTCATCGGCCAACTCCTTTAGCACCCTCGGATGTAGCGCATCCGGCCCCATGGACTTGTGCTCGTCCAGCTTTTCTAAATAGTCCCGAACTACTTCTTTCTCCACAGAGGGCTGGTCACCTCCTCCCCATACCGTGCTGCAGAGTGCAGCTGTCTGGGAGCTGACCTTGTCTGTGAAGACAGAGGCAAAAAAAAGCATTGAGTACACTAGCTTCTTCTTCGAGTGATTGCTCCTATGCATTCCAGTCAGGTGTGCGCGCCGCGCGTGCACGGCTCTTCGGAACATTTTTACCCTAGCAACTCCGGCGGGCCGGCTGGGCGCCCCCTGGAGTGGCGCCGCTATGGCGCCCGTTATATACCCCAGCCGGCCCGTCCGCTCCTCAGTTCCTTCTTACCGCCCGTGACGGCCAGTTGGAACTGTGGAGTGCTCTCTGTCCTCCACTGCCCTAGCTCTCGCTACTGTTCTTTGTATATAGTTCGTTTAGTACTTAGTGTAGATAGTTTTTGATAGTTAATTAGTTAGGTTTTAGGATAAGGTTAAGGGGGGTATCCCCTCCCTTTCCTCCCCCGGTGCGGGCTCATGCCCAAGGCACCGGGCTTTAAGCCCTGCGCGTTTTGCCAGAGGCCTATGCCAATCGGAGATCCGCACGACGCCTGCCTCCGCTGCCTTGGAGAAGGTCACCGAACAGATAAGTGTTCGATCTGTTCCGCCTTTAAACCGCGAACTCGTAAAGAGCTGGACATTAGATTGAAACAACTCCTAATGGAGGCATCGCTCCAGCCCCCGGCACCGTCCGCGCCGGCACCGAGGGCTTCATCGGTGCAGAGCGCACCAGCGGCCCCGAGCCGCTCCGGCACCGCGGCTCCGCAGCCTCAGCCAGCGGCTCCGAAGACCCGGCACCGCTCGCTCTCGCCTTCTAAAAAACACAAACTGGCGAAGGCACTTGCTAAGGCCCGCGCTGAGGACTCAGCGAAGACGATTGCGCCACCTGCGGCCCCTGCGGTGGCCGTGCACAAGACGTGCACCGGGCCATTGACTCCGGCGCCGCAAGGGCCGTCGAGTCCGGCACCGCCACGCTCCCCGGCACCGACCGTGGTCGAGCCCCGGCTGCCATCTACGCCGGAGACATTCTCCTCGGCGCGCAAGCTAATACAGCTCATAGAGGCACCGAGCCTCCGGCCCCCGGCACCGCCGGCGCGGGCTGTCGTGTCGGCAGGAAAACCGGCCATGATGCTCCGGCCGCCCTCTCCGGACAGACGGCACGGACGACGCTCCCGGTCCCGGTCACGTTCCCGGTCCCACCGCAGGTCACCGTCCCGTCGATCGCGATCTCGGCACCGCTCCCCATCGCGGCACCGGTCGCCGTCTCGCCGTCGGTCGCAGTCCCGGTACCGCTCGTCATCGCGGTACCGGTCGCTCTCCCAGAGTCGCACCAGGTCCCGATCGCCGTCGCGTCGGCACCGACAGAGGTCTCCGTCCCGGCACCGTTCCCGGCACCGTTCCCCGCGCAGCCGCTCCCGGCACTGCAGGTCCGATTCCCGGTCGAGCTCCCGGCACCGGTCGAGCTCCCGGCACCGCGGCAGACGTTGGTCTCGGTCACCGTCCCGGTACCGTGAAGACCGGCACCGATCCTCGGCACCGTCCGGGGCCGAACTGCCTCAGTCGACGGCACAATCCATCAGCGCCTCGGCACCGCCATGGCCATCCCGCCCTGCGTCGGTCGCCTCCGCGGTGGACAGCAATGCTCACCTACCGCCTACCCCACACGGTCAACCTCAGGGGGCACAGCAGTGGGGATTCTGGGTGCCATGGGCCCAGTATGAGACTCAGGGGGTGCCGTTGCCCCCAAGAGCCCCTGCTTCCGAGCGCAGGGTACCAGAGGCGACGGTTAGCCGACCGCCCCCTTCTCCTCCACGTGAGCCTGACCGCGAGGGGACCGTGCAGCCCGACCCAGCCGACGAGCAGTCCGCAGGTCCTTCGACGGAGGCCGCTGTCCAGGGCTTGTCCTCGTCGTCCTCACCGGACGAGGCGGTGGCCGGAGCTTCTACCAAGGAGCCTCCGCCTATAGACCTGAAGGCTCACCAAGACCTGCTTCGCCGCATGGCGGCGGCTATGTCTCTTCCAGTGGCGGAGGTTCAGGAGGACGAGGACCCTATCACTAACGTCGTCGGAGCAGAGGCTCCCGTGCGAGTGGCGTTACCATTTGTACGGACAATACAGAAGAACGCCACCACACTTTGGCAGACGCCTGCGTCCATCCCTCCTACGGCTTGTGGGGTCGAGCGCAAATATTCAGTCCCCCCCACGGGCTACGAGTATCTTTATACTCACCCAACCCCGGACTCGTTGGTCGTCCAGTCGGTCAACGACAGGGAGAGGCACGGTCAACCTGCCCCTGTGCCTAAGTCGAAGGACGCGAGGCGAATGGACCTGTTAGGCCACAAGATCTACTCGGCGGGCGGCCTACAAATGCGCATCGCCAACCAGATGGTCCTCCTCGCCAGGTACGTCTTTGACATCATGACGTCCCTGGCAAAGTTTACAGAGCTCCTGCCAACAGCCTCCCGCCAGGAGTTCTCGGCAATGTTGGACGAGGGAAAGAAATCGTCCAGGTCCTCCATCACAGCCGCCCTTGACGCCGCGGACTCGGGAGCTCGGACCTTAGCCTCCGGCGTGACGATGCGGCGCATCTCCTGGCTGCAGTCCTCCACCCTGCCGCCGGAGGTGCAATATACGTTACAGGACCTGCCGTTTGACACTCAAGGTCTCTTCTCCGAGAAGACTGATTCCCGGATCCAGACCCTAAAGGACGGTCGCGTTGCCATCCGCACCCTAGGGATGCACACGCCGGCTCCACAGCGCAGGTCCTTCCGGCAGCAACCCCCCTGGTCCTTCCACCAACAACGCTACCGCCCGTACAATAGCAGGCGACCGGGTCCAAATCGCCGTCGTCCTTCCGGCAACAGGCGTAGCCAGGGCCAGGCCTCTTCCAAGGCCCCTCAGGGGTCCAAGCAGGCCTTTTGATGGGACGCTCGAGGATGGCTGGAGAGTCTTGCCCGCATGCTCGGGGTTCAGCTGACCGCCATATTTGGGGTCGGGAAGGAATTTTCCTCCAGGGCAGATTGGCAGTGGCCCTGGAGGTTTTTCGCCTTCCTCCGAAGCATGGGGCAGGGGTCGCTTGCTAAAGGAGTGGGTAGATCGGCTTATGTGGCCTGCATCTTGCAGGAGGTCAGACTAGATGATCATAATGGTCCCTTCTGATCTTGAATTCTATGATTCTATGGCCCATCACTCTCCCTACCGGATCCTACCCCTTTATTTTACAACCGCCTTACCCATTTCTTTTCGGCGTGGTCCCAATTAACAACGGACAACTGGGTGCTTCAAACAGTCCAGTCGGGATACCGCCTTCAATTTGTTTCGCCCCCACCTTCCCACCCACCCTCCCTGTCCCTCTTCAGGGACCCCTCTCACGAGCAAGTCCTCTTACAAGAGGTCCAGATTCTGTTGAGCGTGGGTGCCATAGAGGCAGTGCCTCAAGACAGGCGGGGCAGGGGATTCTACTCCCGTTATTTTCTCATCCCCAAAGTGAAAGGGGGGCTACGTCCTATCCTGGACCTTCGCGAGCTGAACAAGTACCTGCTCAAGCCCAAGTTTCGCATGGTCACCCTGGGGACCATCATTCCCTCTCTGGATCCGGGAGACTGGTTTGCCGCCCTCGACATGAAGGACGCCTACTTCCATGTCGCGATCTATCCTCCCCATCGACGTTACCTCCGGTTTGTGGTCAACAACACCCACTACCAGTTCGCCGTGTTACCGTTCGGGCAAATGCATGGCAGTGGTTGCCGCAGCCCTCCGCCGTCGTCGGATACATGTCTACCCGTATCTCGACGACTGGCTGGTTCGCGGACAGTCTCGACAGCTGGTAATGGGCCAGTTGACAAACATACTGTCCCTCTTCCGGCGACTCGGTCTTCTCATCAATACCGAGAAGTCCACCTTGATCCCGTCGCAGCGGGTGGAGTTCATTGGAGCGGTCCTCGACTCCTCGTTGGCCCGGGCCTGCCTACCGCGATCTCGCCATCAGACGATGGTCTCCCTCATCCGGGACCTCATCACCTTCCCAACCACGACGGTGCGCTCCTGCCTCCGCCTCCTGGGCCACATGGCATCATGCACGTACGTCACCGCGTACGCACGGCTTCACCTCTGCCCATTCCAGTCTTGGCTCGCGTCGGTGTACCGGCCGCATCGAGATCCCATCGATATGGTGGTCACAGTCTCCAGGCCAACCCTCGAGTCCCTCAACTGGTGGCTAGACCCGGAGGTCGTCTGTGCGGGAGTCCCGTTCCACCCTCCTCGCCCGTCCGCCACTCTGACCACGGATGCCTCAGCGCTCGGTTGGGGAGCTCACCTGGGCGACCTTCACACCCAGGGCCTGTGGTCGCCCCAGGAGCTCGCTCTGCACATCAATGTCCGCGAGCTGCAAGCGATCCGTTTGGCCTGTCGCACCTTCTGCACCCACCTGCAAGGCCGCTGTGTGACAGTGTTCACGGACAATACATCAGCCATGTTCTACGTGAACAAGCAGGGCGGAGCCCGCTCCTCCCTCCTCTGCAAGGAGGCGATGCTCCTGTGGGACTTCTGCGTGACCCACTCCATTCACCTAGAAGCGTCCTTTCTTCCGGGAGTACAGAACACGCTGGCCGACCATCTCAGCAGGTCGTTCCTCTCCCACGAGTGGTCTCTCCGTCCCGATGTCGTGCACACAATCTTCCGCAGGTGGGGGTTTCCCCGGATAGACCTATTCGCCTCCAAGGCGAACAGAAAGTGCCACCTGTTCTGCTCGTTCCAGGGTCACTCGCCGGGCTCCCTGTCGGACGCCTTCCTGTATTCCTGGAAGGATCACCTTCTCTATGCCTTCCCTCCGTTCCCGCTCGTCCACCGAGTGTTACAGAAGCTTCGGAGGGACAGAGCCACCGTCATACTCGTAGCTCCGGCCTGGCCGAGGAAACATTGGTACTCCCTGCTGCTCGAGCTCTCCGTTCGGGATCCTATCCCCCTTCCGTTGTGGCCGGACCTCATCACCCAGGATTTCGGCAGACTCCGCCATCCGAGCCTGCAATCCCTCCATCTTACAGCTTGGTACCTGCGTGGTTGACCCACGCAGAGAGGGACTGTTCGGCAGCAGTTCAGCACGTTCTGCTGGAGAGCAGAAAGCCTTCCACTCGCTCCACCTATCTGGCGAAATGGAAGCGGTTCGCGCTCTGGTGTGACCAATGAGGCCTCAATCCCTTCGTAGTCCCTGTCCCTACCATCCTGGACTGCCTCTGGTACCTTAAGGAGCAAGGTCTTGCGGTCTCCTCCTTGAGAGTTCACCTGGCAGCAGTGTCCGCCTTTCGTCCATCCGTGGAAGGTCGGTCCATCTTCTCCAACCCGATGGTTTCCCGCTTCCTTAAAGGCCTGGACCGCTTGTACCCGCCGGTGCGGCGTCCTGCCCCGACCTGGGATTTGAACCTCGTGCTGGCCAAGCTGATGGGTCCCCCCTTCGAGCCCTTGGCCACGTGCTCCCTGCTCTACCTCTCCTGGAAGACGGCCTTCCTCGTCGCCATTACATCAGCGAGGCGAGTCTCTGAGCTCCGTGCTCTAACGGTTAGTCCGCCATACACCGTCTTCCACGGGGACAAGGTGCAGCTTCGACCACATCCGGCCTTCCTCCCAAAGGTGGTGTCGGCCTTCCACCTCAACCAGGAGATCTTCCTCCCGGTATTCTTCCCGAAGCCGCATGCCTCGCCTCGGGAGCAACAGCTGCACGCCCTCGACGTCCGCAGGGCGCTCGCTTTCTACATCGAGCGGACTAAGCCCTTCCGGCGTTCGCCCCAGCTGTTCGTAGCGGTTGCTGACCGCATGAAGGGCGAGCCGATCTCCTCCCAACGGATTTCCTCCTGGGTGACGGAATGTATCCGGACCTGCTACGAGCTTGCTCGCGTGCCGCCATGCCACCTCACCGCTCACTCCATGAGAGCGCACGCCTCATCGGCCGCCTTCCTGGCCCATGTTCCCATCCAGGACATCTGTTGAGCGGCCACCTGGTCTTCGGTCCACACCTTCGCCTCCCACTACGCGTTGGTGCAGCAGTCTCGAGACGACGCAGCCTTCGGCTCCGCGGTAT
This sequence comes from Mauremys mutica, assembly GCF_020497125.1. Classification (NCBI taxonomy): domain Eukaryota; kingdom Metazoa; phylum Chordata; order Testudines; family Geoemydidae; genus Mauremys; species Mauremys mutica. The sequence goes on along the minus strand of NC_059073.1, from coordinate 295,895,859 downwards.
TACACTCCGCCACGTCTCACTCCGACCCCACCGCCTAGGTAAGGCTTGGGAATCACCTAACTGGAATGCATAGGAGCAATCACTCGAAGAAGAAAAGACGGTTACTCACCGTAGTAACTGTTGTTCTTCGAGATGTGTTGCTCCTATCCATTCCAGACCCGCCCTCCTTCCCCACTGTCGGAGTAGCCGGCAAGAAGGAACTGAGGAGCGGACGGGCCGGCTGGGGTATATAACGGGCGCCATAGCGGCGCCACTCCAGGGGGCGCCAGCCGGCCCGCCGGGGTTGCTAGGGTAAAAAAGTTCCGAGATGCCGTGCACGCGCGGCGCGCACACCTAACTGGAATGGATAGGAGCAACACATCTCGAAGAACAACAGTTACTACGGTGAGTAACCATCTTTTTCTCCACATCCTCTGTCACTAGGTTCCCTCCCTCATTCAGTAAGAGGCCCACACTTTCCTTGACTTTCTTCCTGTTGCTAACATACCTGAAGAAACCCTTCTTGTTACTCCTAACATCTCCGGCTAGCTGCAACTCCAAGTGTGATTTGGCCTTCCTGATTTCACTCCTGCATGTCTGAGCAATACTTTTGGGTTCCTGTGTGCCCACAGGTGCTGGGTGTCACTGTGGGTGTTGGGTGTCTGTCCACGGTTGCTCAGTGTCACTGCAGGTGGTGGGTATCTGTGTGCGTACCAGCACTGGGTGTCACTTTGGGTGGTGGGTATCTGTGTGCCCACGGCTGCTGGATGACACCACAGGTATTGTGTAGCTGTGTGCCCACGGGTGCTGGCTGTTACTGTGGGTTTTGGTTATCTCTGTGCCCCTGGGTGCTGGGTTTCCCGGCGGGTGTTGGGTTTCTGTGCCCATGGTTGCTGGGTGTCCCTGTGAGTTTTGCATATCTTTGTTGCTGCAGGTGCTGGGTGTCACTGCGGGTGTTGGGTATTGTGCCCATAGGTGCTGCGTGTCCCTGTGGCTGGTGGTTATCTGTGCCCATGGGTGCTGGGATTCCCTGCTGGTGTTGGGTATCTGTGTGCCCATGGGTGCTGGGTGTCAGTGTGGGTGTTGGGTATCTCTTTGCCCATAGGTGCTGGGTGTCACTGCGGGTGTTTGGTATCTGTGTGCCCGGGGGTACTGGCTGTTACTGCGGGTGTTGGCTGTCTGTGTGCCCATGGGTGCTGGGTGTCAGTGTGGGTGGTGGGTATCTGTGTGCCCGTGGGTGCTGGGTGTCAATGCGGGTGGTGGGTATCTGTGTACCCCCGGTTTCTGGGTTTCAACACGGGTGGTGAATATCTGTGTTGCTGCAGGTGCTGGCTGTTACTGCGGGTGTTGGGTGTCTGTGTGCCTGTGGGTGCTGGGTGTCACTGCAGGTGTTGGGTATCTGTGTGCCCATGGGTGCTGGGTGTCACTGCGGGTGTTGGGTGTCTGTGTGCCCGTGGGTGGTGGGTGTCACTGTGGGTGTTGAGTATCTGTGTGCCTATGGGTGCTGGGTGTCATTGCGGGTGCTGGGTATCTGTGTGCCCGGGGGTGCTGGGTGTCATTGAAGGTGCTGGGTGTCTGTGTGCCCGGGGGTACTGGCTGTTACTGCGGGTGTTGGGTGTCTGTGTGCCCATGGGTGCTGGGTGTCACTGCGGGTGTTGGGTGTCTGTGTGCCCATGGGTGCTGGGTGTCACTGCGGGTGTTGGGTATCTGTTTACCCATGGGTGCTGGGTGTCACTGCGGGTGTTAGGTATCGGTGTGCCTGTGGGTGCTCGGTGTCACTGCAGGTGTTGGGTATCTGTGTGCCCATGGGTGCTGGGTGTCACTTTGGGTGTTGAGTATCCTTGTGCCCATGGGTGCTGGGTGTCACTGCAGGTGTTGGGTATCTGTTTACCCATGGGTGCTGGGTGTCACTGTGGGTGTTGAGTATCCTTGTGCCAGTGGGTGCTGGGTGTCACTGCGGGTGTTGAGTATCTGTGTGCCCATGAGTGCTGGGTGTCACTGTGGGTGTTGGGTATCTGTGTGCTCGTGGGTGCTGGGTATCCTTGTGCCCATGGTTGCTGGGTGTCACTGCAGGTGTTGGGTATCTGTGTGCCCGTGGGTGCTGGGTGTCACTGTGGGTGTTGGGTATCTGTGTGCCCGTGGGTGGTGGGTGTCACTGTGGGTGTTGAGTATCTGTGTGTCCATGGGGGCTGGGTGTCACTGCAGGTGTTGGGTATCTGTTTACCCATGGGTGCTGGGTGTTACTGCAGGTGTTTAGTATCCTTGTTCCCGTGGGTGCTGGGTGTCACTGCAGGTGTTGGGTATCTGTGTGCCCGTGGGTGCTGGGTGTCACTGCGGGTGTTGGGAATCTGTGTGCCCGTGGGTGCTGGGTGTCACTGCGGGTGTTGGGTATCTGTGTGCCCATGGGTGCTGGGTGTCACTGCGGGTGTTGGGTATCTGTGTGCCTGTGGATGCTGGGTGTCACTGCGGGTGTTGGGTATATGTGTGTCTCTGGGTTCTGGGTTTTGAACGGGGGTGGGGGATATCTGTGTGGCTGCAGGTGCTGGCTGTCACCATGGCTATTTGGTATCTGTTTGCCCGCAGTTGCTGGGTATCACTGTGGGTGTTGGGTGTATGTGTGCCCATGGCAGCTGCGTATGTGGGTCACTGTGGGCGTCGGGTATGTGGGTCTGTGATGAACTGGGAATGTTCTTAATGTTTCCTCTGAATACTGTGTGGGTGTGTCAGTGTCCCCTATGCAGTTCTTAAGTATCTAGGTGGTGGGATAGGGGTGATGGGTGCAGAGCCCTAGAGGGCAGGGGTGATGGTGCCTGCACAGAGAATGCCGACACCCTGTCTGCTGGCAGGTGACGGCCTGGGCCCCTCCCCTGCAAAAGGAAGAGATCCACCAAGGGATCATCCCCCTTCTCCTCCCAACCGTCCCTTTCCAGGTCCAGGGGTCCCCTCACTCTCCTCCCATACAGCAGCTCGAAAGGGAAGAACCCTGGGGGTATGTGGGTTGCATGAGCATCGGGTATCTGGGTCGCGTGGGCGCTGGGTATGCGGGTCGCGTGGGTGTCGGGTATGTGGGTCGCGTGGGTGTCGGGTATGTGGGTCGCGTGGGTGTCGGGTATGTGGGTTGCGTGGGTGTCGGGTATGTGGGTCGCATGGGTGTCGGGTATGTGGGTTGCGTGGGTGTCGGGTATGTGGGTCGCATGGGTGTCGGGTATGTGGGTCGCGTGGGTGTTGGGTATGTGGGTTGCGTGGGTGTCGGGTATCCGGGTCGCGTGGGCGCTGGGTATGCAGGTCACTGTGGGCGTGGGGTATGCAGGTCACTGTGGGCGTGGGGTATGCGGGTCGCGTGGGCGCTGGGTATGTGGGTCGCGTGGGTGTCGGGTATCTGGGTCACGTGGGCGCTGGGTATGCAGGTCGCGTGGGCATCGGGTATGTGGGTCACGTGGGTGTCGGGTATCTGGGTCGCGTGGGCGCTGGGTATGCAGGTTGCGTGGGTGTCGGGTATCTGGGTCGCGTGGGCATCAGGTATGTGGGTTGCGTGGGCGTCGGGTATCTGGGTCGCATGGGCGCTGGGTATGCGGGTCGCGTGGGTGTCGGGTATGCGGGTCGTGTGGGTGTCGAGTATCTGGGTCGTGTGGGTGCTGGGTATGTGGGTCACGTGGGTGTCGGGTATCTGGGTTGCGTGGGCATCGGGCATGCGGGTCACGTGGGCGCTGGTTATGCGGGTCATGTGGCCGTCGGGTATCTGGGTCGCGTGGGCGTCGGGTATCTGGGTCACGTGGGCGTTGGGTATGCGGGTTACTTGGGCGCTGGGTATGCGGGTCGCGTGGGTGTCGGGTATCTGGGTGGCGTGGGTGTCGGGTATGCGGGTCGCGTGGGCGTCGGGTATCTGGGTCACGTGGGCGTCGGGTATCTGGGTTGCGTGGGCGCTGGGTATGCGGGTCGTGTGGGTGTCGGGTATCTGGGTTGCGTGGGCGTCGGGTATCTGGGTCGCATGGGCGCTGGGTATGCGGGTCGTGTGGGTGTCAGGTATGTGGGTCGTGTGGGTGTCGAGTATCTGGGTCGTGTGGGTGCTGGGTATGTGGGTCACGTGGGTGTCGGGTATCTGGGTTACGTGGGCATCGGGCATGCGGGTTACGTGGGGGCTGGTTATGCGGGTCATGTGGCCGTCGGGTATCTGGGTCGCGTGGGCGTCGGGTATCTGGGTCACGTGGGGATTGGGTATGCGGGTTACTTGGGCGCTGGGTATGCGGGTCGCGTGGGTGTCGGGTATCTGGGTGGCGTGGGTGTCGGGTATGCGGGTCGCGTGGGCGTCGGGTATCTGGGTCGCGTGGGCGTCGGGTATCTGGGTTGCGTGGGCGCTGGGTATGCGGGTTGCATGGGTGTCAGGTATCTGAGTCGTGTGGGTGTCGGGTATCTGGGTCGCGTGGGCGCTGGGTATGTGGGGCGCATGGGCGTCGGGTATCTGGGTTGCGTGGGCGCTGGGTATGCGGGTCGCGTGGGCGCTGGGTACGTGGGTTGCGTGGGCACTGGGTATCTGGGTTGCGTGGGTGTCGGGTATCTGGGTCGCGTGGGCATCGGGTATGAGGGTCGCGTGGGCGTCGGGTATGTGGGTCGCGTGGGCGTCGGGTATCTGGGTTGCGTGGGCACTGGGTATGCGGGTCGCGTGGGTGTCGGGTATCTTGGTTGCGTGGGCGCTGGGTATGCGGGTTGCATGGGTGTCGGGTATCTGGGTCGCGTGGGTGTCGGGTATCTGGGTCGCGTGGCTGCTGGGTACGCGGGTTGCGTGGGCGCTGGGTATGCGGGTCGCGTGGGCGCTGGGTAGGCGGGTCGCGTGGGAGTTGGGTATCTGGGTCGCGTGGGCGCTGGGTACGCGGGTTGCGTGGGCGCTGGGTAGGCGGGTCGCGTGGGTGTTGGGTATCTGGGTCGCGTGGGCGTCGGGTATTCGGCTCTCATGGGCGCTGGGTATCTGGGTCGCATGGGCGCTGGGTACACGGGTCGCGTGGGCTCTGGGTACGTGGGTCGCGTGTGCGCTGGGTACACTGGTCACGTGGGCGCTGGGTACGTGGGTCGCGTGGGCACTGGGTACGTGGGTCGCATGGGTGCTGGGTACGCGGGTCGCGTGGGCGCTGGGTACGCGGGTCGCGTGGGTGCAGGGTACGCGGGTTGCGTGGGCGCTGGGTAGGCGGGTCGCGTGGGCGCTGGGTACGTGGGTCGCGTGGGCGCTGGGTACGCGGGTTGCGTGGGTGCAGGGTATGTGGGTCGCGTGGGCGCTGGGTACGCGGGTCACGTGGGTGTCGGGTATCTGGCTCGCGTGGGCGCTGGGTACGCGGGTTGCGTGGGCGCTGGGTAGGCGGGTCGCGTGGGCGCTGGGTACGCGGGTTGCGTGGGTGCAGGGTATGTGGGTCGCGTGGGCGCTGGGTACGCGGGTCACGTGGGTGTCGGGTATCTGGCTCGCGTGGGCGCTGGGTACGCGGGTTGCGTGGGCGCTGGGTAGGCGGGTCGCGTGGGCGCTGGGTACGCGGGTTGCGTGGGTGCAGGGTATGTGGGTCGCGTGGGCGCTGGTTACGCGGGTCACGTGGGCGCTGGGTACGCGGGTCACGTGGGTGTCGGGTATCTGGCTCGCGTGGGCGCTGGCTATGTGGGTCCCGTTGGCGCTGGCTATGTGGGATGCCGCGGGCGCTGGGTACGCGGGTCGCGTGGGCGCTGGGTACGCGGGTCGCATGGGTGTCGGGTATCTGGCTCGCGTGGGCGCTGGCTATGTGGGGCCCGTGGGCGCTGGCTATGTGGGATGCCGCGGGCGCTGGTTACGCGGGTCACGTGGGCGCTGGGTACGCGGGTCACGTGGGTGTCGGGTATCTGGCTCGCGTGGGCGCTGGGTACGCGGGTCGCGTGGGTGTCGGGTATCTGGCTCGCGTGGGCGCTGGCTATGTGGGGCCCGTGGGCGCTGGCTATGTGGGATGCCGCGGGCGTTGGGCACGGAAATGTTGGGTACAGCAGAAGCTCAGCGTTGCGAGCCCCTGGCGCCCGGAGGTTGTTGCTCACGCTGAACACAACGTTGTGGTTCTTTGCCACGTTTCCAGCTGAGCGGCGGCTTCACACACTTTGCTGCGCACACACAAATGCTGCTTTAACCAGCCTCATGGGAGCTGGACAAGCCCAGAAACAGGTCTGTTATGTTGTCGTTTAACCGCCCCCCCCCCGTTTCTCGCCGTTGGCCTTTCACGGGGGCTTTTCTTTGTGGCGCTGTCCCGGGCCCAGGCTGGGTGCTCCGGAGCCCCTTGCACCACGGGCACCACGGTGGGTGTCCGCGCCCCCAGCCCCTTTCCCTCCACCCGTTCCCCGCCTCGGCCCCGCCCCCATTCCAACCCCGCCCCCAAAGTCCCTGCCCTAACTCCGCCCCCACTCCGCCCCTGTTGGTCCCTTTCCCCAATCCCGGCCCTGGCCCCACCTCCTCCCCCTCCCTCCCCGCCCCGCGAATCAGCTGCTCCGCGGCGCAAGCGCTGGGAGGGGCAGAAGCAGGACGCGCTCGCGGCGGAGCTGGAGGTGAGCTGGAACACGGGGGCGGGGGGAGCTGCTGGGGGTGCTGAGCACCCACCAATGTTTTTCCGTGGGTGCTCCAGCCCCGAGGCACCCCCAGAGTCGGCACCTATGGCTCACACTGAAGTCAGACAGTGACTCTCCTCAGAGCGCGCCACCCCCCTGGGCTTCAGCGCCTCCTGGGTCTGACCTCGGAGCCATCAGCCCCCTGCTCACCCCGTGAGCGCCCCACACCAGAACCGGACACCTGGGGAGCCTCCCACCCCCCGAAAGGGCCCTGCCCCCCGCTCTGCAGCCAGCCTGTGACACAGACAGGTTATTAGTCACGGGGAACCCAGCGTAGAGCAGAGCTTGTTAGCACAGGAAACCGGCAGTTACAGCCAAGTCCATCTTGGGGGGATCCAGAGCCCTGGGCTCTCCCCCCTGAGTCCCAAACCAGACTGACCCCTTCCAGCTGCCCTGTCTCAGGGCTTTGTGTCCCTCCCCCCGCGCCCCGAAAACAGGTCACCTGGTCTCTGTCACAGAGAAGGGGGCCTGATCATCAGTTGCCAGGATACAGCGTGTCTCCCTGGCAGCCAGTCGGCATCACACCTGCCCTCTACAGGCGTCTGCAACGATCACACACCCTGATCCCACCACCTAGACACTTGGATAACACATAGGGGAAACTGAGGCACACACAGGATTCAGAGAAAACATCAAGAACATTCCCACTTCCTCACACTTTGCTGCTGCCTGATTGCGAACTGCTGGTGCCAAGTGAGGTGTGTGGTGGACGGGTCAGTTTGTAACTCTGAGGTTCTACTCACTGTGTCCGGGTCGCAGAGGTTGTTGGTATCTGGATTACTGTGTGTGCTGGGGCATGGAGGGTGTTGGGTATCCAACTTGCCGTGGGCTTTGGGTCACCTCATCGATGCTGCTCTGCGGCGGGTGTTGGATGACGGCAGGGTTGGGTTGCTGAGCAGCGGTGGTGCTGGGTGCGTGGGTTAGTGTGGCTATTGTGGCTGTGTCAGTGATACCGTGCTAGCCGCCGGCACAGAGACCCACCTGCCGATCCAGTTTCATGGCAATACAATGCCCTGTTGTGAGCAGGGTGAGCTCAGCAAGGAGAGCCAAGGAGTGAAAGGAAATGGAGCCCGTGGCTGGCTGTCAGGACCGTGTCTGGGGACACGAGTGGTGATACACTGCTACAGCTGCTCTGCGAGGGGCATGTCCACAACCCCAGAGCTCCCAGCCCAAAGCCCGGCTCCCCAGCCAAGGGCGCTGGCACTGCTGGGCACCTCGGCAGGTGAACAGCGGCTCGTGGGCTGAGAATGCTGTGTGTGTCTGTGTGCGTGGGGGGTCACCGTGTATCAGGAGGGGATGTTGCGGTGTCTGTGTGTGTCTGTGTGCGTGTGGGATCTCTGTGTGTATCGGGAGGGGGTGTTGTGGTGTCTGTGTGTGTCTGTGTGCGTGGGGGGTCACCGTGTGTATCGGGAGGGGATGTTGCGGTGTCTGTGTGTCTGTGTGCGTGGGGGGTCACCGTGTGTATCGGGAGGGGCTGTTGTGGAGTCTGTGTGTGTCTGTGTGCGTGGGGGGTCACCGTGTGTATCGGGAGGGGATGTTGCGGTGTCTGTGTGTGTCTGTGTGCGTGTGGGATCTCTGTGTGTATCGGGAGGGGATGTTCTGGTGTCTGTGTGTGTCTGTGTGCATGGGGGGTCACCGTGTGTATCGGGAGGGGATGTTGCGGTGTCTGTGTGTGTCTGTGTGCGTGGGGGGGTCACCATGTGTATCGGGAGGGGCTGTTGTGGTGTCTGTGTGTGTCTGTGTGCATGGGGGGTCACCGTGTGTATCGGGAGGGGATGTTGCGGTGTCTGTGTGTGTCTGTGTGCGTGGGGGGTCACCGTGTGTATCGGGAGGGGATGTTGTGGTGCCTTTGTGTGTCTGTGTGCGTGGGGGGTCACCGTGTGTATCGGGAGGGGGTGTTGTGGTGCCTGTGTGTGTCTGTGTGTACATGGGCTGCTGTGTGTATTGGGAGGAGGTGGTGTGGTGCCTGTGTATGTCTGTGTGCGTGTGGGATCTCTGTGTGTATCGGGAGGGGGTGTTGTGGTGCCTTTGTGTGTCTGTGTGCATGTGGGGTCGCTGTGTGTATTGGGAGGGGGTGTTGCGGTGCCTGTGTGTGACTGTGTGTATGTGTGGTCGCTGTGTGTATCGGGAGGGGGTGTTGAGGTGCCTGTGTGTGTCTGTGTGTGTGTGGGGTCGCTGTGTGTATCGGGAGGGGGTGTTGTGGTGCCTGTGAGTACATGGGGTTGCTGTGTGTATCGGGAGGGGGTGTTGTGGTGCCTGTGTGTACATGGGGTCGCTGTCTGTATCAGAAGGGGGTGTTGTGGTGTCTGCGTGTGTGTGTTGGGGTGATGTCAAGGATCACTGTGTGTATTGGGAGGTAGGGTTGCGGTGCCTAGGTTGCGTCAGGGTGTATGTCAAGGATCATTGTGTGTATCAGGAGGGGGTGTTGCGGTGCCTATGTGTGTATGGGGTTGCTGTGTGTATCTGGCGGGGTTTACGGTGTCTGTGTGTGTGTCGGGGTGACACCAAGGATCACTGTGTGTATCTGGAGGGGATGTTGCGGTGCTTTTGTGTGTGTCAGTGTGATGTCAAGGATCAGTGTGTGTATCTGGAGGGGTTGTTGTGGTGTCTGTATGCATGTTGTGGTGTCTGTGTATGTCAAAGATCAGTGTGTGTATTTGGAGGAGGTATTGCGATGTGTGTGTTGTGTCAGGGTGGCACTAAGGATCAGTGTGCATACTTGGTGGGGGTGTTGTGGTGCCTGTGTGTGTGCTGGGGTGACATTAAGGATCACTTTGTGTAACAGGAGGAGTTCTCGCTGGGTGTGTGTGTGTGTGTGTGTGTGTGTCTGTCATGGAGTGTGGCGGAGTCTGGGCCCTGCACCCCCGGCTTCCTGCGATTCACCAGGACTCTCAGCCAGCCAGGAAAGCAGCAGGTTTATTCAGACAACAGGACACAGGCCAGGACAGGTCTTGCAGGCACAGACAACAGGATCCCCCCCAATTAGGTCCATCTGGGGATCCCAGGGGCACCACAGCCCCCTTGGGGGGTCAGAGCCCCGTCTGGGCTCCCTCCATTCCCCAGCCGGCTCCTGAAACTCTCTCCCCCCAGCGTCTCCTCCCCCAGCCTTTGTCCAGCTCCCCGGCAGAGGTGTCCCCTGGCCTCCCCCCTTCCTGGTTCTCCCGTTACCTGCTCAGGGACTCTCCCTCCAGCCAGTCTCCCCTCCCCCAGTGCAGACCGTCCCCCCAGGACAACACCCCCCACTCAGCATTCACCCCCAGTAAGAACAGTCCCAGCTCCTCACAGTGTGTCAGCGCGATGTCAAGGATCAGTGTGTGTATCCGGATGGGTGTTGTGGGGTGTGTGTGTGTGTGTCAGCGCGATGTCGAGGATCAGTGTGTGTATCCGGATGGGTGTTGTGGGGTGTGTGTGTGTCAGCGCGATGTCGAGGATCAGTGTGTGTATCCGGATGGGTGTTGTGGGGTGTGTGTGTGTGTGTCAGCGCGATGTCAAGGATCAGTGTGTGTATCTGGATGGGTGTTGTGGGGTGTGTGTGTGTGTCAGCGCAATGTCAAGGATCAGTGTGTGTATCTGGATGGGTGTTGTGGGGTGTGTGTGTGTGTGTCAGCGCGATGTCAAGGATCAGTGTGTGTATCCGGATGGGTGTTGTGGGGTGTGTGTGTGTGTGTGTCATCGCGATGTCAAGGATCAGTGTGTGTATCCGGATGGGTGTTGTGGGGGTGTGTGTGTGTGTGTCAGTGCGATGTCAAGGATCAGTGTGTGTATCCGGATGGGTGTTGCGGTCAGGGCCGGCTCCAGGCAGCAGCATTCCAAGCTGGTGCTTGGGGCGGCAATCTGCAAGGGGCGGCACTCCCTGTTGTTTTGCCCCCAAGCAGCGCCCCGAATTGCCGCCAGACGGCGGGGGCAGTCCATGTGCCCTTAGGGTGGCAGGTGCGTTTCCGCGCGGCTGCTGCCGAATTGCCGCCGCCGCGGAAACACACCTGCTGCCCTAAGGGCACATGACTGCCCCCGCCGTCCGGCGGCAATTCGGTGCGCTGCTTGGGGTGGCAAAAACTGAAGAGCCAGCCCTGGTTGCGGGGTGTGTGTGTGTGTTGGGGTGACATCAAGGATCAGTGTGTGTATCATGGTGGGTGTTGCAGTGTGTGTGTGTGTCGGGGTGACGTCTAGGATCAGTGTGTGTATCGGCGGTGTTCTGCGGTGTCTGTGTGTGTGTCGGGGTGATGTTGAGGATCAGTGTGTGTATCGGCGGGGTTGTTGCGGTGTGTGTGTGTGTGTTGGGGTGACGTTGAGGATCAGTGTGTGTATCGGCGGGGTTGTTGCGGTGTGTGTGTGTGTCTGTGTGTGCGTCGGGGTGACGTCAAGGATCAGTGTGACAAGAGTTTTGTCTGCATGAAGTGCCGCCTGATAGAGCTGATGGAAGAAAAGACCCAAGGACTGGAGATGCAGTTGGAAGCTCTGGTTGAGTTTAGAAGGGGGTTCAAGCGGATGATGGAGCAAAGACATGAGGAGGCTGAAGGGAAAAGCTCAGACTTGCAGATGGCAGCAGGACCAAAGAAGTCTGAGGGGAGGCTGCTGGGTGAGGAAAGTGGACGGTGGAAGCATGTGACTAAGAGAACCAGGAAAAAGAAAAGACAGGCCAGTGAAGGAGAAATAGAGCTCAGGGACAGGTTTGCAGAGTTGGAAAATGAAGAAGGGGCACGGCAGGTGGTCGCTGAAGTTGAGAGGGGAAGGAAGACAAGAAGAGCAGCTAGTCCTACAGGAAAAGGGGAAGAGTCAATGGAGACAACACCAAACATGAGCCCCAGGAGGATACAGGACGGGTTGCGGAGGATTGCAAGGGTGAATAGGAATCGAGAGGACTTGCAGCCAGTGGGTGCAGGGGATAGACCGGAGAATCACACTGTCACCAGGAAAAGGCAGGTCTACGTGATTGGGGACTCCTTACTGAGAAGAATAGACAGGCCTGTAACTAGAGCTGATCCGGAGAACAGAAGGGTGTGCTGTCTGCCGGGTGCTAAGATACGGGATGTGGACCTGAGGCTGAAAAGGATCCTAACGAGAGTGGGAAAGAATCCGTTGATTGTCCTTCATGTGGGAACAAATGATATGGCTAGATCCTCGCTGGAACGTATCAAGGGAGACTATGCCAGGCTGGGGAAGACGCTTAAGGAAATCAAGGCTCAGGTGATCTTCAGTGGGATTCTACCAGTTCCTAGAGAAGGGCAACAAAGGTGTGACAAGATTATGGCGATCAACAGATGGCTCAGGCAGTGGTGCTATAAGGAGGGCTTTGGGATATATGGCCACTGGGAAGCATTCATGGACAGAGGACTGTTCTCTCGGGATGGATTTCACCTGAGTAAGGAGGGAAATAGGCTTCTAGGATGGAGGCTGGCACAACTGATTAAGAGAGCTTTAAAATAGGAATCTGGGGGAGATGGTTGGGAGATGTCCAGGTAATCTCCATGCCGGAGTTCAACATTGAGAGGGAAGAAAACAAAATAAGAGAGGATACAGCCGTGGGCAGAAGCATGGACATAAGGAGGAAGGGTAGTGTAGATACCAGTCTAATGGGTGATACTGGTGGTAGAACGTCTGTGCCTAACCGGGTAAAGAATGTCAGTGAAGCCAGACAGCAAAAATTAAGATGTCTGTACACTAATGCGAGGAGCCTAGGTAACAAAATGGAGGAACTAGAGCTACTGGTGCAGGAAGTGAAACCGGATATTATAGGGATAACAGAAACATGGTGGAATAGTAGTCATGACTGGAGTACAGGTATTGTTGGCTATGTGCTGTTTAGGAAAGACAGAAATAAAGGCAAAGGTGGTGGAGTAGCATTGTATATCAATGATGAGGTTAACTGTAAAGAAATAAGAAGGGATGGAATGGATAAGACAGAGTCTGTCTGGGCAAAAATCACATTGGGAAAGAAAGCTACTAGAGGCTCCCCTGAGATAGCGCTTGGGGTGTGCTACAGACCACCGGGATCTGATTTGGAGATGGATAGAGACCTCTTTAATGTTTTTAATGAAGTAAACACTAATGGGAATTGTGTGATCATGGGAGACTTTAACTTCCCAGATATAGACTGGAGGACAAGTACTAGTAATAATAATAGGGCTCAGATTTTTCTGGATGCGATAGCTGATGGATTCCTTCACCAAGTAGTTGCTGAACCAACAAGAGGGGATGCCATTTTAGATTTGGTTTTGGTGAGTAGTGAGGACCTCATAGAAGAAATGGTTGTAGGGGAAAACCTTGGTTCGAGTGATCATGAGCTAATTCAGTTCAAACTAGATGGAAGGATAAACAAAAACAGATCTGGGACTAGGGTTTTTTATTTCAAAAGGGCTAACTTTAAAGAATTAAGCAAATTAGTTAGGGAAGTGGATTGGACTGAAGAACTCGTGGATCTAAAGGCGGAGGAAGCCTGGAATTACTTCAAGTCAAAGCTGCAGAAACTTTCAGAAGCCTGCATCCCAAGAAAGAGGAAAAAAATCATAGGCAGGAGTTGTAGACCAAGCTGGATGAGCAAGCATCTCAGAGAGGTGATTAAGAAAAAGCAGAAAGCCTACAAGGAGTGGAAGATGGGTGGGATTAGCAAGGAAAGCTACCTTAGTGAGGTCAGAACATGTAGGGATGAAGTGAGAAAGGCTAAAAGCCATGTAGAGTTGGACCTTGCAAAGGGAATTAAAACCAATAGTAAAAGGTTCTATAGCCATATAAATAAGAAGAAAACAAAGAAAGAAGAAGTGGGACCGCTAAACACTGAGGATGGAATGGAGGTTAAGGATAATCTAGGCATGGCCCAATATCTAAATAAATACTTTGCCTCAGTCTTTAATGAGGGTAATGAGGAGTTTAGGGATAATGGTAGGATGACAAATGGGAATGAGGATATGGAGGTAGATATTACCACATCCGAGGTAGAAGCCAAACTCGAACAGCTTAATGGGACAAAATCGGAGGGCCCAGATAATCTTCATTCAAGAATATTAAAGGAACTGGCACATGAAATTGCAAGCCCATTAGCAAGAATTTGTAATGAATCAGTAAACTCAGGGGTTGTACTGTACGACTGGAGAATTGCTAACATAGTTCCTATTTTTAAGAAAGGGAAAAAAGGTGATCTGAGTAACTATAGGCCTGTTAGTTTGACATCTGTAGTATGCAAGGTCTTGGGAAAAAATTTAAAGGAAAAAGTAGTCAAGGACATTGAGGTCAATGGTAATTGGGACAAAATACAACATGGTTTTACAAAAGGCAGATCGTGCCAAACCAACCTGATCTCCTTCTTTGAGAAGGTAACAGATTTTCTAGACAAAGGAAACACAGTGGATCTAATTTACCTCGATTTCAGTAAGGCATTTGATACGGTTCCACATGGGGAATTATTAGTTAAATTGGAAAAGTTGGGGAACAATATGAAAATTGAAAGGTGGATAAGGAACTGGTTAAAGGGGAGACTACAACGGGTCATACTGAAAGGTGAACTGTCAGGCTGGAGGGAGGATACTAGTGGAGTTCCTCAGGGATTGGTTTTGGTTCCAATCTTATTTAACCTTTTATTACTGACCTTGGCACAAAAAGCGGGAATGTGCTAATAAAGTTTGCGGATGACACGAAGCTGGGAGGTATTGCTAATACAGAGAAGGACCGGGATATCCTACAGGAAGATCTGGATGACCTTGTAAACTGGAGTAATAGTAATAGGATGAAATTTAATAGTGAAAAGTGCAAGGTCATGCATTTAGGGATTAATAACAAGAATTTTAGTTATAAATTGGGGACACATCAGCTGGAAGTAACAGAGGAGGAGAAGGACCTCGGAGTATTGGTTGATCACAGGTTGATCATAGGATGACTATGATCCGCCAATATGGCCGTTAAAAAAGCTAATGCGGTCTTGGGTTGCATCAGGCGAGGTATTTCCAGCAAAGACAAAGAGGTGTTAGTACCGTTATACAAGGCACTGGTGAGACCTCATCTGGAATACTGTGTGCAGTTCTGGTCTCCCATGTTTAAGAGGATGAATTCAAACTGGAACAGGTTCAGAGACAGGCTACTAGGATGGTCCGAGGAATGGAAAAGAATCTGTCTTATGAAAGGAGACTGAAAGAGCTTGGCTTGTTTAGCCTAACCAAAAGAAGGTTGAGGGGGGATATGATTGCTCTTTATACATATATCAGAGGGATTAATATTAGGGAGGGAGAGGAATTATTTAAGCTCAGTACCAATGTGGACACAAGAACCAATGGACAAAACTGGATACTGGGAAGTTTAGACTTGAAATTAGATGAAGGTTTCTAACCATCAGAGGAGTGAAGTTCTGGAACAGCCTTCCAAGGGGAGTAGTGGGGGCAAAAGACATATCTGGCTTCAAGACTAAGCTTGATAAGTTTATGGAGGGGATGGTATGATGGGATAGCCTAATTTTGGCAATTGATCAAAGATCAGTTGCCAAATTATCAGCAGATAAGTATGCCCAGTGGTCTGGGATGGGATGTTAGATGGGTTGGGATCTGAGTTACTACAGATAATTCTTTCCTGGGTGCTGGCTGGTGAGTCTTGCCCACATGCTCAGGGTTTAACTGATCACCATATTTGGGGTCGGGAAGGAATTTTCCTCCAGGGCAGATTGGCAGAGGCCCTGGGGGTTTTTCGCCTTCCTCTGCAGCATGGGGCACGGGTCACTTGCCGGAGGATTCTATGCACCTTGAAGTCTTTAAACCATGATTTGAGGACTTCAGTGGCTCAGACATAGATCAGGGGTTTGTTACAGGAGTGGATGGGTGAGATTCTGTGGCCTGCATTGTGCAAGCGGTCAGACTAGATGATCATAATGGTCCCTTCTGACCTTAAAGTCTATGAGTGTGTGTATCAGGATGGGTGTTGCGTATCGAGGATCAGTGTGGGTATCGGCGAGGTTGTTGCGGTGTCTGTGTGTGTGTCGGGGTAATGTCGAGGATCAGTGTGTGTATCAGGATGGGTGTTGCAGTGTCTGTATGTGTGTCAGGGTGACGTCGAGGATCAGTGTGTGTTATCAGCGGGGTTGTTGCGGTTTGTGTGTGTGTGTGTCGGGGTGACGTCGAGGATCAGTGTGTATCAGGATGGGTGTTGCGGTGTCTGTGTGTGTGTCGGGGTGACGTCGAGGATCAGTGTGTGTATCAGGATGGGTGTTGCGTATCGAGGATCAGTGTGTGTATCAGGATGAATGTTGTGGTGTCTGTGTGTGTGTCGGGGTGATGTCGAGGATCTGTGTGTGTATCAGGATGGGTGTTGATCGAGGATCAGTGTGTGTATCAGGATGAATGTTGTGGTGTCTGTGTGTGTGTCGGGGTGACGTCGAGGATCTGTGTGTGTATCAGGATGGGTGTTGCGGTGTCTCTATGTGTGTCAGGGTGATGTTGAGGATCAGTATGTGTATCAGGATGGGTGTTACGGTGTCTGTATGTGTGTTGGGGTGACGTCGAGGATCAGTGTGTGTATCAGGATGGGTGTTGCGGTGTCTGTATGTGTGTTGGGGTGACGTCGAGGATCAGTGTGTGTATCAGGATGAATGTTGTGGTGTCTGTGTGTGTGTCGGGGTGACGTCGAGGATCTGTGTGTGTATCAGGATGGGTGTTGCGGTGTCTCTATGTGTGTCAGGGTGATGTTGAGGATCAGTATGTGTATCAGGATGGGTGTTACGGTGTCTGTATGTGTGTTGGGGTGACATCGAGGATCAGTGTGTGTATCAGAATGGGTGTTCCATATCGAGGATCAGTGTGTGTATCAGGATGAATGTTGCGGTGTCTGTGTGTGTGTCGGGGTGACGTCGAGGATCAGTGTGTGTATCAGGATGGGTGTTGCGGTGTCTGTATGTGTGTTGGGGTGACGTCGAGGATCAGTGTGTGTATCAGGATGGGTGTTGCATATCGAGGATCAGTGTGTGTATCAGGATGAATGTTGCGGTGTCTGTGTGTGTGTCGGGGTGACGTCGAGGATCAGTGTGTGTGTATCAGGATGGGTGTTGCGGTGTCTGTATGTGTGTTGGGGTGACGTCGAGGATCAGTGTGTGTATCAGGATGGGTGTTGCATATTGAGGATCAGTGTGTGTATCAGGATGAATGTTGCGGTGTCTGTGTGTGTGTCGGGGTGACATCGAGGATCAGTGTGTGTATCAGGATGGGTGTTGCGTATCTGCGGGGTTGTTGCGGGGAGGGCAGAGTGGAGTGGAGCGGGCTGCGGAGCTGTGTGCCATGGAAAGGGCAGCGGGGTCTGGCTGAGTGACTCTGCCAGGGTCCCTCCGACCAGGACTGGCTGCCTCACAAGGGCCACAGCGAGTTGGGGGCACCCAAGTGACCGTGACCAGGAGTGCCTGGGCACTGCCCACCCTGGAGGAGGCGTGTCCCCTCTGCCCAGCGCAGCCTGCCAGCTCGGTCCTACGCCCCCGCCAGCCCCAGATCTCCCTGGCCTGGCCTGGGCCCCGAGCCCACTCCCCGGCCTGGCCTCAGTGCCCTGAGCGGAGGCCGAGGAGCACGGCCTGGCTGAGGGCCTGGGGGGCTGGATGCCCCCTGGGGATCCAGCACCTGCCCACACCCCACCTCCCCTGCCCGGGGGTAGCGGTGCCCACACTCGCAGCCGCTGGAGACGCCACGGGGACGGGCTGGAGACGAGAGCCTGGCCCGGTGCTGAGGGATGGCCCAAAGCTGAGGGGAAAAGTAGGGCGCACCCCCCACGCTGGGGGCAGGGCTGGGGTCCTCTGAAGGGCGCAGGAACTGGCTGCAGCTGCCCTCTGTCCATCCATCCTTCCTCCCCCAAGGACGAGCGCCTCTTTCTCTGCCGCCTGCCAGCCCCAGCCCCAGCCCCAGCCGGGGACCCCAGAGCAGACGCGGGCAGGGCAGGTGCGGCAGCCATTGATGCTTCTGCAGGGTAGGGGGCTCAGCAGGGGCGTGTTCCCCTGTCTCGGCTGGCCCCAGTCCCCAGTGCGGCGCCAGGGGGCGCGGGGAGTAGGGGCTGAGCAGGGCGCGCTCTCCCCTCTGTCAGGGCTGGCGGTGCCAGGGGGCGCGGGGAGCAGGGGCTGAGCAGGGCGCGCTCTCCCCTCCGTCAGGGCTGGCAGTGCCAGGGGCTGCGGGGAGCAGGGGCTGAGCAGGGCGCGCTCTCCCCTCCGTCAGGGCTGGCAGTGCCAGGGGCTGCGGGGAGCAGGGGCTGAGCAGGGCGCGCTCTCCCCTCTGTCAGGGCTGGCGGCGCCAGGGGCGTGGGGAGCAGGGGCTGAGCAGGGCGCTCTCCCCTCTGTCAGGGCTGGCGGCGCCAGGGGGCGCGGGGAGCAGGGGCTGAGCAGGGCGCGCTCTCCCCTCTGTCAGGGCTGGCGGCGCCAGGGGCGTGGGGAGCAGGGGCTGAGCAGGGCGCTCTCCCCTCTGTCAGGGCTGGCGGCGCCAGGGGGCGCGGGGAGCAGGGGCTGAGCAGGGCGCGCTCTCCCCTCTGTCAGGGCTGGCGGCGCCAGGGGGTGCGGGGAGCAGGGGAGCAGGGGCTGAGCAGGGCACGCTCTCCCCTCTGTCAGGGCTGGCGGCGCCAGGGGCTGCGGGGAGCAGGGGCTGAGCAGGGCGCGCTCTCCCGTCTGTCAGGGCTGGCGGTGCCAGGGGGCGCGGGGAGCAGGGGCTGAGCAGGGCGCTCTCCCCTCTGTCAGGGCTGGCGGCGCCAGGGGCTGCGGGGAGCAGGGGCTGAGCAGGGCGCGCTCTCCCCTCTGTCAGGGCTGGCGATGCCAGGGGGCGCGGGGAGCAGGGGCTGAGCAGGGCGCGCTCTCCCCTCTGTCAGGGCTGGCGGCGCCAGGGGGCGCGGGGAGCAGGGGCTGAGCAGGGCGCGCTCTCCCCTCTGTCAGGGCTGGCGGCGCCAGGGCGTGCGGGGAGCAGGGGCTGAGCAGGGCGCGCTCTCCCCTCTGTCAGGGCTGGCGGCGCCAGGGGGCGCGGGGAGCAGGGGCTGAGCAGGGCGCGCTCTCCCCTCTGTCAGGGCTGGCGGCGCCAGGGGGCGCGGGGAGCAGGGGCTGAGCAGGGCGCGCTCTCCCCTCTGTCAGGGCTGGCGGCGCCAGGGGGCGCGGGGAGCAGGGGCTGAGCAGGGCGCGCTCTCCCCTCCGTCAGGGCTGGCGGTGCCAGGGGGCTGCGGGGAGCAGGGGCTGAGCAGGGCGCGCTCTCCCCTCCGTCAGGGCTGGCAGTGCCAGGGGCTGCGGGGAGCAGGGGCTGAGCAGGGCGCGCTCTCCCCTCCGTCAGGGCTGGCAGTGCCAGGGGCTGTGGGGAGCAGGGGCTGAGCAGGGCGCGCTCTCCCCTCTGTCAGGGCTGGCGGTGCCTGGGGCTGCGGGGAGCAGGGGCTGAGCAGGGCGCTCTCCCCTCTGTCAGGGCTGGCAGTGCCAGGGGCTGCGGGGAGCAGGGGCTGAGCAGGGCGCGCTCTCCCCTCTGTCAGGGCTGGCGATGCCAGGGGGCGCGGGGAGCAGGGGCTGAGCAGGGCGCGCTCTCCCCTCTGTCAGGGCTGGCGATGCCAGGGGGCGCGGGGAGCAGGGGCTGAGCAGGGCGCGCTCTCCCCTCTGTCAGGGCTGGCGGCGCCAGGGCGTGCGGGGAGCAGGGGCTGAGCAGGGCGCGCTCTCCCCTCTGTCAGGGCTGGCGGCGCCAGGGGGAGCAGGGGCTGAGCAGGGCGCGCTCTCCCCTCTGTCAGGGCTGGTGGCGCCAGGGGGCGCGGGGAGCAGGGGCTGAGCAGGGCGCGCTCTCCCCTCTGTCAGGGCTGGCGGCGCCAGGTCGTGCGGGGAGCAGGGGCTGAGCAGGGCGCGCTCTCCCCTCTGTCAGGGGTGTCGGTGCCAGGGGGCGCGTGGAGCAGGGGCTGAGCAGGGCGCGCTCTCCCCTCTGTCAGGGCTGGCAGCGCCAGGGGGTGCGGGGAGCAGGGGCTGAGCAGGGCGCGCTCTCCCCTCTGTCAGGGCTGGCGGTGCCAGGGGCTGCGGGGAGCAGGGGCTGGGCAGGGGCTGAGCAGGGCGCGCTCTCCCCTCTGTCAGGGCTGGCGGTGCCAGGGGGCTGCGGGGAGCAGGGGCTGAGCAGGGCGCGCTCTCCCCTCCGTCAGGGCTGGCGGCGCCAGGGGGCACGGGGAGCAGGGGAGCAGGGGCTGAGCAGGGCGCTCTCCCCTCTGTCAGGGCTGGCGGCGCCAGGGGGCACGGGGAGCAGGGGAGCAGGGGCTGAGCAGGGCGCTCTCCCCTCTGTCAGGGCTGGCGGCGCCAGGGGGCGCAGGGGAGCAGGGGCTGAGCAGGGCGCTCTCCCCTCTGTCAGGGCTGGCGGCGCCAGGGGGCACGGGGAGCAGGGGAGCAGGGGCTGAGCAGGGCGCTCTCCCCTCTGTCAGGGCTGGCGGCGCCAGGGGCTGCGGGGAGCAGGGGAGCAGGGGCTGAGGAGGGCGCTCTCCCCTCTGTCAGGGCTGGCGGCGCCAGGGGGCACGGGGAGCAGGGGCTGAGCAGGGCGCTCTCCCCTCTGTCAGGGCTGGCGGCGCCAGGGGGCACGGGGAGCAGGGGAGCAGGGGCTGAGCAGGGCGCTCTCCCCTCTGTCAGGGCTGGCGGCGCCAGGGGGCACGGGGAGCAGGGGAGCAGGGGCTGAGCAGGGCGCTCTCCCCTCTGTCAGGGCTGGCGGCGCCAGGGGCTGCGGGGAGCAGGGGAGCAGGGGCTGAGGAGGGCGCTCTCCCCTCTGTCAGGGCTGGCGGCGCCAGGGGGCACGGGGAGCAGGGGCTGAGCAGGGCGCGCTCTCCCCTCTGTCAGGGCTGGCGGCGCCAGGGGCTGCGGGGAGCAGGTTCTCTGGGGGGAGCCACAGCTGGCTTCCCCTTCACTTCCTGGCCCACACTGTTGCGTGTCACAGAGCTGCTGTGCCCCTCCCCAGAGGCAGCTGCCTCTCAGTGCCGGGGGGAGCCCAACACCCCGGTGCAGGGGCTGGTGCCAGACTCTGGGAGATGTGGCGATGCCAGGGCCCAGCACGGTCCCCTGGGTGCCTGGCAGAGGGCCGGGGGGGCCGGGCCAGTGGCGGGTTTTGAGGCCCCAGCCGTGCAGACAGAACGGCGCCGCGCGGGCTGCTGTGCTGGTAACAGCTGTGCACGTTGTGCCCTGGCCTGGGACATAACCCAGCTCCGTCTTGTGCCCAATCCCGGCTCTTCCCTGCCGAAATGTGCAGCTCTGCGCCGGGCTCCCGGGTCGGTGCCCAGGGACCTGCACACAAACAACTGGCGAAACCTAGCGAATGCCAAAGCAATTCCCCGGTGTGGGAATCGGAGCCCGCGGCCCAGGCCCCCCTCCCCCCCAGTGCCCAGCCGTTGTCCCAGTTTGGCACGTCCCGGAGCCCGGTTAATTTTAGAGCCCAGAGCCGGCTGCTTGGGTTGGTTCCTAGGTAACCGGCCCCCTGCCCCCCCCCAGCCTCCTACCCCCCCTGCCCAGCCCAGCTCAAAATGGAACAGGAGGGGAGAGAGAGCAGCTCCCTCTTAAAGTGGCAGCGCCGCCGGGCAGTCCAGGGAGCTAGGGGTGACCCACCGACCCCCCAGCAAACACGCTGCCTCCTTCGTCCCCTGCATGGGCTTGTGCCCCCCTTTCCACACCCCCCACGCCCCCCCACGCCTGTCATGTCACATGCACCCCGTAACCCCCCCTGTGGGGTGTCTCACACCCTGACCCAGAGCAGAGCCGTGCCCCCAGGGTGGGAGAGGAGCTCTGACTGCGCCCTTAAGGGGGGGCTGCAGAGTGGGGGGAGGGGAAGGGGGGTTCTGTCCCAGGAGCTGGCCTGCCCCTCCCCAGCTCACACAGGGCCCAGGTTCACACGCCAGTTCCCAGGCTCACACGCGGAGCACCAGGCTCACACGTTGATGTCCACATTGTCACGGACTCACTGGTCGTGCCCACTCGTGGCCCCGTGGGGGGGCCCCTTTCAGGGCGACAGCCCTTCTCGGGGGGCCGCTCTCTGCCGGGGTCAGGCCCCTCCACCTCCTGGAGCCGCACCTCTCTGAGCCTCAGCACGTCTGTCTCTGCCGTGGGCCCCTCAGGGAGTCCCCGCGCTCTGGGCCCCCCAGGGTCTCCTCACCCCCGAAGGGGACGATGCCCCCTGTTCTCTAGCCCGGAGCGACTCTCAGCCAGCATAACACAGGAGGGTTTATTGAGCGTCTGAACCCAGCACAGGAAACTCTCCGGCCTCAGGCCTGGCTCCCTCAGCCCAGCACATCCCAGTCCCCCTGCAGCCAGGGGGGCTCTGCCTGCTCCCCCCCTCCAGCCCCAGCCCCCCTGCTTCCCAGCTGGGCCTCCGATATCCCCGGCCCCAAGCCCCCTCTGCCCATTGGCTTCTCTCCAGGGAAAGAGGGTCGCCTGGGCCCCCTCTGCCCTCGTCTGTCCTCTGGCCCCTCGGGCTGGAACTGGCTGGTCAGGTCACCGGGGTCCTCTCCCCGCAGCCCATTGTCCCCCACTGGCCAGAACCGGCTGCGACTCCTGAGCCGGGTCTCCGGGTCACCAGGTCCCCAGTCGCTGGGGTCTCCATCCTCCAGGCCGTCAGACGGGGTCCCGAGCCTCTCTCCGGTCCCGTGTCCCAACAAACTCCCTCTCCCCTCCCCTCGTTAAACCAGTAACACCCGGGGACACTGAGTCCCACCCCCCTGCATGCAACCCCCTGGAGAACACGGAAAGAACAAGAAAATCCCCCCCTTCGTCACATCGGTTCACACGCGGCTGCCCAGGTTCACACCCCGGTGCCCAGGTTCACACGCAGCAGCCCAGGCTAAACGCGGGGCACCAGGCTCACACGTTGATGCCCAGGCTCACACCCCAGTGCCCAGGTTCACACACGCTTACACACACACACCTGCATGGGCACCACTCACACACCCCTCCGCAATTGCTGACACCGCTGGGACATCCATCCGTGCACACCCAGCTGCATGTGGGCAGGAGCCCCGGCTGTCTCAGGGTTAACGGGCAGGGGAGGGGGTGCCCAGGCTCCGGCTGGGTCCTGCCCGCGCGCCTGTTGGCTCTTTGTTGCTGGGAGAGCAGGGCAGGCTGGGTAAAATTTCCGCCCCAATAATTTTCCTCTCCACTCGGCGCGTCTCCCTCGCTCTCTTGCTGGCTGGCAGCTCTGTCACTCACTCCGTCCTCTCTCCCGCCTGGGTCCCTGCTCCCCACGGACGCCCATGCCCCTTCCCCAGGGTGCCCGCAGGCAGGAGTTGCCCATGTGGGTTCTGCACAGGGGCAGCAGGACAGCAGCGCGCTGGCTCCCCGGCGCCCCATGGGTGGCCCACGGGCATGTGGCTTGGGGTGAGTGTGGACGCCGCACCATGGGCTCAGCGTGGCACACAGGGCGGCCGTGAGGATGCTGCCTTCCCTCCTGCAGCTGCTCCAGTTCTCCGCCCCCCCCAGCACCACCACCCCGGCCAGAGCGGGACCCATGCCTGGCATCTCCCTGGGTGGCACCTGCCTCTGCCTGGATAACGATGTGCCCTGCGGAGCTGGGCAGAGCCGGGATGAGAAGGTACAGACCGTTCCCAGACTGGAGGGGCTGGCGTGTGGTCCCTCTGCTGCCAGGCAGCAATGAATAAGCTGGGTCTGGGAGCAGAGCCAGACCTGGGCAGCCTGTCCCCTCTGGGGGCTCCGATCCTGCCCCGGGACGGGGTCTGGCTGATAGGGGAGCGGGGAGTGGGGCCTGTCCCCTCTGGGGGCTCCGATCCTGCCCCGGGACGGGGTCTGGCTGGTAGGGGAGCGGGGAGCGGGGCCTGTCCCCTCTGGGGGCTCCGATCCCGCCCCGGGACGGGGTCTGGCTGGTAGGGCAGTGGGGCACGGGGCCTGTCCCCTCTGGGGGCTCCGATCCCGCCCCGGGACAGGGTCTGGCTGGTAGGGGGGTGGGGAATGGGGCACGGGGCCTGTCCCCTCTGGGGGCTCCGATCCCGCCCTGAGACGGGGTCTGGCTAGTCGGGGGATGGGGGGGGAATGGGGCACGGGGCCTGTCCCCGCTAGGGGGTGCTGGTTCCCATCCGGCCCCAGGGCAGGGACTGGCTGGCTCAAGGGGGTGGGGAATGGGGCCCGGGGCCTGTCCCCACTGGGGCGGGGGGGCGTAGAATCAGCTGCACCGTGGCTCCCAGCTGCTCTCCCCGCTGTGGGGGTTTGCCCTGGGGAGGGACGGGCTCTGCTCAGCGCAGCCTTGGGGCCTGGGCTAGGGGCTTGGGCCTGTGGGGCGGTGGGCGCATGGGTGAGAGCGCCCCCTGCTGCTCAGAGGCAGGAGAGCCAGGCACTGACTTGGGGGGCTGGAGGGAGGGAGAGGTCTCTGTGTCTGCTGAGTGTGGAGCTGGAACGTACCCCAAGGGTCCCGGATGCCGGGGTTCCACCTCTAATGATGCTGCTGCCATGGAGGTTTACATGGGGCCACATCAGGCGTCTCGCTGGGCTTCCGGCTGCATGTGGCTGGACTCATGTCGTCAGGGCAGGGAGAGCCCTGCGGGATTGGGGGGGCCACCTCTGTGCAGGGGGAGAGGACCCCGCTGTAGGGCTCTGTGCCAGGGGAGGGGACCCCCCCTGTAGGGCTCTGTGCCAGGGGTGGGGACCCCCCCTGTAGGGCTCTTTGCTGGGGGTGGGGACCCCCCGTAGGGCTCTGCACTGGGGGAGGAGACCCCGCTGTAGGGCTCTGCGCCGGGGGAGGGGACCCACCCATAGGGCTCTGCGCCGGGGGAGAGGACCCCGCTGTAGGGCTCTGCGCCGGGGGAGGGGACCCACCCATAGGGCTCTGTGCCGGGGTGGGGACCCTGCTGTAGGGCTCTGTGCCGGGGGAGGGGACCCACCCATAGGGCTCTGCGCCGGGGGAAGGGACCCCGCTGTAGGGCTCTGCACTGGGGGAGGGGACCCCGCTGTAGGGCTCTGCACTGGGGGAGGGGACCCCTCTGTAGGGCTCTGTGCCGGGGGAGGGGACCCCCCCGTAGGGCTCTGCACTGGGGGAGGGGACCCCGCTGTAGGGCTCTGTGCCGGGGGAGGGGACCCACCCATAGGGCTCTGCGCCGGGGGAAGGGACCAGCTGCGCTCCCTGTCCCGAGGTCCCCAGCGGGGGGGGCAGGGAGTGGATGGTGTTTACAGACATGGCTGCATTTGCTCCTTGTTTCGGGTCATTACATAAACCTGCGCCCACACTCCCCACCTGCCCGCGGCTTGGCACGCGTCAGCCGGCTTTCAGCAGGGCTGTGACTCCCTGCTGGGGGAGAGGGAGCTGTGGGGAGCCCCCAACCTGCCCCAGGACCCAGAGCTGCCTGGCTTGGCTCAGACGTGCCCAACGGGGCAGGACCATAGCCTGCACCGCAGGGGGTGGGGGGCCACGAGAGATGGGCTGCATAGGTGGGGTCAGGAGTAAGGGGCACCAGCAGAGCTGGGGAGGCAGAACCCCTGTCTGGGCTGGCAGGGGCTGCAGGTCAGGAGTGAGGGGCATCGGCAGAGCTGAGCTGGCAGGGGCTGCGGGTCGGGAGTGAGGGGCACCGGCAGAGCTGCAGGGGCAGAGGGCTGGGCTGGCAGGGGCTGTGGGTCAGGAGTGGCTGGAGGTGGAATTGGCTATGTGGGCTGCTCAGTGAGACCAGCCATTGGGGCTGGGCTGGGGGCCACTCTCAGCAAAGGGCCACAGGGATGAGCCGAGTGCTGGGAAACCTGCCTCTCGTGAGGGGCTGCCGGAGCTCGCTGGGTTAGTGTCTCCAGGGGAGGGGTCGCGGTGCCGTGAGCGCGGGCTGGGCAGGGGAGGGGTCGGCGGTGCCGTGAGCGCGGGCTGGGCAGGGGAGGGGTCGCGGTGCCGTGAGCGCGGGCTGGGCAGGGGAGGGGTCGGCGGTGCCGTGAGCGCGGGCTGGGCAGGGGAGGGGTCGGCGGTGCCGTGAGCGCGGGCTGGGCAGGGGAGGGGTCGGCGGTGCCGTGAGCGCGGGCTGGGCAGGGAGGGGCGGGCGGTGCCGTGCGCGCGGGCTGGGCAGGGGAGGGGTCGGCGGTGCCGTGAGCGCGGGCAGGGGAGGGGTCGGCGGTGCCGTGAGCGCGGGCTGGGCAGGGGAGGGGTTGGCGGTGCCGTGAGCGCGGGCTGGGCAGGGGAGGGGTCGGCGGTGCCGTGAGCGCGGGCTGGGCAGGGGAGGGGCCGGCGGTGCCGTGAGCGCGGGCTGGGCAGGGGAGGGGTCGGCGGTGCCGTGAGCGCGGGCAGGGGAGGGGTCGGCGGTGCCGTGAGCGCGGGCTGGGCAGGGGAGGGGTTGGCGGTGCCGTGAGCGCGGGCAGGGGAGGGGTCGGCGGTGCCGTGAGCGCGGGCTGGGCAGGGGAGGGGGCTCTGCGGCAGACGGCCCTTGGCTCCGGCAGGCAAGGCCCGGACGAGAGCCGCTGACTGGAGCTGAACCGGACCCGTCCCGGCTGGGAATAAGGAGCCGATTTTCCCCAGGGAGGGTCGCCCCCGTTGGAAGGACTGAGGGGTGTGGGGCGTGTCTCTGTCCCGCAGGGTCAGTGACTCCGGGCCGGGCGGGTGTGACCGAGTAGGGAGGATTGACCGGGAATGTTGGGTGGGGTGTTACCGGGACTGTCTGCATCAATACTGATGGGGGTGGGATACCAGGGGGTGACTTCAGCCTGTCACCTGAGCCGGGTGGGGGGAGGGACATGACACTTCGGCCTGGGGAGCTGGGCCAAGGCTGGGGGAGGAGCCGGGGGGGCTGGGGGAGGCTGCTGGAGGGAGGCTCAGTTTGGAGCTGGCTGGGGGTGGGGTGGGGGTGAAGGCCCAGAACCGGGCTCTGGGCTCCCCCCCCGAGGGACCTGGCTGAGGGGTCCTGGCTGTACCTACAAGCCCTGCTTGGGACTGTCCTGTCGGCTAATAAACCTCCTGCTTTACTGGCTGGCTGAGAGTCCCGGGAATCGCAGGACGTGGGGGGCAGGGCCCCGACTCCCCCTCACCCCTGACAGCCCTGCCCTAGCTCAGCTGGCCGGGCCGCATGCAGGAGTC
Source organism: Mauremys mutica (assembly GCF_020497125.1). Classification (NCBI taxonomy): domain Eukaryota; kingdom Metazoa; phylum Chordata; order Testudines; family Geoemydidae; genus Mauremys; species Mauremys mutica. Next base: position 295,869,325 of record NC_059073.1, on the reverse strand, counting down.
CTGGGGGAGACCCAGTGGGGTGGGCAGAACGGTGCCTCGGCCTGAAGTCTGTGTGCTGAGCTGGGGGGCAGCCCCGGCTCTCCTCACACCTCCCCCTCGGCTCCCTGGAGGCCTCTCGCCCTGGGCCTGGGCCCTGTTTGCGGCTGGGACAAAGTGGGGCTGGTCTCAGTGCTCCTCTGAATCCTGGGGGGGCTCAGTTCCTGGCCACCCCTCTGTCGCTGGCAGCTAATGGCCGGGCCCTTCCCCCCCGCAAGGGGATGCTAAACCTCTGTGTCCCCGGCTGGCTGAGAGTCACGTCTGACTGCGACGTGGGGGGGCAGGACCCTGTGGCCCCCCAGGACCCCGCCTGGGCGGACTCGCTCTGGGAAGCGCACGGAGGGGCAGAGGATGCTGAATGCTCCAAGGAGAGACCCAGGAGGTGAAGCCGTGGGAGCGTCTTGCCCTGCAGACAGGCTGCTCCGAGGGAGAGGAGGCTCCCAGAGTCCTGCCTGGCTCGGTGGGGAGCAGCTCCAGAGCAGCGCCCGGGGACCCCGGGACAGCGTCTCAGACCCTGTATCCAGTATTCAGTGAGCGCCTGCAGCAACTGACCCTTCACCTGTGCATTAGGGTGTGGCCAGGGGAGGGGTGTCCGGGCCGGGCCCCTCCCCATGGCTCTGGGGACCCTATTTATAGCCCCGGTGCCTCAGCTGCCAGCCAGCTAATCCCCGTGCCGCGAGCGGGGGAGGGACCTGAGCCGGGGGACGGATGGGAGCAGCTGCTGGGGCGTCCCAGAGCCAGTGGGCAGCACACGCACCTTGCCCTGGCAGCTGGCACGGCTCTGCTGGCCCCGGACGGCACGTTGGCAAGACATGCGGCCGCGCCACCCGCCGTGCACCGCCCCCCATCCCAGGGGCACACGGCGCAGCGCCGGGCCATGAGCCGCCTCGGGTCGAGCACTGGCTGCTGCTGGGAGCAGGGGCCTCCGGGCCAAACGCCGACGGGTAAGACGGGTCCTGGCCAGCCAGGGACACTGGTCACCGCCCCACGGCACGTCCCGCCCACCCCCCAGCCCTGACGGACCCAGCCTGCCCCCCTCACCCCCCCTGCCAGGGGGGCTGGTCACCGCCCCACGGCACGTCCCGCCCACCCCCGCAGCCCTGACGGACCCAGCCTGCCCCCCTCACCCACACTGCCAGGGGGGCTGGTCACCGCCCCACGGCACGTCCCGCCCACCCCCGCAGCCCTGACGGACCCAGCCTGCCCCCCTCACCCACACTGCCAGGGGGGCTGGTCACCGCCCCACGGCACGTCCCGCCCACCCCCGCAGCCCTGACGGACCCAGCCTGCCCCCCTCACCCACACTGCCAGGGGGGCTGGTCACCGCCCCACGGCATGTCCCGCCCACCCCCGCAGGCCTGACGGACCCAGCCTGCCCCCCTCACCCACACTGCCAGGGGGGCTGGTCACCGCCCCACGGCACGTCCCGCCCACCCCCACAGCCCTGACGGACCCAGCCTGCCCCCCTCACCCACACTGCCAGGGGGGCTGGTCACCGCCCCACGGCACGTCTCGCCCACCCCCGCAGCCCTGATGGACCCAGCCTGCCCCCCTCACCCACACTGCCAGGGGGGCTGGTCACCGCCCCACGGCACATCCCGCCCACCCCCGCAGCCCTGACGGACCCAGCCTGCCCCCCTCACCCACACTGCCAGGGGGGCTGGTCACCGCCCCACGGCACGTCCCGCCCACCCCCGCAGGCCTGACGGACCCAGCCTGCCCCCCTCACCCACACTGCCAGGGCGGGCTGGTCACCCCAACGGCAGCACGGGGTGGTGCTGTCACAGCGGCGCGGGGCACATACCGGGGGGGGGCAGTGTCATGGCAGGTCGGGGCACGTACTTGGGGTCGGGGGTGGTGTCACGACAGCGCTGGGTGCGTACCAGGGGGGTGGGGGGTGGTATCAAGGCGGCGCTGGGTGCGTACCTGGGGGGCGGTGTCACAGCGGTGCTGGGTGCGTACCTGGGGGGCGGTGTCACGGCGGTGCTGTGTGAGAGGGGGTGGGGGTCTGCTGCTGTCTGAGCTTACAGGACAGCATGGTGACATGCTCTCAGCCCCCCCAAACCCCACTCTCTCTCCCCCCACATACACACGTCACACTCCCTGTCACACTTCCCCCCCCATTTGAAAAGCACATTGCAGCCACTTGCATGCTGGGATAGCTGCCCACAATGCACCGCTCCCAATGCCGCTGCAAGTGCCACAAATGTGGCCACGCCAGTGCGCTGGCAGCTGTCAGTGTGGACAGCCTGCAACACTTCTGCTCTGCGCCCTCCGAGGGCGGGTTTAACTCCCAGTGCTCGACGCCTGCAAGTGTAGCCAGGCCCTTGTAAAGTGTGCGGACGATACCAAGCTGGGAGGGGCTGCAAGTGCTTTGCAGGATAAGGATTAAAACTGAAAGTGATCTGGACAAACTGGAGAAATGGTCTGGGGCTAAGTAGGATGAAATTCAATAAGAACAAATGCAAAGTGCTCCCCTTAGGCAGGAACAATCGGTTGCACACACACAATGGGCAGTGACTGCCTAGGAAGGAGTCCTGCGGAAAGGGATCGGGGGGTCTGAATGGATCACCAGCTAAATATGAGTCAATAGTGTAACACTTGCAAAAAAAGCAAACATCCTTCTGGGCTGTATTAGCAGGAGTGTTGGAAGCAAGACACGAGAAGTGATTCTTCTGCTCTGCTCTGCGCTGGTCATAGAATCATAGAATCTCAGGGTTGGAAGGGACCTCAGGAGGTATCTAGTCCAACCCCCTGCTCAAAGCAGGACCAACCCCAACTAAATCATCCCAGCCAGGGCTTTGTCAAGCCTGACCTTAAAAACCTCTAAGGAAGGAGATTCCACCACCTCCCTAGGGAACCCATTCCAGTGCTTCACCACCCTCCTAGTGAAATAGTTTTTCCTAATATCCAACCTAAACCTCCCCCACTGCAACTTGAGACCATTACTCCTTGTTCTGTCATCTGGTACCATTGAGAACAGTTCTTTTGGGCCAAAAGAAATATGATGAGGTTCAACAAGGACAAGTACAGAGTCCTGCACTTAGGACGGAAGAATCCCATGCACTGCTACAGACTAGGGACCGAATGGCTGGGCAGCAGTTCTGCAGAAAAGGACCTAGGGGTTACGGTGGACGAAAAGCTGAATATGAGTCAACAGTGTGCCCTTGTTGCCAAGAAGGCTAATGGCATTTTGGGCTGTATAAGTAGGGGCATTGCCAGCAGATCGAGGGATGTGATCATTCCCCTCTATTCAGCACTGGTGAGGCCTCATTTGGAGTACTGTGTCCAGTTTTGGGCCCCACACTACAAGAAGGATGTGGATAAATTGGAGAGAGTCCAGCGGAGGGCAACAAAAATGATTAGGGGGCTGGAGCACATGATTTATGAGGAGAGGCTGAGGGAACTGGGATTGTTTAGTCTGCAGAAGAGAAGAATGAGGGGGGATTTGATAGCTGCTTTCAACTACCTGAAGGGGGGTTCCAAAGAGGATGGATCTAGACTGTTCTCAGTGGTAGAAGATGACAGAACAAGGAGCAATGGTCTCAAGTTGCAGAGGGGGAGGTTTAGGTTGGACATTAGGAAAAACTTTTTCACTAGGAGGGTGGTGAAGCATTGGAATGGGTTACCTAGGGAGGTGGTGGAATCTCCTTCCTTAGAGGTCTTTAAGGTCAGGCTTGACAAAGCCCTGGCTGGGATGATTTAGTTGGGGATTGGTCCTGCTTTGAGAAGGGGGTTGGACTAGATCCCTCCTGAGGTCCCTTCCAACCCTGAGATTCTATGATTCTAGATCCATCCTCTTGGGAACCCCCTTTCAGGTAGTTGAAAGCAGCTTCAAATCCCCCCTCATTCTTCTCTTCTGCAGACTAAACAATCCCAGTTCCCTCAGCCTCTCCTCATAAGTCATGTGCTCCAGCCCCCTAATCATTTTTGTTGCCCTCCGCTGGACTCTCTCCAATTTTTCCACATCCTTCTTGTAGTGTGAGGCCCAAAACTGGACACAGTTCTCCAGATGAGGCCTCACCAGTGCTGAATAGAGGGGAATGATCACGTCCCTCGATCTGCTGGCAATGCCCCTACTTATACAGCCCAAAATGCCATTAGCCTTCTTGGCAACAAGGGCACACTGTTGACTCATATTCAGCTTTTCGTCCACCGTAACCCCTAGGTCCTTTTCTGCAGAACTGCTGCCCAGCCATTCGGTCCCTAGTCTGTAGCAGTGCATGGGATTCTTCCGTCCTAAGTGCAGGACTCTGCACTTGTCCTTGTTGAACCTCATCAGATTTCTTTTGGCCCAATCCTCTAATTTGTCTAGGTCCCTCTGTATCCTATCCCTACCCTCCAGCGTATCTACCACTCCTCCCAGTTTAGTGTCATCTGCAAACTTGCTAAGGGTGCAGTCCACACCATCCTCCAGATCGTTAATGAAAATATTGAATAAAACCGGCCCCAGCACCGACCCTTGGGGCACTCCACTTGATACCGGCTGCCAACTAGACATGGAGCCGTTGATCACTACCCGTTGAGCCCGACCATCTAGCCAGTTTTCTATCCACCTTACCGTCCATTCATCCAGCCCAGACTTCTTTAACTTGCCGGCAAGAATACTGTGGGAGACTGTATCAAAAGCTTTGCTAAAGTCAAGGAATAACACATCCACTGCTTTCCCCTCATCCACAGAGCCGGTTATCTCCTCATAGAAGGCAATTAGGTTAGTCAGGCATGACTCGCCCTTGGTGAATCCATGCTGACTGTTCCTGATCACTTTCCCCTCCTACAAGTGCTTCAGAATTGATTCCTTGAGGACCTGCTCCATGATTTTTCCAGGGACTGAGGTGAGACTGACTGGCCTGTAGTTCCCCGGATCCTCCTCCTTCCCTTTTTTAAAGATGGGCACTACAGTAGCCTTTTTCCAGTCATCCAGGACCTCCCCCGTTCGCCATGAGTTTTCAAAGATAATGGCCAATGGCTCTGCAATCACATCCGCCAACTCCTTTAGCATCCTCAGATGCAGCGCATCCGGCCCCATGGACTTGTGCTCGTCCAGCTTTTCTAAATAGTCCTGAACCACTTCTTTCTCCACAGAGGGCTGGTCACCTCCTCCCCATACCGTGCTGCAGAGTGCAGCTGTCTGGGAGCTGCCCTTGTTCGTGAAGACAGAGGCAAAAAAAGCATTGAGTACATTAGCTTTTTCCACATCCTCTGTCACGAGGTTCCCTCCCTCATTCAGTAAGGGGCCCACACTTTCCTTGACTTTCTTCTTGTTGCTAACACACCTGAAGAAACCCTTCTTGTTACTCTTAACATCTCTTGCTAGCTGCAACTCCAAGTGTGATTTGGCCTTCCTGATTTCACTCCTGCATGCCTGAGCAATACTTTTATACTCCTCCCTGGTCATTTGTCCAGTCTTCCACTTCTTGTAAGCTTCTTTTTTGCATTTAAGATCAGCAAGGATTTCACTGTTAAGCCAAGCTGGTCGCCTGCCATATTTACTATTCTGATACGGCCTCAATGGGAGTATTGTGTCCAGTTCTGGGTTCCACATTTCAGGAAAGATGTGGAAAGTCCAAAGAGCCACAAAACTGATGAAAGCAGCGAAGAGTCCTGTGGCACCTTACAGACTAACAGACGTATTGGAGCATGAGCTTTCCTGGGTGAAAACTGATGAAAAGTCTAGAAAACATGACCTGTGAGGGAAGATTGAAAAACTGGGTGTTTAGTCCCGAGCAGAGAAGCCTGAGAGGGGACATGAGAACAGTTTTCAAGTACATAAAAGGTTTTTACAAGGAGGAGGGAGGTAAATTGTTCTCCTGAACCTCTGAGGACAGGACAAGAAGCAATGGGCTTAAACTGCAGCAAGGGAGGTTTAGGTTGGACATTAGGAAAAACTCCCTACCTGTCGGGGTGGTTAGGCACTGGAATAAATTGCCCAGGGAGGTTGTGGAGTCTCCGTCACTGGAGGTTTTTAAGAGCAGGTTGGACAAGCCCCTGTCGGGGACAGTCTGGATAATCCTTAGCCCTGGCGTGAGTGCAGGGGACTGGCCTAGGTGACCTCTCAAGGTCCCTTCCAGTCTTACAGTTCTATGATGTTCCAATGCTGTGGAGACGAAGGCCCAGAGAGTAGGTGACACCCACACCAAGGCGTGTCAGCCTGCCCTGAGAGCAAAGAGTCCCCTCCCCCCACTGGCTGACCCTGCAGCACACAGGGGAAACCGAGGCACAGAAGGCCTCCTAAAAATGTTGCCCACTCTTTCCATGTTGTCACACTGGACACAGCAGAGAGCCGGCCCGTGGGAACTCGGGAAGTGCGGTCCCTGCCTGGCCTGGTGGAGTCGTGGGGAGCTGGCTGGCATGGCCGCCCTAGCCGCGGTGGGGTCTGGGAAGGAGACATGGGTTCTCCCTGGCACCGTCGTGGCTGGCTCCATCGGCTGCTGGGGTCCCAGGTCTCTCGCCACCCGTGTTCCTCTGCTCACAGCCCTGCCAGGGAGCGCCCTGGGCCCTCTCCAGGGACAGCGCCCAGCACGTGGGGCACTGCTGGGAACAGCCCCCCCGTCGGAAGCGGGGCGAGGCCTGCGCAGGCCCTCGCTGGAGCCAGGCCGGGAAAGGGGCCCAGCACGTGGGGCACTGCCGCCCCCGCCCCAAGGGGCAGTGTGTGATCCTGGCAGGCCCTCCACCGGGCACCCAGGCGGCCGGAGCCACCAGGGACAAGTTACCCCCGGCCCCAGGAAAACGAGATGAAGGAATCCGGCCCCACGGCGCACACGTCTACCTGTGGGCGGGGAGCAGCAGCTGAGGGGCGCCAGCGGGCACCACCCTTATACAGCCGGGGCAGGGGCGCGAGAGCCGCATCTCCGAGTAGTGCCAGGCAAAACCCTCCGGCGTCTGAGCTGGGCACATACACCTGGGGGGGACCACGTCAGCGCCTGCTGCAAGACGACTGGCAGCCGCGCCCGGGTACGCGCCCAGCACCGCTGTGACGCCACCCCCTGGCCCCGGGTACGCGCCCAGCGCCGCCGTGACGCCACCCCCTGACCCCGGGTACGCGCCCAGCACCGCTGTGACGCCACCCCCTGACCCCGGGTACGCGCCCAGCACCGCTGTGACGCCACCCCCTGACCCCGGGTACGCGCCCAGCGCCGCCGTGACGCCACCCCCTGACCCCGGGGAAGCACCCAGTGCTGCCATGACACCGCCCCCCGGGTACGCACCCAGTACCGCCGTGACACCGCCCCCCGGGTACGAGCCCTGACCCGCCATGACACTGCCCCCCGGTGTCATTGAGATGGGGTTGTGACGGAGCGATTCTGGCGGGACCCAACTGAGAGTGCCAAATCAGGACCAATTGCTCAAACAGGGCAGTCACAACCCTAGGCTGGGGTTTTTCCACCTCTAAGGCAAACCAAACCAGCCAGACAAAAAGGACTTTGGTCTCACCCCACTGGCTAACCACAAGTCACACAAGCAATTTCCTTAGACACTCCAGTCTCCCAGCATCACCACCAGTGCACTCGTCCTGGGGATGACTGGTTATGAAAACCAACACCCCAATAAAAGAAAAAGGTTCCCTCGATCCCAAAGGACCAAGCCCCAGACCCAGGTCAATATACACATCAGATCTTACCCACAAATCACGCTGTTGCCAATCCTTTAGAATCTAAAATCTAAAGGTTTATTTACAAAGGGAAAAAGGTAGAGATGAGAGGTAGAATTGGTTAAATGGAATCAATTACATACAGTAATGGCAAAGTTCTTAGTTCAGGCTTGCAGCAGTGCTGGAGTAAACTGCAGGTTCAGATTAAGTCTCTGGAACATCCCCCGCTGGGATGGGTCAACAGTCCTTCGTGCAGAGCTTCAGTTTGTAGCTAAGTCCTTCCAGAGGTCAGAAGCAGGATTGAAGACCAGATGGAGATGAGGCATTAGCCTTATATAGACTTTTCCAGGTGTAAGAATCCCTTTGTCTTCACTGTGGAAAATTACAGCAAAATGGAGCCTGGAGTCACATGGGCCAGTCCCTGCATACTTTGCTGAGTCACAAGGCGTGTCTGCCTTCCCTCCATGGGTCAATTGTGTAGCCGATGGCCCTTTAATGGGCCATCAAGCCAGCTATGCCGGGCTAACATCAACTTTGTCTGGGACACTTCCCAGAGGCAGAGCATAATACAGAATACAGACATTACAGAGCCAATACTTATAACTTCAACTACAAAATGATACGCAGACATACAGACAGCATAATCATAACCAGCAACCCAGAACCTGGTCTAAGACACCTTAGATGACCCCCTTTACCCAAGGTTTGGTGCCACTACAGGACCTTGGTTGCAACCCATGTTCTATATGGTCCCCATTTATATCAATAACGTCACAGGGGTGACCAGACCGGCACACAGTATTCACGGTGTGAGCATACCATGGATGTATATAGTAAAAGTGGAGGATCTTGGTTTGCCAGACTGATCAGCTAAGCCAATGCTGGCAACCTATATGAAAAGGCTGGAAAACACCAATCCTCCGGACTGCATCGACATGCAGAAAGCCTTATAAGCCAGTCACTGTCAAAGCCAATTGTAGAACTTAATGAGGCTGTTAAGAATGGTGGAGGCACAGCTCAGTTTATGTGAACCAACATGGCTGTGGCATCCTACTTCCTATTTAAGCAAGAGATACCGCACACTACAAACTGGAGGCCAATGTTAAGGGCATTGTCACTTGTTCATCCTGAAGTTGAACACTGGTTCCGAACAAGACCAGCAAACACTCACTATCTTTCTGCAAGAATCTCTGCTGACTGGCTAGAAACATGCGGTGCAACAGTGAAAGACTCAGCAATTGAAATGTGAAAACCTCTCTCACCGTATTCGATATGCATACATGGCTGATGAATGCACCCCTGCAAATGGACATCAAGTATTAAGTCATGGTGAATGTTATCTTGATGTCAGTGGTAGGCCAGTAGATGCGTTTCTAGATGTTCAGGTTATAGAAGACACATCAGCTGCATCTGTGACATCTTACAAGAGTTAAATGCTTGTCACTTGGACCCCAAACAGATGGCTGCTTGTGCATCTGATGGAGCTGCAAACTTCTCTGGAAGACATGGTGGAGTACAAGCTTTGCTCAGAGAAACGTGTAACCCTAATCTCTCCTATGCACACTGCAGAGGCCATCTAGTACAAGATGCAGAATCTTCAAAAGACATTAAAAAGCCATAAATTTAATGGCTTTTTAATACTCTTTTTTTCAGCAAGAGTCCAAAAGGACTCAGCATCTTGGAAATAAATAGAAGATACGCTGGGATTGAAGTTCAGATTAGTCCAACCTGGGAAAACCCACTGGCTTTCTCATGAGCGCTTCTTGGCTTAAAATAACTGCAGCCGCCATTACTGGCTTTGGACGGTATCCCCCAAGATAGGCTGGATCTAAGTAGTGAGGCTGGTGAACTATTTTTATTACTACGTTCAGAGAAGATTATCACCATTCTCTGTCTTGTAAATCTACTGTTGAAAGCACTTGGGTCACTGTGACATATAGATCATTGGTGCAACCACTGTTATATATTTGGAGCAAATATTGTACAAAGGTTGTCGTGTGAGGTGTCTGTGGAAAGGCTCTGGTTTGCTGGGTATGATTGTGCTGTCTATATGTGTGTATCATTTCTGTAGTTGAAGTTATGAATATTGGCTCTGAACTGGTATCTCTGTGTTTTGATTCTAAGTAGCCTCAATGAAGCATTTGGGCAGCTTCTTTAGAAGGGAATTTGCAAGTTAAGTGCCCAGTCAAGAAATACTTAACTGACAATAGGCCTTGGGAGACTCCAATCCACATGAGAAGTCTGCCTGGGAACGTTCAAGGGAGCATGTGAGCAATGGCTGCCGCCTGCAAACAGATCTGATCCCAAAGGACCAAGCCCCAGACCCAGGTCAATATACACATCAGATCTTACCCACAAATCACGCTGTTGCCAATCCTCTAGAATCTAAAATCTAAAGGTTTATTCATAAAAGGAAAAAGGTAGAGATGAGAGCTAGAATTGGTTAAATGGAATCAATTACATACAGTGATGGCAAAGTCCTTGGTTCAGGCTTGTAGCAGTGATGGAATAAAATGCAGGTTCAAATCAAGTCTCTGGAACATCCCCCGCTGGGATGGGTCATTCAGTCCTTTGTTCAGAGCTTCAGTTTGTAGCAAGGTCCCTCCAGAGGTAAGGAGCAGGATTGAAGACAAGATGGAGGAGATCCAGCAGCTTTTTATAGTCTCTTGCCATGTGGTCTCTGCTTTCTTTGTTCCAAAGACAAGCTGCCCAGCACATGGCCTGGAAAAACCTCAGAGATCTGTCCATAGCCAGGTCCCTGCCTTGCTGAGTTACAAGGTGTATCTGCTTCTCTCCATGGATCAGTTGTGTAGCTGATGGTCCTTAATGGGCCATCAAGCAGGCTAGGCCGAGCTGACACCAACTTGTCTGGGGTGTCACCCAGAAGCACAGCACAGATTTGAAATTCAGAGTGTGATGGGCTGGATCCCAGAACCCCCCTTGGGGCTGCCAACTGATGTGCCCAGACTGCTGCCCCTGCTTTCCTGCCCCCATCAGCTCAATGCCCTGCCTGGTTTGAGCCAGACCCACTAGCCTGCTGCAAACCCAGACCCGGGTCTGAACCACGTCCCCTAACAGCTGCAGGCTTCACTGAAAGCAGCTCACAGGAGTGTTCCTGTCGCTAACACTGAGGCTTTGGCTACACTTGCACTTCAAAGCGCCAGCGCTGGGAGAGAGCTCTCCCAGCGCTGTCCGTACTCCACCTCCCTGTGGGGAATAACGTACAGCGCTGGGAGCCGCGCTCCCAGCGCTGGGGCTTTGACCACACTGGCGCTTTGCAGCGCCACAATTTGCAGCGCTGGAGAGGGTGTGTTTTCACACCCTGCTGCAGCGCTGCAAATTTGCAAGTGTAGCCAAGGCCTGAGATGCCCAACTCCCAAATCAATCCGGTTTACCCTGTTTAAAGCTTATACCAGGTAAACTCATCAATTGTTCACCCTCTATAACACCCACGAAAGCTCATGCTCCAGTACCTCTGTTAGTCTATAAGGTGCCCCAGGACTCTCTGCTGCTTTTACAGATCCAGACTAACACGTGTCCCCCTCTGATACTGATAGAGAGAGATGCACAGCTGTTCCCCCCCCGCATGTATTAATACATACGCTGGGTTAATTAATAAGTAAAAAGTGATTGCATTAAATACCGAAAGTAGGATTTAAGTGGTTCCAAGTAGTAACAGACAGAACAAACTGAATTACCAAGCAAAATAAAATAGAACAGGCAAGTTTGTCTCTAAGAAAACTGAATACAGATAACACCTCACCAGTTCCAGTGAGCTTCCTTTACAGACCAGTCTCCTGCTAGTCTGGGTCCAGCAATCGCTCCCACCCCCTGCAGTCACTGTCCTTTGTTCCAGTCTCTTTCGGGTATCCTGGGGGGTGGAGAGGCTCTCTCTTGAGCCAGCTGAAGAGAAAATGGAGGGGTCTCCCAGGGGTTTAAATAGACTTTCTCTTGTGGGCTGAGATCCCCTCCTCTCTCCTATGCAAAGTCCAGCTCCAAGATGGAGTTTTGGAGTCACATGGGCGAGTCACATGTCCATGCATGACTCAGTTTGCAGATAGAGCTCAGATGTGGATTGGCGTCTTCAAATTCACTGTTGGCTTAAATGGTTTTTGACTGGGCACTTAATGTGCACTTTTCTCAAGAAGCTGCCCAAAAGCTTTACTGAGGCTACTTAAAATCAAGCCAGTACCCAGCCAATGTTCGTATCTTGCAATACGCCAGTGACAGGTGCCTACAGCCAGGAGGAAGAGATTGGGGAGAGCATAACCTTCGCAGAGAGATGGCAGATGGCACACGTAGCACAGAACATATTCCAGTTCTGTCACCTAGACATTCATAAGCATATTCCATAAAGCCTTACGGGGGCACCGTCACAGCCAGGAGAGCGCCAATACTTATAACTTTACATACAGAAACGACACCCACACCCAGACAGCGTAACCAGAACCAGCCACCCGGAGCCTGCTCCTAGACACCTCATGTGACCCCCTTTACACAAGATTTGGTGCCACTCAGGGCCGCCCAGAGGCTTCAGGGGGCCCGGGGCAAAGCAATTCCCATAAAAAAGTTGCAATGCTCTAGAATCCTGTATTCTCGTGGGGGCCCTGCAGGGCCTGGGGCAAATTGCCCCCCCCCCCCCGGGCAGCCCTGCTGCCATTACACGACCTTGGTTGCAACAATGATCTATGTGGTCCCAGTTTATATCAATGACCTCACAGCTCAGCAGCGCAGCTGCTTCCAACTTAACGCTCCTGGCGCACCGGCAGCCCCCCGTGCTCCTGTGCAGGGGCCCAGTGCGTGTGCCCATCACCCCCACACACAGCTGATGTGCTGCCCGGGTGCTCGAGAGGTGCAGGGCTGTCTGTCTGGGGGGGTTCTCCGCACCGGCCCTGCTCCCACCCTGCACTGGGGGCAGCGCTTAGATGGGGGGGGGGGCAGCAAAGAACAGGCCAGAGAGACAGACACCAGGCTTGGGGGCACCATCCCCTCTCAGTCAGTGCGGCGGTCGGAGGTACTGGGCCAAAGGGAGGAGGGGCGCAGCAGGGGGCGCCGTCCTGGAGAGAATGGAGGGGGTCAGCTCAACGGGGGCATCATTCTTGGGGAGTGGACGGGGGCTCAGCAGGGGGCGCTGTGTTCGGGGAGTGGACAGGAGGTGCCGTGCTCGGGGAGCAGGGTGGGGCGCTCAGTAGGGGCAGGGGTGGCTCTAGGAATCCCGCCGCCCCAAGCAGGGCAGCACGCCGCAGGGGGCACTCTGCCGGTCGCCGGTCCGGCGGCTCCGGTGCACCTCCTGCAGACGTGCCTGCGGATGCTCCACCGAAGCTGCGGGACCAGCGGACCCTCCGCAGGCACGTCTGCAGGAGGTCCACCGGAGCCGCCTGCCGCCCTCCACGGGACGCTGCCCCAAGCACGCGCTTGGCGCGCTGGGGTCTGGAGCCGGCCCTGAGTAGGGGGCACCGTGCTCAGGGAATGGGGGGGCTCTGGGGGGTGTCATGCTCAGGGAGTGGACGGGGGCCGAGCGGGCGGCGTGGTACTCAGGGAGCGGGCGGGGGCTCGGGCAGGCGGGAGCATTGCATGCTGGGAGCCGGGCTCTGGGAGTGGGCGGGGGCTCGGGCAGGCGGGAGCATTGCATGCTGGGAGCCGGGCTCAGGGAGTGGACGGGGGCCGAGCGGGCGGCGTGGTACTCAGGGAGCGGGCGGGGGCTCGGGCAGGCGGGAGCATTGCATGCTGGGAGCTGGGCTCTGGGAGTGGACGGGGGCTGAGCGGGAGGCATGGTACTCAGGGAGCGGGCGGGGGCTCGGGCAGGCGGGAGCATTGCATGCTGGGGGCCGGGCTCTGGGAGTGGGCGGGGGCTCGGGCAGGCGGGAGCATTGCATGCTGGGAGCCGGGCTCTGGGAGTGGGCGGGGGCCGAGCGGGCGGCGTGGTACTCAGGGAGGGGGCGGGGGCTCGGGCAGGCGGGAGCATTGCATGCTGGGAGCCGGAGCCGGGCTCTGGGAGCGGGCGGGGGCTCGGGCAGGCGGGAGCATTGCATGCTGGGAGCCGGGCTCTGGGAGTGGGCGGGGGCCGAGCGGGCGGCGTGGTACTCAGGGAGCGGGCGGGGGCTCGGGCAGGCGGGAGCATTGCATGCTGGGGGCCGGGCTCTGGGAGTGGGCGGGGGCTCGGGCAGGCGGGAGCATTGCATGCTGGGAGCTGGGCTCTGGGAGTGGGCGGGGGCCGAGCGGGCGGCGTGGTACTCAGGGAGCGGGCGGGGGCTCGGGCAGGCGGGAGCATTGCGTGCTGGGGGCCGGGCTCTGGGAGAGGGCGGGGGCTCGGGCAGGCGGGAGCATTGCATGCTGGGGGCCGGGCTCTGGGAGCGGGCGGGGAATCGGGCAGGCGGGAGCATTGCATGCTGGGAGCCGGGCTCTGGGAGCGGGCGGGGCCGAGCGGGCGGCGTGGTACTCAGGGAGTGGGCGGGGGCCGAGCGGGCGGCGTGGTACTCGGGGAGCGGGCGGGGACTCGGGCAGGCGGGAGCATTGCGTGCTGGGGGCCGGGCTCTGGGAGTGGGCGGGGGCTCGGGCAGGCGGGAGCATTGCATGCTGGGGGCCGGGCTCTGGGAGCGGGCGGGGAATCGGGCAGGCGGGAGCATTGCATGCTGGGGGCCGGGCTCTGGCCACGCCGCGGGATGCCCATGGCCCTGCCTGCCAGGCTCGTCGCCCGGCTCCCCAGCCCCGTGTGTCCCCACAGGTCCTGTCCCTCGGGGCCGACGTGCTCCCGGAGTACAAGCTGCAGGCCCCGCGCATCCACCGATGGACCATCCTGCACTACAGCCCCTTCAAGGCGGTGTGGGACTGGCTCATCCTGCTGCTGGTCATCTACACGGCCGTCTTCACGCCCTACTCGGCCGCCTTCCTGCTGGGCGAGGAGCCGGAGGACATCCGGCGCAACTGCAGCTACTGCAGCCCCATCAACGTGGTGGACCTGCTGGTGGACATCATGTTCCTCATCGACATCCTCATCAACTTCCGCACCACCTACGTCAACTCCAACGAGGAGGTGGTGAGCCAGCCGGGCCGCATCGCCATCCACTACTTCAAGGGCTGGTTCCTCATCGACATGGTGGCCGCCATCCCCTTCGACCTGCTCGTCTTCGGCTCCGGCTCCGGCTCCGAGGAGGTAACGACCGCGCTGGCCCTGGCGCGACTCCGGCCCTGCCGTGGGGGTGGGGGGCTGGCCCCACCCCTGTATAACCCTGGCCCTCTCCAGCCCCGCCCCATCTGATCCAATCCCACCCCCGTCCAACCCAGGAACTGCCCAACCCCCACCCCCATCTGATCCACCCACCTTCCAGCCCAGCCCTGTCCCACCCAGCCGCCTTCCAGCCCCACCCCCTGTCACAGACCCACGGGCTCGGGGCTGCGCCCCCCGGGACGGTCTCTGGGACAGAATGCCCCCTGCCTGGGAGACCCCTTCACTGCGCCAGCCCCCTGGGGGTCCCGCTCTGCCTCCAGGGGGAGCCACGCGGCCTCACCACCCCTAGACTGGCCCTCTGGGCCTGCAGCCCCCCCAGCCCCGTGAGCTCCGGGCAGCGAGTCCCCCGAGACAGCCCCTGAGGGAGACTCGGCCGCTCGCAGGGATCAGGGCCCCTCACCCAGCCCCGGCAGGGACGCTCCCAGCGCGGGCACAGCCGGGTTCACTCGTTAGCTGGCGCCCGGCCTAGGGGCCCGTCGGGCAGCCCGGGGCAGTGAAGGGTGAAGCAGGGTCCGTCCTGGCCAGCCCCGAGCCCAGCCCGGCTGTGGGGAACCCTCGGGTCCGGCTCCGTCCGTCTGTCTGTCTGTGCGGCCTCCTTGGTCAGAGTGCGGGTGAGAGCCCCGACTGCTTCCCACGACCCCCGCGTACCCCCCTCCCCCAGCCCTGTGGTCCCGAGCTGGGGGCTGTAGCTCCGTGTCCCAGCAATTGGATTTGCCATTGGGCCCCGGCAGCTAGCGACTCCCGGCCTGCCCTGAGAGCAGCTCCCCGCCCCAGGTAACAGTGCAGCAGGTGGGGAAACTGAGGCACACACAGCCGTCATCAAGCTCTTGCAGCACCTTTGTCCAGGCTCGTGGGAAGGAGATCAGAGAATCGCAGCGTCGTAGGGCTGGGAGGGACCTCGAGAGGTCGCCTCGTCCAGTCCCCTGCACACGGGGCAGGGCTCAGTATTCCCCAGGCCAGGGGCTCTGAAACGGGGTCGGGACCCCGTCAGGGGTGGCCAACCTGAGCCTGAGAAGGAGCCAGAATTTACCAGTGTGCATTGCCAGAGCCACAGTAATACGTCAGCAGCCCCCCTCAGCCCGCTCCCAGCGCCTCCCACCCACCGGCAGCCCCCTCCCTCCCCACACCTCCCGATCAGCAGGAGGCTCTGGGGAGGGGGCAGGGCCCATGGCAGAGCAGGGTCTGAGCACTGAGCCCCCCGCCCGGCGTCGGGGCCTGTACAAGGAGCCGCATGTTAACCTCTGAGGAGCCCCAGCTTGGCCACGCCCGGCCCCGGGGGGCGCGAGGTTATTCAGTGAGGGCTGCCCCCAGCCCCGCTCCGCCGCCCGCATTTCTAGTGGTGTTAAAGAGTCAGACCATGGCGGTAATGTCTGCGGGGGGGGGCGGTGCCCGGGGCCCCAGGACAAACGCTGGCGAGCCGCTGGCCCGGCCTGGCCGGTGTCGTAATGGGCGTTAATCCGAGTAACCGCAGGGGCAGCTGGGCCGGGGGCCGGGGGGGGGGGGGGATGCTCCCCAGATGGGGCTGTAGCCTGGGGCGCAGCAGCTCGGGGAAGGACCTGGGGGTTGTGTGGAAAGCAGCCGAACACGGACGTCTCTAACAGCCCTGCTCTGGCTCAGCCGGACACGCCGGGCCGGATGCAGGGGCCCCGGGGGGGGGGAGCCCGGACAGGCCGGGCCGGATGCAGGGCCCCGGGGGGAGCCCGGACAGGCCGGGCCGGATGCAGGGGCCCCGGGGGGAGCCCGGACAGGCCGGGCCGGATGCAGGGCCCCGGGGGGAGCCCGGACAGGCCGGGCCGGATGCAGGGGCCCGGGGGGAGCCCGGCCCGGCCGGGCCGGATGCAGGGGCCCCGGGGGGAGCCCGGACAGGCCGGGTCGGATGCAGGGGCCCGGGGGGAGCCTGGACAGGCCGGGCCGGATGCAGGGGCCCCGGGGGGAGCCCGGACAGGCCGGGCTGGATGCAGGGGCCCCGGGGGGGGGAGCCCGGACAGGCCGGGCCAGATGCAGGGGCCCCGGGGGGAGCCCGGACAGGCCGGGCCGGATGCAGGGGCCCCGGGGGGAGCCCGGACAGGCGGGGCCGGATGCGCGGGCCCCGGGGGGGAGCCCGGACAGGCCCGGCCGGATGCAGGGGCCCCGGGGGAACCCGGACAGGCCCGGCCGGATGCAGGGGCCCGGGGGGCGGATCCCGGACTGGCCGGGCCGGCTGCAGGGGCCCCGGGGGGGGGAGCCCGGACAGGCCCGGCCGGATGCAGGGGCCCCGGGGGGAGCCCGGACAGGCCCGGGCGGATGCAGGGGCCCCGGGGGGGGGGAGCCCGGACAGGCCGGGGCCAGATGCAGGGGCCCCGGGGGAGCCCGGACAGGCCGGGCCGGATGCAGGGGCCCCGGGGGGAGCCCGGACAGGCCGGGCCGGATGCAGGGGCCCCGGGGGGAGCCCGGACAGGCCGGGCCGGGTGCAGGGGCCCCGGGCTCTGCGGGAGGCCGGCCGGGCTGGGCAGAACGGTCCCCGTGGCTTTGAGCCCTGCCCCTCTGCCTGCAGACCACCACGCTGATCGGGCTGCTGAAGACGGCCCGGCTGCTGCGCCTGGTGCGCGTGGCCCGTAAGCTGGATCGCTACTCGGAGTACGGGGCGGCCGTGCTCTTCCTGCTCATGTGCACCTTCGCCCTCATCGCCCACTGGCTGGCCTGCATCTGGTTCGCCATCGGCAACGTGGAGCAGCAGCGCATCGGCTGGCTGCACGCGCTGGGCGAGCAGATCGGCAAGCCCCTGGGCGCCAACGCCTCGCTGCCGGGCCCGAGCACCAAGGACAAGTACGTCACCGCGCTGTACTTCACCTTCAGCAGCCTGACCAGCGTGGGCTTCGGCAACGTCTCCCCCAACACCAACGCCGAGAAGATCTTCTCCATCTGCGTCATGCTCATCGGCTGTGAGTGCGGGGCCGGGCCGGGCGCTGCCTGCGGGGGCTGCCTGCCCCCTGCCTGCCTGCCCCCTGCCTGCCCCCTGCCTGCCAGCCCCCTGCCTGCCTGCCCCCTGCCTGCCCCCTACCTGTGCTGCACCCTGCTTGCCCCCTGCCTTCCCCCTGCCTGCCTGCCCCCTGCCTGCCTGCCCCCTGCCTTCCCCCTGCCTGCCTGCCCCCTGCCTGCCTGCCCCCTGCCTGCCTGCCCCCTGCCTGCCCCCTGCCTGCCTGCCCCCTGCCTGCCCCCTGCCTACCCCTGCCTGCCCCTGCCTGCCCCTGCCTGCCTGCCCCCTGCCTGCCTGCCCCCTGCCTGCCCCCTGCCTCCCCCTGCCTGCCCCTGCCTGCCCCTGCCTGCCCCCTGCCCACCCTGCCTGCCAGCCCCCTGCCTGCCTGCCCCCTGCCTGCCAGCCCCCTGCCTGCCCCCTGCCTGCCTGCCCCCTGCCTGCCTGCCCCCTGCCTGCCCGCCCCCCCTGCCTGCCCCCTGCCTGCTTGCCCCCTGCCTGCCTGCCCCGCCTGCCTGCCCCCTGCCTGCCTGCCCCCTGCCCGCCCCCTACCTATCCCTGCCTGCACCCACCCTGCACCCACCCTGCCCCCTGCCTGCCTCCTGCCTGCCAGCCCTGCCTGTGCTGCCCCTCCTGCCCCCTGCCTACTCCTGCCTGCGCCCGCCCTGCCCACCTGCTCCCCCCGCCTGACCCTGCCCCCTGCCTGCCTCACACCTGTCCCCTGCCTGCCACCGCCCACTCTCTGCCTCACCCACACCTGCGCCCGCCTCTCGCCCATCCCCTGCTTGCCCCACGCCTGCCCCATCCCACCCGTCCCAGGGGAGCAAGCTGGGAGGTGTGGCTGGGAAGGGGTTGCGTATGTGTGGGTGAGTGTGTGTGTGTGTGCTCATGCACACGTGTGTGCGTCCGCACGCTCACCTGCTGCCTCTGCCTCCAGCCCTGATGTACGCCAGCATCTTCGGGAACGTCTCGGCCATCATCCAGCGCCTCTACTCGGGCACCGCCCGCTACCACACCCAGATGCTGCGGGTCCGCGAGTTCATCCGCTTCCACCAGATCCCCAACCCGCTGCGCCAGCGCCTGGAGGAGTATTTCCAGCACGCCTGGTCCTACACCAACGGCATCGACATGAACGCGGTGAGCTGTGGCACGGCCCCTGCACTCAGTGTGGCCGGCTCCCCGAGTCACCCAGCGCCCCGACGGACCCGACACACCCAGCTCCCCTGACGGACCCCGCGTGTCACGGGGTCCCCGGGCGCTGCTCTGGAGCTGCTCCCCACCAAGCCAGGCAGGACTCTGGGGAGCCTCCTCTCCCTCGGAGCAGCCTGTCTGCAGGGCAAGACGCTCCCACGGCTTCACCTCCTGGGTCTCTCCTGGGAGCATTCAGCATCCTCTGCTCCTCCGTGCGCTTCCCCCAGCGAATCCGCCCAGGTGGGGTCCTGGGGAAGCCACAGGGTCCTGCCCCCCCACTGCGCAGTCAGACGTGACTCTCAGCCAGCCAGGAACACAGAGGTTTAGCATCCCCTTGCGGGGGGGAAGGGCCTGGCCATTAGTTGCCAGGTGACAGAGGGTCGGCCAGAAACTGAGCCCCCCACCCCCCCTCACAGTATTCAGAGGAAACAGAGAGATCACTTGATCATTGCCTGTTAGGTTCACTCCCTCTGGGGCACCTGGCACTGGCCACTGTCGGCAGACAGATACTGGGCTGGATGGACCGTTGGTCTGACCCGGTACGGCCAGTCTTATGTTCTTATTAAGAACAGTCCCACTTTGTCCCCGACGGACCCCGCAGCACCACCCCA
This sequence comes from Mauremys mutica, assembly GCF_020497125.1. Classification (NCBI taxonomy): domain Eukaryota; kingdom Metazoa; phylum Chordata; order Testudines; family Geoemydidae; genus Mauremys; species Mauremys mutica. The sequence continues at coordinate 295,849,715 of NC_059073.1, read as the reverse complement.
CACTCAGCACAGTCAGCTCCCTGACTGACCCGAGGCACCCAGCTCCCCGACAGACCCCGCACCCCACACAGAGACACACACCCACACCCCCCTTCACATCCAGACACACCCCCCCCCTCTACACAGCCAGGGATGTACAGACACACACAGAGACGTACAGACCCATACGCACACACACAGACACATGAGCACACCCACCCACACCTGTATATCCGTTGTCACGGACTCACAGATCGTGCCCACTCCTGTCCCCGTGCGCTCCGTGGGGGGGGCCTCTTTCAGTGCAACAGCCCTTCTCGGGGGTCCACCCTCTCTCGGGGTCAGGCCCCTCCACCTCCTGGAGCCGCACCTCTCTGAGCCTCAGCACGTCTGTCTGTGCCGTGGGCCCCTCAGGGAGTCCCCTCGCTCTGGGCCCCCGGGGCCTCCACCCCCCAAAGAGAATAATACCCCCCCACACACACGCCCTCTTCTCCAGACCGCAGCGACTCTCCCCCAGCGTAACACAGGAGGGTTTATTGAGCGTCTGAACCCAGCACAGGAAACTCTCCGGCCTCAGGCCTGGCTCCCTCAGCCCAGCACATCCCAGTCCCCCTGCAGCCAGGGGGGCTCTGCCTGCTCCCCCCCTCCAGCCCCGAGCCCCCCTGCTTCCCAGCTGGGCCTCTGATATCCCCGGCCCCAAGCCCCCCCTGTCCATTGGCTTCTCTCCAGGGAAACAGGGTCGCCTGGGCCTCCTCTCCCCTCTTCTGTCCTCTGGCCCCTCGGGCTGGAACCGGCTGGTCAGGTCACCGGGGTCCTCTCCCCGCAGCCCATTGTCCCCCACTGGCCAGAACCGGCTGTGACTCCTGAGCCGGGTCTCCGGGTCCCCAGGTCCCCAGTCGCTGGGGTCTCCATCCTCCAGGCCGTCGGACGGGGTCCCGAGTTCCCTCTCTGGTCCTCTACCATCCCTCTCCCCTCACCCCATTAAACCAGTAACACCCGGGGACACTGAGTCCCACCCCCCTGCATGCAACCCCCTGGGAAACACGGAAAAGCAAGAAACTCCCCCACTTGGTCACCCCCCGCCCCACAGCTGCGTACACCACACCCACACCCACTGCCACAGAGAGACACGTACACACAGAGCCTCGGGTGCCCAGCTGTCCCGATTTTATAGGACAGTCCCGATATTTGGGGCTTTGTGCTATACAGGTGCCTATTACCCCCCACCCCCCGTCCTGGTTTTTCACACTTGCTGTCTGGTCACCCTAGCAGAGCCACAACCAAGCCAAACGGCCCACACAGGCCACATGGGCACAGCCGGCCTGCCGCGGCCAGCCCCTGCGCTCCCTGCCCGGTAACGGGCTCTCTCCACCCGCCCGCAGGTGCTGAAGGGCTTCCCCGAGTGCCTGCAGGCCGACATCTGCCTGCACCTCAACCGCAGCCTGCTGCAGAGCTGCCGGCCCTTCCAGGGCGCCAGCCAGGGCTGCCTGCGCGCCCTGGCCATGAAGTTCAAGACCACGCACGCCCCGCCCGGCGACACGCTGGTGCACGCTGGCGACGTGCTCACCGCGCTCTACTTCATCTCCCGCGGCTCCATCGAGATCCTGCGCCGCGACAGGGTGGTGGCCCTCCTGGGGGAGGGGGCGGGCGCGGCCGGGCGGGCGGGGGGGGCGGGCGGGACGGGGGGGCGGATGCTGCCAGCTGGGGGGGGGGGCGGGCGCTGCCGGGCAGGCGGGGGGGGGGGCGTTCGGGACGGGGGGGGAAGCTGCCAGCAGGGGGGGGGGCGGGCGCTGCCGGGTTTGGGGGCGCTGCCAGGCAGGCAGGGTGGTGGGCATGCGGGGCGAGGGGGGGGCGGATGCTGCCAGCTGGGGGGGGGGGGTTGGGCACTGCTGGGTGTTTGGGGGGTGCTGGATGGGCAGTGCCAGACCGGGGGGGCGGGAGCTGTGGGGGGGGCAGTGGATGCTGCCAGTGGGGGGGCACTGCCCGTTGAGGTGAGGGACTGCTGACCAGGAGCTGGGCACTGCCAGGGGGCAGGAGCTGTGGGGTGGCACTGCCAGACAGGGGGGCATGGCCATGGGCTCTCTGTCCCTCACATCACCCCATGGCACAGCCCCCAGCCTGGCGCCCAGGAGAACCTAACAGCACCCCCCTGGCCCAGCCCACCCCCGGCGTGTGCCCCCCCATCCTGCCCAGCCCACCCCCGGCGTGTGCCCCCCCCATCCTGCCCAGCCCACCCCCGGCGTGTGCCCCCCCATCCTGCCCAGCCCGCCCCCGGCCTGTGCCCCCCATCCTGCCCAGCCCTCCCCCGGCCTGTGCCCCCCCCATCCTGCCCAGCCCTCCCCCGGCGTGTGCCCCCCATCCTGCCCAGCCCTCCCCCGGCCTGTGCCCCCCCCATCCTGCCCAGCCCGCCCCCGGCGTGTGCCCCCCCCATCCTGCCCAGCCCTCCCCCGGCCTGTGCCCCCCCCATCCTGCCCAGTCCGCCCCGGGCGTGTGCCCCCCCCATCCTGCCCAGCCCCCCCCCGGCCTGTGCCCCCCCCATCCTGCCCAGCCCGCCCCTGGCACGTGCCCCATGGGAGACCCGCGCTGACCCTGCCGTGCCGCCCCAGGGAAGAACGACATCTTCGGGGAGCCACTGAACCTGTACGCGCGGCCGGGCAAGTCCAACGCGGACGTGCGGGCTCTGACCTACTGCGACCTTCACAAGATCCAGCGGGAGGAGCTGCTGGAGGTGCTGGACATGTACCCCGAGTTCTCCGACCGCTTCTGGGCCAGCCTGGAGATTACCTTCAACCTGCGGGACGTGAGAGCCGGGGGAGCGCTTCGGGGCGGGGGGGGGGCCCGGCGGGGGGGAGAGCTTCGGGGGCTCTGGGGGACGGGGGGTTGCCAGGACGGGGGGAGAGCTTCGGGGGCTCTGGGGGCGGGGGGGTGCCGGGCCGGGGGGAGAGCTTCGGGGGCTCTGAGGGCGGGGGTGTGCCAGGCCGGGGGAAGAGCTTCGGGGGCTCTGGGGGCGGGGGGGTGCCAGGCCGGGGAGAGAGCTTTGGGGGCTCAGCCAGGGCAAGGGGGGAGAGCTTCGGGGGGCTCAGACAGGCTTGGAGGGGAGAGCTTTGGGGGTGCTCAGCCAGAGCCAGGGAGGAGAGTTCTGGGGGTGCTCAGCCAGGCTGGGGGGGCTCCGTGGGCTCTCAGCCAGGCTGGGGGGGGGCTGTGTGGGCTCTCAGCCAGGCTGGGGCGGCTCTGTGGGCTCTCAGACAGGCTGGGGGGGGCTCTGTGGGCTCTCAGCCAGGCTGGGGGGGGCTCTGTGGGCTCTCAGCCAGGCTGGGGGGGACATCCCCACCTGCTTCTGACCCCACTCCACCCCCACCCAGCCATCCACCCTGCCCCCAACTAACCAGCAGTGTATTCACCCACCCACTGTGCCATCCACCAACCTGTCCCCCACCTGCCAGCGCCCCCACCCACCTAACCACCAGTGTATCCATCTCCCCCTCTCCCCCTGCCCAGTTCCTGGCCCGGCTCACGGCTCTCCCTCCTTGCAGACCAACATGATCCCTGGCTCCCCCGGCAGCACCGAGCTGGATGGCGGCTTCAACCGGCTGCGGCGCCGCAAACTGTCCTTCCGCCGGCGCACGGACAAGGGTGAGTGGGGGGGCAGCAAGCCCGAGGGGCCGGGGGCCTCCCGCAGTGTAGGCTCTGTGCCCTGCTGAGGGCACCCGCCCCGCTCCCAGCACAGGGTCAGTGGCTCCGCCCAGAGCACCAGCCCCTACTCCTGGGGGAATTCTGTGCCCCAAAATTAAAAATTCTTCCACAGAAAATTAAAAATTCTGTGCGCAATATTTTAAAATTCTGCATATTTTGTCAAAATAACACACTGTAATCACACCAGTTTCAACTATTTTTGGTCATTTATTCCAAACCACCCACCAGCAGGTGTGTCTGTAACAACGCAGACAGCAACAAAGATTCAGGAAATGTTTTTTGACAGATAGATTCCTTACTAGGCATATTCCCAGTGGTGAGCTCCAGCCGGTTCGCACCGGTTCGCGCGAACCGGTTGTTAAATTTAGAAGCCTTTTTAGAACCGGTTGTTCCAGGACAATCGGTTCTAAAAAGCTTTTAAATTTAACAAAGGCTCGGGCAGCTGTCCGCCCGGCCCCGGCCCCAGCTCACCTCCCCGTCTCCCCTGAATGCTCCGCCCTCCTTCTCCTCCCCTTCCCCTGCTTCCCGCGAATCAAATGTTCGTGGGAAGCCTGAAAAATGCAGCAGCCAGGTAAGCTCGGCGCGCCGGGGAGGTGGGACGGGACGGTGTGTGCCTGGCCCAGTCCGGCTCCCCCTGGCTCCGGCCGAGCACCCCAGCCAAGCACCACCAGCTCGGGCTGGTCTCGGCTGAGCGGCTCGGACCCAGCCCAGCTCGGGACCCGCAGCTCTGGCCCGGCCCGGGGAGTCGGGCCCCGCGGCTCCGGCCCCGGTGCCCGCCGAGCGACTCCGGCCTGGCCTGGGGAGTCGGGCCCCGCGGCTCCGGCCCGGCCCGGGGAGTCGGGCCCGACGGCACTGGTCGAGGTCCCCGCGGAGCGGACCCGGACCCAGGCACTGTGGTAAGGGGGCAGGGAGCAGGGAGGCGGTGTTCGGTGGGTTGTGGGGGGTCAGGGGGGTCAGAGGGCAGAGAACCGGGGGATTGAATGGGGGCCCGGGTCCCGGGGGGGCAGTCAGGAAGGAGCAGGGGTTGGATGAGGTGCTGGGGGGCAGTCAGGGACAGAGAGAAGGGTGGTTGGATGGGGCAGGGGTCCCAGGGGGCCATCAAGAATGAGAGGAGAGGTTGGATGGGGCTGCAAGGGGCAGTCAGGGGACAGGGAAGGGGGGATGGGTCAGGGGTCCCTGGGGGGGCTGTCAAGGAACATGGGGGGTTGGACGGGGCACGACCCCCTCATGAGGTGAGGAGGAGGGAACCGGTTGTTAAAATTTTGGCAGCTCATCACTGCATATTCCTACAGAGCTGAGCACTAATTCATGCAAACTACAGCACAGAACCGTATCCCCTGCCCCCCCAGAAGCAGAGCAGAGGCTGGCGGGAGTCGGCTAATGGAGGAGCTGAGGGAGAGGGAACCACATTGCTGGGAAGGAGCCTGGGTGTGGACTTGGGGGGTTGTTGGGTGTGTGTGAGAAAAGTCTGGGACAGGTTTTGGGGGGTGGGGAGGGATTGTTGGGGAGCTTCCCCCATGCAGACCCTGGCTGAGCCCTAGCCGCTCCCATTCAGTCAGGCACCGCTGCCCCTGTTTCCATGTGTTCCTGCACCCCCATGTGTCCTTGCACCACCTGCTTGCATCCGACGAAGTGGGGATTCACCCACGAAAGCTCATGCTGCAAAACGTCTGTTAGTCTATAAGGTGCCACAGGATTCTCTGCTGCTTCTACAGAACCAGACTAACACGGCTCCCCCGCTGATACCTGTCCATGTGTGTCCCTCCACCCCCATTTGGACACCCCCTCCCCCCATCCCCATGGGCCCCTGTACCCCGTCCCCAACCCAATGTGTCTCTGTGCCCCACTCCGCCACTCCCTGTCCCTACGTAGCTCTGCACCCCCGCCCCCATCACCGTGCGGCCCTGCACCTCCACTCCCATTCAACCCCCACCCCAGGCTGTCCTCCCCCACTCGTCCTTCTGAGCCCTTGTCTAAGCCCCTGCCCCAAGCACCCCACACTGTGTCTCACCAAAGCGCCTGTCTCCTGGCCTGGCCTGACAGGCCCAGCGACGACGGCACTACAGGCTCTTTCTCCTCCCTAGCTGTCCGGGAGCTGCTGCTCTGTTCTATTGGCACAGTGCCCTCTGGTGGGCAAAAGGCAGAACTGCAGCAACATTTCAGCAGAAGCTTTTTTCTGTGCAAAAAATTAAAAGTCTGCAGAGCTAATTCATTAGGCACGTGTGCAGTGGCGCAGAGTTCCCCAGGAGTAAACCCGCCTCCCAGCGCAGGCTCCGTGCCCCGCCCAGGGCACAGAGGGCTCCGCCCTGGCATTGGACCCCCAGTTGGCTCCTCCCAGCCTCACTCTCTGTCCCCCACGCCGCAGACCCGGAGAATGCCGGGGAGCTGAGGAGCAGCCAGAAGCCGCTGAGGACGGGTCGGACCCACCAGGCGCCGGGGGTCCCGGGGGATCAGCCCGACTGGGAGCCCTCCAGCTCACCCTCCAGCGACGAGGGCGAGCGCCCCGCACCCCTCACCCGCGCCAGCCAGCTGTCCCCCCTCCGCGCCAACGGGGAGCTGCTGATCCAGGGCGACGGGCAGCCCAAGGGCAGCGAGACGGGCAGCCCCCTCTCAGGTGGGACAGGGCACAGCACGTGTGGGGAGGGCCCTGGGGCTGGGTGCCTGGGGGGACACCAAGAGGAACATGGGGGACAGCATGGGGGGGAGGGGAGGGGCTCCAGCGAACCGGTGCCAGGGGGCGCAGGCTCGTCACAGGCCTGATGGCTGCCTGGGGTGGCTGAGGCCTGCAGGCGCCCGCCTCGACCAGTGCCAGGCCGTGGCCATGCTGGGCACGGCCGAGCGATGCTGCCGTGTGTCTGACTGGCCTGGCCCATGGGCAGCCAGCCGCGCCCAGCTGTGAGTGCGGCAGGGACAGCGAGGTCAGGCCTGGGCACGAGCTAATACCTGTCTGCCAGCGTATGGGGCCAGCCGGCTGCAGCGCCAGGCCCCCCCTTGGCCTCTCAGGCACATTCCTGGGCAGCAACACTCACGCTGCCCTCCTGCTCTGCACCCCCCATCCCCTGCCCAAAGGGCACCGGCTAACGCTGGGCAAGCAGCCCTGGCACTTCCCCATGGCCCCTGCGCCGGTGCTGCCCGGGGGCCAGCTGGGGTCACTCAATCAGGGTGAGCTGCAAACAGACCGGGGCAGCCAAACCCCCAACGCTGGTGGATCTTCCAGTCCTTAGATTTACCAACCAGCCCCAAACAGCTTCTCTAGCACCTCACTGGTCACTCAGAGTCCAAACCCCGCAGCTCCCTTCAAGTGCCCAGCCCCCGGCCTCGGCCAGACACACCTGTCAGAGATGCTGATGATTCCTGAAAATCTGATCTCATCCTATAAAAGAAAAGGTTCTTCCAACCCCAAAGGATCAGCCACACACCCAGCTCCAATTATAACTTAGATCGTACCCACAATACACGCTACAGCCAATTCTTATTAAACCAAAATGTATTAAAAAAGAACAGAGAGAGAGAGTTGGTTAAAAGATCAATCTACAGACGGACTTGAATTCAATTCTTGAGGTCCAGATACAGAGCAGAGATGGTGAGTTCTTATACGTTTCCAGCAGCCTTTCGGCCTGAGAGAACAATCGGCCTCACTCTCCTTCCAACCAGCCTGGCAATTAGCCCAGGGTAATTTACCCGTTGTCAGCTCAGATACAAGTCACCACAACCTTCAGAGAGACACAGACACTGATCCTATTGCCCTCAAGTATCATCACACATGTTAATCTTCCTTCTTTGACCTTTGATCTTTGACCTTGTCTAGCGCTAGACAAGCCTTGTTTGCTGCCATCCCAGCCCTGAGCACCCCCTCCCCTGGAGATCTCTCCCAGCGCGGCCGCAGTTCCCAGCTCTGGTCACTCACAGATCTTCTGAGCCCGGCTGGGAAGCTGGGCCCTGGGTCAGGGCTCTTGCTGGCCCTGTCACCTTCCAGTGAGATGTTAGATCAGCCTCCTAAGGGCACAGCCCCTGCCCGGCTCACCGGGCTCCTTGTTAGCCCCCTGCCCTGGCACCCCAGGCCCCTCTGCCCAGCCAGGCAGGGCTCCTGCCCTGTGCCACCCGCTCCCCTCTGCCGGGCCAGGGGCTCAGGCTGGCGGGGGCCCTCGGTGCCTGCACCCCGCCCCTCAGAGCCCGTTGTGCAGAGCCAGCCCAACCTCGGGGGCCCTCTGCCAGCCGGCCCCGGCCCCGGCCCCACGGCATCGTCAGCACGGGGACGAGACACCCCGACGTCGGCACTCGTGCAGCCCCCCCCGGCCCCGCCCACGCTCCTCACGGGCCCCATGGCGCTAGCGGGGGAGGGTCCCATATGGATGGTGGGGGTGGGGGAAGGCCTGGCAGGGGACAGGGGCAGGCCCCATGTGGACAGTGCGGGGTGCGGGCCCCACAGGGACAGCGGGGGGGCGGGACCCACAGGGACAGTGGGGGAGGGGTGTGGGCCCCACAGGGACAGCGGGGGAGGGGTGTGGGCCCCACAGGGACACCGGGGGGAGCGGGCCCCACAGGTTGGGGTGTGAGTCCCTTGGGCCCGGGGCCAGCCCCACCTGAGGTCTCTGTCTCAGAGCTCAGCAGCCCTCGGGCGCGGCCCTGACCCATCTCTCCCCTCCCCTCCCCTCAGGCGCCTTCTCGGGGGTGTCCAACATCTTCAGCTTCTGGGGCGAGAGCCGGGGGCGGCAGTACCAGGAGCTGCCCCACTGCACTGTCCCGGCCCACGCCGGCCTCAGCACGGCCCTGCCCCCCCGGGCCCGCCAGCCCCACGCCGAGCTGCAGAGCCGGCTGGACCAGCTGCAGCAGCAGCTCAACAGGTAGTGGGGGGGGGGGTGTCTTACACCGGGCAGCTGCCCGGGCGGGGAGTGCGGGGGGCAGGTGGGGGGGGGGGGGGGGTGGGGACATGGCAGGGAAAGGCCCCGGGGGGCAGGTGTGTGTGGGGGGGGGTGGGGACATGGCAGGGAAAGGCCCCGGGGGGCAGGTGTGGGGGGGGCGTGGCAGGGAAAGGCCCCGGGGGGCAGGTGGGGGGGGGAACATGGCAGGGAAAGGCCCCGGGGGGCAGGTGGGGGGGGACATGGCAGGGAAAGGCCCCGGGGGGCAGGTGGGGGGGGGACATGGCTGGGAAAGGCCCCGGGGGGCAGGTGGGGGGGGTTGGGGACATGGCAGGGAAAGGCCCCGGGGGGCAGGGGGGGGGGGGGCGTGGCAGGGAAAGGCCTCGGGGGGCAGGTGGGGGGGGTTGGGGACATGGCTGGGAAAGGCCCCGGGGGGGGACGGTGTGGGGGGTTGGGGACATCGCAGGGCAACGCCCGGGGGGGGCAGGGGGGGGGGGGGGTGGGGACATGGCAGGGAAAGGCCCCGGGGGGCAGGTGTGGGGCGGGACATGGCTGGGAAAGGCCCTGGGGGGGCAGGTGTGGGGGGGGTTGGGGACATGGCTGGGAAAGGCCCTGGGGGGGGCAGGTGTGGGGGGGGTTGGGGACATGGCTGGGAAAGGCCCTGGGGGGGCAGGTGTGGGGGGGTTGGGGACATGGCTGGGAAAGGCCCGGGGGGGGCAGGTGGGGGGGGGGATGCCGACATTCCTGGGAAAGGCCCTGGGGGGCAGGTTTGGGGGGAACATGGCTGGGAAAGGCCCTGGGGGGCAGGTGTGGGGGGGGCGTGGCAGGGAAAGGCCTCGGGGGGGGCAGGTGGGGGGGGTTGGGGGCATGGCAGGGAAAGGCCCCGGGGGGGCAGGTGGGGGGGGGTTGGGGGCGTGGCTGGGAAAGGCCCCGGGGGGGCAGGTGTGGGGGGGGTTGGGGACATGGCAGGGAAAGGCCCCAGGGGGCAGGTGGGGGGGGGTTGGGGACATGGCAGGGAAAGGCCCCGGGGGGCAGGTGTGGGGGGGGTTGGGGACATGGCAGGGAAAGGCCCTGGGGGGGCAGGTGGGGGGGGGTTGGGGGCGTGGCTGGGAAAGGCCCCGGGGGGGCAGGTGTGGGGGGGGGGGGGGGACATGGCTGGGAAAGGCCTCGGGGGGCAGGTGGGGGGGGTTGGGGACATGGCAGGGAAAGGCCCGGGGGGGCAGGTGGGGGGGGGTTGGGGACATGGCTGGGAAAGGCCGGGGGGGGCTGGTGTGGGGGGGAACATGGCTGGGAAAGGCCCCGGGGGGCAGGTGTGGGGGGGGTTGGGGACATGGCTGGGAAAGGCCCTGGGGGGGCAGGTGGGGGGGGGGGTTGGGGGCACGGCAGGGAAAGGCCCCGGGGGGGCAGGTGTGGGGGGGTTGGGGGCATGGCAGGGAAAGGCCCTGGGGGGGCAGGTGGGGGGGGTTGGGGACAGGGCAGGGAAAGGCCCGGGGGGGCAGGTGGGGGGGGGGGTTGGGGACATGGCAGGGAAAGGCCCCGGGGGGGCAGGTGGGGGGGGTTGGGGGCATGGCTGGGAAAGGCCCTGGGGGGGCAGGGGGGGGGGTTGGGGACATGGCAGGGAAAGGCCCCGGGGGGCAGGTGGGGGGGGGGTTGGGGACAGGGCAGGGAAAGGCCCCGGGGGGGCAGGTGGGGGGGGTGGGGACATGGCAGGGAAAGGCCCCGGGGGGGCCCCCAGAGGCCCCCCAGTTCTAGCCCTCAGGCCTGGCCCGGTGCCGGTGGGGTCCGGTGGCTCGTGCCGGCCGAGGCGTTGCCGAGTGGGGGCAGGGTGGTGCCCGGGGACGTCTCTGGTCTGTGGCAGGGCCCCTGGGCTGGTTGGGGGGGGCGCCCAGCCCCCACCCTCCGGCTCAGCCCCCCCTCTCCCGGCAGGCTGGAGACCCGCATGGCCGCCGACGTGGGCGCCATCATGCAGCTGCTGCAGCGGCAGGTCGGGCTGGTGCCGCCGGCCTATAGCACCGTGTCGTCGCCGCTCCCCGGGCCGCCCGTCCTGCCCATCCCCCCCCTCCAGCCCTGCCCCCAGGTGAGCCCCCCCCGTGCACACCCCCTGCGGCCAACCGCCGACGGACACCGGCCAGGGCTCTGCCCCCTGGGACGTGGGGCAAGAACCCAACCGAGATCCCATGGGCACACTGGGCCCTCCTTCGCCGGCGCTCCTCACTCCCGACCCGCAGCCCCTGCTCTGCCGGTGCCCCTCACTCCCGACCCGCAGCCCCTGCCGGCCCAGCCCAGCGCACCCCGCCCCAGCTCTGCCGGTGCCCCTCACTCCCGACCCGCAGCCCCTCCTCTGCCGGTGCCCCTCACTCCCGACCCGCAGCCCCTGCCGGCCCAGCCCAGCGCTCCCCTCCCCCAGCTCTGCCGGTGCCCCTCACTCCCGACGCACAACCCCTGCTCTGCCGGCGCTCCTCACTCCCGACCCGCAGCCCCTGCTCTGCCGGCGCTGCTCACTCCCGACCCGCAACCCCTGCTCTGCCGGCGCTCCTCACTCCCGACCCGCAGCCCCTACTCTGCCGGTGCCCCTCACTCCCGACCCGCAGCCCCTGCTCTGCCGGCGCTCCTCACTCCCGACCCGCAACCCCTGCTGGCCCAGCCCTGCCCCTCTGCGGTGCCCGCGGCTCGGTGAGTTCTGGGCTGCGCTCGGTCGTGGTGTTTTCTGCCCGGTTCCCTGGCTGACAGCATCTCACCCCCGGCAGGTTCCCAGTTACCCGGCGCCGTTCCCGTCCCCGCAGCTGCCCAGCCCAGTGCTGCCCTGCGAGCCGCCCCCCCCCGCGGAGGTGGTGCTGCTGGTGGAGCCGTCGCCCACGCCCCCCCGGCGCCGCTCCCTCCCCGGACAGCTGGCCCAGACGCCGGACTCAGAGACCCTACAGAGACACTGCTCCGACCCAGGCAGTTAATCGGCAGGACGGGGACGGGGACGGGGCGCGGAGCCCTGCGCAGGGGGACCAGGGCCTCAGGGCCGCCGCCCCCTCCCCGCCCCCAGGGACAACAGTGCCGCCGGGCTGAGGGCCTGGCCACACGCTAGCCAGGCGGGACCCACGGCCGAGCCCACGCTGCCAGGACGTTAGCCGGCCTAACGGATCCGGGACGGGACCCGCGCGCCCTGCGCTGCCCAGAGACTGGTACGAAGAAACAGGCTGGCCGGGGATGGACCCACAGCCCGGGCCCCGGGAATTACCACGGGGCGGGGCCGACAGCGCAGCCCCCGCGGCCAGGGCTGGCCCCCGTGGGTGCCAGGCGGGCGGGGCCAAAAGGGGTGAGCACGCTGGGGGCCCAGGTCTCACCTGCCTGGCTGCCCCGTGGGTGCCCTGATATGAGCACGCGTGTGCGCCGCTGGCGGGGGGGGGGGGGAATGTGTGGGTGGGTGCGTGCCTGTGTTCTGTGTGTGTGTGTGTGTGCGTGTGTGCGCGTGGCTGTGTTCTGTGTGTGTGTGTGTGTGGCTCTGTTCTGTGTGTGTGGCTGTGCACGGCTGTGTTCTCTGTGTGTGCCCGGCTGTGTTCTGTGTGTGTGTGTGTGCACGGCTGTGTTCTCTGTTTGTGTCTGTGTGTGTGCAGCTGTGTGTGCCCGGCTGTGTTCTGTCTGTGTGTGTGTGCGCGGCTGTGTTCTGTGTGTGTGGCTGTGTGTGCCCAGCTCTGTTCTTTGTGTGTGGCTGTGCACCTCTGTGTTCTCTGTGTGTGGCTGTGTGTGTGTGTGGCTGTGCACAGTTGTGTTCTCTGTGTGTGTCTGTGTGTGCGCGGCTGTGTTCTGTGTGTGTGTGTGTGTGTGTGTGTGTGTGTGTGCGTGGCTGTGTTCTGCGTGTGTGGCTGTCTGTGCCAAGCTCTGTTCTGTGTGTGTGGCTGTGCACGGCTGTGTTCTCTGTGTGTGCGTGCGCAGCTGTGTCCTGTGTGTGTGTGTGTGTGCACGCGGCTCTGTTCCCTGGGGGGGCTGTTGTGTGTCCCTGTTCCCTGGGGGGGGCGCTGTGTTGTGTGTGTGTGTGTGTGTGTGTCTATAGCTAGATGTCCCTCTACTGTTTGGGGCGGGGGAGGCTTTTCCCTGTCGCTGGGGAGGGGGGCAGCTGGGTCCCTGTGTGTGTGTCTGGGGGGCCCCGTTCCCTGGGGGGGTGCAGCGCACACGGCTGGCCCTGCTGTGGGGGGAGGGACTGGCAGGGCCGTGGGCTGCTCCCCGTCCCTGTTGGCAAGGTGGCCCCTGCCCACGTACCCGTCTCCTGCCAGTGCCCCCCCCGCACCCCCTCTGGGCTGCTGCTCCCCAGCTGTGGCAGCTACCGCCCCTCCCCCGGCCTGCCCCGAACCCGCCGGGGGGCAGCTGGGCGTCTGCTCTGTCCCGGGGGGGGGGGAGGGGGAGAAGCCCAGCCCAGGGCCGACCCGCCGGGGGGCAGCTCCATGTGGCGAGTGCGTCCTCCTGCCGTGTCCTGTAGCGGGCGCTGCCCAGTCCCTGCCCCCCCCCACGGCCCCGCATGGCGCCTTCACGCGACCGCCCCCCCCAGCAGCGCTCCAATAAACCAGCCAACGACGCCTCCCTCTGCCTCTGCCTCTGCCTGGGGGGCACCATGGACACGCGCCGGCCTGGGGGGGGCACCCTGGGACGCGGCTTGGGGGGGGGTCCAGCCCTGGGATGCGGTTCTGCTGGGGGGGGCGGGGGGGTCCAGCCCTGGAACATGGCTCGGGGGGGGGGGGGTCCTTGTCAGGAAATGATGCCCAGGGCTCCTGCAGCCCGGCACCCCCTGGTGAGTCCCCCCATTCCCCCCCACTGTCTGCACCTGCTGACTCCCCATTGAGTCCTGCCCCCAGCAGCACAGGGCCCCTCAGTGTGGGGGGCCCCAGCGCCGCCCCTGCCCTGCTCCGTGGGGGGCGCGGGGCCTGCGGGGGGAACCCAGCGCGGCAGCAGCTGGTTGTGCCCGGGCTGCCACACCGGCCCGAGAGCCCCCCTCAGCCCCCCCCACCCGCAGACACACAGCCCCCCCTCAGCCCCCCCATTACCTGCAGACACGGTGCCCCCCCGCTCCCCATACGGACACCCCCCCCCCACGCCCGCAGACACACAGCCTCCCCTCAGCCCCCCATTACCTGCAGACACAGCCCCCCCTCAGCCCCCGCAATGCCTGCAGACTCGGTGCCCCCCAGCTCCCCATACGGACACCCCCCCCACACGCCCGCAGACACACAGCCCCCCCTCAGCCCCCCCATTACCTGCAGACACGGTGCCCCCCAGCTCCCCATACAGACACACCCAGCGCCCGGCTCACAGAGCCACCACCCGCTGACACCCCCCCCACACCCGCAGCACGGCCCCCCCCAGAATTCCCCACACGCCGCCCGGGGGCCTGCAGCCCCGACAGCCCCCCTGACACCGCTGGCTGGGAAAGACACGTGTATTGACCGACTACAGTCCCGTTGGCGGGGGGCCAACCCCGTCAGGCTGCGCCCCCCAGGCCCAGCTCTCTGGGGGCGACCCCCGGGGGCTAGCCGCTGCCGAGCTGCCCTGGCCCCAGCCAGCCGGAGCAGAGCCCGGGGCCCCGGCAGGGCCCGGCTCACTCCTGCCCGTAGGTGCCGTTGTAGGTGAAGGGCTCGGCGGCGACGCCGGGCCCCGGGCGGGCGGGCGTCCAGCGCTGGACGGCCGCGGGGGCGGAGGCCGGGTCCCGGGGCCGCACGATGACGGGGCCGCGCGACGCCACCGACGGGTCCTCGTCGAAGAAGTTGAAGGGCCGCAGGAAGAAGCCGACGGCGTTGCCGGGTGTGGCCGTGTTGGGAACGTCCTCGGCGTGCGGGATGTGCAGGAAACCCACCGTCACCCAGGCCACCAGGTCCTGCCACGGACGAGGCCACGGTCACCGGGGCCCCCCCACAGCCGGGAGACCCCCTGGGCCCCAGCACTGTCCCCCCACAGCCATCACCCCTGCATACACGGGGGTCCAGCCCTGCCTCCCCCGCCCCCAGCAGGGAGCAGACCCCTGGGGCCCCCCCGCAGCCATCCCCTGGCTGGGGCCGGCTCTGTGCCCCCCACGGCTCAACTGCGGCCCGGCCCAGGCCCTGCCCCACACCAGCTCCGCCCCAGCCTAGGCCCTGCCCCACACCAGCTCTGCCCCTACCCAGCTCCGCCCCCACCCAGGCCCCGCCCCAGCCTAGGCCCTGCCCCACACCAACCCAGGCCCCGCCCCTACCCAGCTCCGCCCCAGCCTAGGCCCCGCCCCTACCCAGCTCTGCCCCAGCCTAGGCCCAGGCCCCGCCCCTACCCAGCTCTGCCCCAGCCCAGGCCCCGCCCCACACCAGCTCCACCCCCACGCAGGCCCCGCCCCACACCAGCCCAGGCCCCGCCCCTACCCAGCTCCCCCACAGCCTAGGCCCCGCCCCACACCAGCCCAGGCCCCGCCCCACACCTGGTTCTCGATGTTCTCGTCGTTGCGGATGAAGCTCTCGAAGTCGACGGCCGGCTGCCAGGGGTCGTGCTGGGCGTAGGGGCTGCTGCTGGTCGCCTCCTTCTCGTGGTGCCGCGTCACTGCCAGGTGGTACCTGCCGGCGAGGAGCCCCCAGCTGAGCCCCAGCCCCCCCGTGGGGCGTGGCCCGGTGGGCTCGAGGGAGAAACCCCCCCTGGGCAGGGCCCCCCCCCGGGCCTCCCTCCCCCCGGGGATCCCCCAGCTGAGCCCCACCCCCCGTGGGGCATGGCCCAGTGGGCTCGAGGGAGAAACCCCCCCTGGGCAGGGCCCCCCTGGGCATCCCCCCCCCAGCTCCGTCACCGGGCAGCGGCCCTGAGCCCGCCCCGGCCAGCCCGAGGTGCCCCCGGCTGCGGATCAGCACCAGCCCCAGGGACCCCAGGACGGCCCCTGCCGGGCCCGGTTGTCCCAGCCCCAGGTGCCACTCGGCCTGGGGCGCCGGCTGCTCCCTCGTGTGGGGTGGGGCCCCGCTGGCTGCTGGGTCCCGGCTTTACTATGGGCGACCAGCCAGCAAGTGTGAGAAATCGGGCCGGGTGGGGGGGGGGGTAATAGGAGCCTTTCTAAGACAAGCCCCCAGACTCGGGCCTGTCCCTGTAACCCCGGCACCTCCGGCACCGCAGCCTCACCGGCCCCAGGCGACGCCCCGCTCCTCCCGCCAGCCGCGCGGCAGCACCCGGCCGGCCTGCGAGCTGTACTGGATGCGGTAGCTGCGCGGGTGCCCCCAGCGGTTGCGCTGGGTCGGGCTGGAGAACAGCAGGTACCGGGGCAGGGCCCTGCCGAAGGGGAAGGCGGCCTGGCGCTCGCTCCGGCGGGGCCGCCGGTGCAGCCGGGGCTGCACGACCCGCTCGCCCGCGCTCCAGGGGTTGGAGATGTTCTCGAAGCGCACGTCCACCGTCTCGAAGCTGTTCCGGGTGCCTGCGGGGGGGACAGGCCGTGAGGGGGGGGCCCGGCCCTGCCCCCACCCCTGCCCCAGGGACCGACGCTCTGAGGGGCTGGGGCTGACGCTCCCCTGGGCCCAATCGGTGTCATGGGAACAGGACTCCTGGGTCCCTCCAACCTCAGCTTGGTGGGGTGGGGGGACCATCTAGGAGCAGCCCCTGGCCAGGGAGGGAGCCCAGTAGCCACCAGGGAGCAGAGCAAGAGCCGGGCTGGGCTGGGGAAGGATGGGGGGTTCCCTGGGGCAGAACCAGCCAGCGGAGGGAGGGGGGTTCCCTGGGAAGGACCCGGCCAGCGGGGGGAGGGGGGAGCCACCCTGGGGAAGGATGGGGGGGTTCCCTGGAGAAGGCCCGGCCAGCGGGGAGAGGGGGGTTCCCTGGGAAGGACCCGGCTGGCAGGGGGCAGGGGGGGCCGCCCTGGGAAGGATGGGGGGTTCCCTGGGGAAGGCCCGGCCAGCGCAGGGCGGGGGGGACCCACCGGCGATGTCCAGGTCCACCTTGTAGTGCAGCAGGTGCGTGTGCAGGTTGCCCAGCAGGTGGCGGTGCAGGCGGGAGCCGTAGCGCAGGCCCTGCGGCGTGTAGAAGGTGGCGTGCACGTAGCCGGTGGCGTGCACCTTGGCCTCCAGCACGCCGTTGGGGTAGAGCAGCACGTCCCAGATGTAGTCGTAGTTGTAGACGGTGGCCGTGGTGCGCAGCACCAGCGCCTGCCCCTCCAGCCCCGCGTAGAAGCGGTAGCCGCCCCGGAAGTCGCTGTCGAAGTGGCGCCGCAGGGGCACCCCCGTGGGCAGCTCGAAGAGGCAGAGGGCGCGGGGGAAGCGCTCCGGCCCCGCCGCGTCGTACAGGTGATGCGCGTCCAGGAAGGTGGCCACCTCGGGGCAGTCGATGCCGGGCGCCAGCTCGTGCGCCAGGGCGCCCATGCCCCAGGCGCTGTCGAGGTACTTGGTCTGCATGGCGGCGGGCGAGCTGCCCCCGTAGAAGGCCGCAGCCTCCTGCACGCTCAGCTCGTGGGCCAGCCGCTCGCCGTTGAAGCGCAGGTCGAAGAGCTGCAGGCCGGCGGAGGAGCGCAGCCGCAGGGCCAGGCGCCAGCCCCCATACTCCAGCAGGTTGCCCTGCAGCCGGTAGCGCTTGCCCTGCGGCTCGCACACCTTGGCCCCGTGCACGGCCGTGGGGGTGCCGGTGCTGAAGTGGCCGCGGGGCTCGTAGGTGGAGAAGAGCCGCTCGGGCGAGGGCGGGCGGGGCAGGGCCAGCTCCCCGTGCTCGTAGCGCCAGGCCAGCTCGTGGGCGCTGGCGAAGTACTGCCCGTTGTACCAGAGCTGCTGCAGGGCCCAGCGCCGGGGGTCGCGGGAGCGGTGGTCCAGCAGCAGCTCCAGCCCCACGGGGTGCAGGAAGTGCCCCTCCACCGAGCGCTGCAGGATGAGCCAGGAGCGGCGCTCGCCGGGGCCCAGCCCGCGCGGCGCCACGTCCGAGAAGGTCAGGCAGCGCTGGCTGCAGTTGTGGTACCAGAAGCCGGTGGTGTCGCGCAGCAGCCGGTACAGCGGCTCCGTCAGCTCCAGCAGCCTGCGGTGCATCAGCTCGTACTCCAGCAGGGTGACGGGCCGCGCGGCGAAGGGGATGGGCCGCCTGCCCGGGTAGCTCACCGCCCGGTAGTAGCTGGGCCGCGGCAGGGGCCCCACCACGAACTCGGTGACGTTGGGCTGGGCCTGCTCCCCGAAGACGACGATGGCGCGGGCCAGGCGTGGCGGGCGGGGGCGGCCCCCACTCAGGAACTGCAGGGCCTGGCTCTTCCGCGGCACCTGCAGCTCCACCAGGAAGAGGCTGTTGGTGGCCAGCGAGTCCCCGCGGTCGGCCGCCAGGCCCAGCTCCGGCCGGCTCAGCAGGAAGCTCCGCACGGCCCGCAGCTCCGCCGGGCTCAGGTCGGCAAAGATCGATGCCCCCAGCTGGGGCGTGGGGATGGGGCTGGCGCTGGCCAGGACGCCGAGCGCCACCACCACCCACCGGAGGGTCTCCAGCCACATCCTGCCGCTGGGCACCTGGGCACCACGAGGGGCCGGTCAGAGGGGGCAGGAGCCAGGCCCGGCCTGGTCCCACCGCCCCTGCCCAGCCCCAGCAGCGCCACACGGGTCGCACTGGGCTTTGCACGCCCAGCTGGGGGCTCTGCCCTGCTCAGCAGCCCTGGGCTCAGCCCCCCCCAGGGGCCGGGTCGTTGGCTCTGCAGGGGAAATTGCTGGGGGCTGGCAGCACCACAGGGCCAGCTGTGGGGCAGACAGCCTGGGCAACCCACACTGCCCCCCATGGCAGGAGCCCAGCCCTCCCCACAGGGCCCCGGGCAGCCCCAGCTGCTCACCCTCCCGGGCATGTGCCAGGGCCCCTTCCCCCGCTGCCTCCAGCCCTGTCTGCTCTGCTCACGCCGCAGCCTCTGCGGGGCACAGGGGAAGCCGGGCCTGGGCTGCCGGCTGGGTTCCATGGGAACAGCACGGTTCCTGGGGGCTGCACGGGGACCGAGGGGGCAGGACGGTCGAGTTATCATGTAGAATCACAGAGTCGCAGGACTGGACATCGAGGGGACACCTGGCCCAGCCTCCTGCACTCACGCCAGGGCTAAGGATTATCCAGACCGTCCCCAACAGGGGTTTGTCCAACCTGCTCTTAAAAACCTCCAGCAACGGAGACTCCACAACCTCCCTGGGCAATTTATTCCAGTGCCTAACCACCCCGACAGGTAGGAGGTTTTTCCTAATGTCCAACCTAAACCGCCCTTGCTGCAGTTTAAGCCCATTGCTTCTTGTCCTGTCCTCAGAGGTTCAGGAGAACAATTTACCTCCCTTTCCGCAGGGCTCCTTCCTAGGCAGTCACTGCCCATTGTGCGTGTGCAACCGATTGTTCCTGCCTAAGGGGAGCACTTTGCATTTGTCCTTATTGAATTTCATCCTAGTTACCCCAGACCATTTCTCCAGGTTGTCCAGAGCCGTTTGAATTTTAAGCCTGTCCTGCAAAGCACGGGCACGTCCCCCTGCCTGAGTGCCAGGCACGGGACTGATTGACCTATGGAGGGTCCCTTTCAGTGCCACACATCTGCAATTCTGTGCACCCTGCCAGGCCCTGCCCAGATACTTGCTGTCAGGATTATCCACATAGTGCGGCCTGGGCTCACTGGCAGTAAAAGATCTTGGAGTCATCGTGGACAGTTCTCTGAAGATGTCCATGCAGTGTGCAGAGGCGGTCAAAAAAGCAAACGGGATGTTGGGAATCATTAAAAAGGGGATAGAGAATAAGACTGAGAATATATTATTGCCCTTATATAAATCCATGGTACGCCCACATCTCGAATACTGTGTACAGATGTGGTCTCCTCACCTCAAAAAAGATATTCTAGCACTAGAAAAGGTTCAGAAAAGGGCAACTAAAATGATTAGGGGTTTGGAGAGGGTCCCATACGAGGAAAGATTAAAGAGGCTAGGACTCTTCAGCTTGGAAAAGAGGAGACTAAGGGGGGACATGATAGAGGTCTATAAAATCATGAGTGATGTTGAGAAAGTGGATAAGGAAAAGTTATTTACTTATTCCCATAATACAAGAACTAGGGGGTCACCAAATGAAATTAATAGGCAGCAGGTTTAAAACAAATAAAAGGAAGTTCTTCTTCACGCAGCGCACAGTCAACTTGTGGAACTCCTTACCTGAGGAGGTTGTGAAGGCTAGGACTATAACAATGTTTAAAAGGGGACTGGATAAATTCATGGTGGCTAAGTCCATAAATGGCTATTAGCCAGGATGGGTAAGAATGGTGTCCCTAGCCTCTGTTCGTCAGAGGATGGAGATGGATGGCAGGAGAGAGATCACTGATCACTGCCTGTTAGGTTCACTCCCTCAGGGGCACCTGGCATTGGCCACTGTCGGTAGACAGGATACTGGGCT
The DNA here is from genome assembly GCF_020497125.1 of Mauremys mutica. Taxonomy (NCBI): domain Eukaryota; kingdom Metazoa; phylum Chordata; order Testudines; family Geoemydidae; genus Mauremys; species Mauremys mutica. The sequence goes on along the minus strand of NC_059073.1, from coordinate 295,829,856 downwards.
AGATGGACCTTTGGTCTGACCCGGTACGGCCGTTCTTATGTTCTTATGTACAGCCGGCAACCAAGAGGAGCCCAGGGCTGGGCTAGCAGGGGCTGTGGGTCGGGAGTGAGGGGCACTGGCAGAGCTGGTGGAGGGCTGTGACGAAGTGGGACTGTTCGCACTGGGGGCTGGGTACAGATCCTAAGTATCTAGCAGCAAAAGGCCATGCAGCAAAGGCCTGACACTCTGTCTCCTAGCAACTGATGGCCCGGCCCCTCCCTGCAAAGGTGCTGGCTTAAAGGTGTTGGAGACAAAGGGGTCAGGTGACCTCCTAGCCTGGAAAAGAAGCTGAGCAGAGAGGAGGGGCCGGCGGGGGGCTGGGCAGACTGGAGTTGGCTGAAGAACAGAGGGGAGCAGGGAGACCGGGCTCTGATCCCCGGGGGGCTGTGGGGCTCCTGGGGCCCCAAGATGGACCTAACCGGGGGAGTCTGGTTATCTGTGCCTGCAAGACCTGTCCTGGACTGTGTTCCTGTCGTCTAAATAAACCTTCTGCTTTACTGGCTGGCTGAGAGTCCTGGTGAATCGGCAGGGAGCCCGGGGGTGCAGGGCCTGGCTCCCCCACACTCCGTGACAAGGGCACAGAGCTGGGCTAGCAGGGGCTGCGGGTCGGGAGTGAGGGGCACCGGCAGAGCTGGTGGGGGGGCTGTGACATTATGAGCGTGATCTAATAGCTCATTGGAAGGTGACAGGGCCAGGAGTTAATTACCTCACAGACTGACCTGACCCATGGGTGAACCTTAAGGACTGGTTAGGAAAATATGTAAATGAGCAGAGCTTTGGAACGCAGCCGGCATTGGTAGAGGTAGAAGGGGAGATGTTTGCTCAGGGCTTGGGATATAAGCAAACAAGTGTCTGTCAGGGGTATTGACTTGCCTATGGGGGGAGCTACCTGGGTCTCCAAGCAGTTGTCTGTGATCAGCCCTGTGTGCTGGGACCAGGGGAGTGAGCTCCCAAGCTGGGTGTCTGGGGAAGGAGAATGTGTCTCCGGCTCTTTGTCTGTGGAGCAGACAGAAGGGGCCTTTCAGCCTGGGAGGGTTGAGAATAGTGCACTTGTCTCAGAGTTGGTTCTGGATTCCCCAGGAGGGGAATGGTCCTAAGTTTGTGTCTGCTGGGGAGAATGGCCCTGTGACTAGGGTGCATCCAGTTAATGTCACGATGAAATCCCAGAGACCAGACAGTTCTGGTGCTTGTAGTTTGCCTGTTGCTGGGAAAGGGTGACCGTGTAGCAACTCTGTCTGATCAGGGTGATATCCCAGCCCGGGCACAAGGAGAGCAGGAAGGTGATTTGATTGTGTTACCTACTGACAGTTTGGAAACTTGTAGCAAGAAGGAGAAGGCCTCTAACCTTTTAACTATGAAGTCTATAAGTTTGCCTGGAAGGGGATTGTGTAGGAATCTGCCTGATGGGCCAGAGGTGATTCTGAATGTAAGTGAGACCCAGAAAGAGTCTGTGGTTGCTCAGGGAAGTGTTCCTGTAGAGCAAGCCCTAGGTGAAGTAGGGAAGGGCAGAATTTCTGAGAGGGGTGAATTGCTGCTTAGAAAAGCTCCTAGGGAAAGGAATCCTCATGGTAGCCTGTGCAAGCAGTTTACTGCAACTGAAGGGTGTGAAAGTGATTTAATCAAGGAAGTTTCAGTTCCTAACAGCCAGAAATGTTCTGTTGTGAATGGATCCACTGACTTTCCTTTTGAGAGATCCAGTGTGGGCAGCTTTGAAAAGGTCTCAGGTGGAGTAGAAGCTGTTAAGGAAGTTGAGCAGCCCTATAACCACGTGGCTGTGTGTGGCCAGCTTGTTGGGGAGACAATGGTGTTGGGACAGGACTGTCTCCATGCTGATTCTGTGAGTGAGCAGTCTGTGCTTCGGGGTCTGAGGACAGATTTGGTTACTGGTGTTTCAGAGCAGAACAGTTTTATGGCCGAATGCTTGAGGATGCAGGGGACAGCAAGCAAACGCTCACCCTCAGCCCCTCTGGATTCGTGGGGTATCTCTGTAAGACAGAGTCCAGCCTTGGAATTGGTAGCAGCTAAGAAGTTAAAAGCTGGTGTTTGTGTTGATGCAAATTACCTGGCTGGCAGGGAGAAGAAAGACCTGCTAATAGCTGTTAGCACAGAGAGCCCACCCCATCAGCCAGTGACTTCTGTTGAGCAAGAGAAATCAGGGTTTGATCCTGCAGAACAAGGAGGAAAGAGAAAACTGAATTTTGCAAAGGGAAGCCACAGATTGAATCTAAAATGCCCAAACCCCAATGGTATTGAGCCAAAGGTGTGGCATGCCAAACATGATTGTAGATGGACACTTGCAATGGATTTTTTGTTATTGCTGATGGTAATTTTTGTAACTAATGTGTTGCTATTACCAAGAACTGTAAAAATGTACAATGGGCCTAATCTTTTGGAAAATCCCTTGAACATGTTGGGAGTAATGCATGAAGACACACTTTATGTTAAAAGGCCGTGTTATACTGATGTTTCACAGTTAGTGCCTGTAAACAGTCTTGGGATTTTTCACAGGAGAAAAGACATTCCAGACCTGATGTGCTGTATGAAAAGGGAAACTGAGGCACGCTACCAAATTGCTTTTATGGCTAAATGCCAAGATTCCTGTACTATGAACAATGTTAATATCTACATTAACTTGATGTTAATTGGGAGCGTGTATGGATAAAGTAGCTGTTTTCCTTAGCCCTTGGCAAGATCACGAGACATACAGCAACCATGCTGCAAAAGCAGATCCAATCCACTGTTGTTCTCACCAGGTTTTACCTTAAGTTTGTAGAGAGATTCAATCATGTTATTGAACATGAGTTTGGTAAAACTATTTCTGTTATACACTGGTACGGCTTCTAACCCAACTCTAGGTGTAGTGAGACAGAACCCAGAATGGGGAGCCCTTGGGATGCAGTCAGTGATGTTTGTGTCATCCCTTCCTGCAGCAATTTTGCATTGGGGGTGTGACGTTATGAGTCTGATCTAATATCTCATTGAAGGATGACAGGGCCAGAAAGAGTTAATTAACTCACAGACTGACCTGACCCATGGGTGAACCTTAGAGACTTGTTAGGCAGATCTGTAAATGACCAGAGCTTTGAGATGCAGCCGCATTGGTAGAGATAGGAGGGGAGGTGTTAGCTCAGGTCTTGGGATGTGAGCAAACAAGTCTTGTCTAGTATCGGAGGGGGAGCCGTGTTAGTCTAGCAACAAAGAATCCTGTGGCACCTTATAGACTAACAGACGTTTTGCAGCACGAGCTTTCGTGGGTGAATCCCCACTTCGTCGGATGCAAGTAGTGGAAATTTCCAGGGGCAGGTTTATATATGCAAGCAAGGAGCAAGCTAGAGATAACGAGGTTAGATCAATCAGGGAGGATGAGGCCCTGTTCTAGCAGTTGAGGTGTGAAAACCAAGGGAGGAGAAACTGGTTCTGTAGTTGGCAAGCCATTCACAGTCTTTGTTTAATCCTGAGCTGATGGTGTCAAATTTGCGGATGAACTGGAGCTCAGCGGTTTCTCTTTGAAGTCTGGTCCTGAAGTTTTTTTGCTGCAGGATGGCCACCTTAAGATCTGCTATTGTGTGGCCAGGGAGGTTGAAGTGTTCTCCTACAGGTTTTTGTATATTGCCATTCCTAATATCTAAAGTCTTGTCTATCACTACAGCTTTGATTCAAAGGTCAAACAAGGAAGATTAACATTTAGGAAGATACTTGAGGGAAATAGTATTATTGTCTGTGTGTCTTTTTGAAGGTTGTGGTAACCTGTATCTGAACTGTTTAATGCAGGGGTTGGCAACCTTTCAGCAGTGCTGTGCCGAGTCTTCATTTATTCATTCTGATTTAAGGTTTCGCGTGTCAGTCATACATTTTAACGTTTTCAGAAAGTCTCTTTCTATAAGTCTATAATATATAACTAAACTATGGTTGTATGTAAAGTAAATAAGGTTTTTAAAATGTTTAAGAACCTTCATTTAAAATTAAATTAAAATGCAGAGCCCCCCGGATTGGTGGCCAGGACCCAGGCAGTGTGAGTGCCACTGAAAATCAGCTCGTGTGCCCTCTTCGGCACCCACGCCATAGGTTGCCTACCCCTGGTTTAATGGATAAATTACCCTGGGCTAATTGCCAGGATGTTTGGGAGAAGGAGAGTGAAGCCGATTGTTTTCTCAGGCCGAAAGGCTGCTGGAAATGTATAAGAACCTGGGACACGATCCTGCTTCATCTCAGATCTGCTTTGGGTTTCAAGAGGGGGAAACCTTAAGCCACAAGGACTGAGATCCCCAGTCACTGACTGGAGTCACCCTGAACATGGACATTGGACTGTAACCTATGGACTGTTTCTAAAAGGACTTTTGGCAACTACAAGCTCCTCTCTGCTGTGTCTGAACCTCAAGAATTTAATTCAAGTCTGTCTGTAGATTGATCTTTTAACCAACACTCTCGCTCTTTTCTTTTTAAATAAATTTTAGCTTCGTTAATAAGAATTGGCTCTAAGTGTGTATTGTGGGTAAGATCTAAGTTATAATTGGACCCGGGTGTGTGGCTGATTCTTTGGGGTTGGAAGAACCTTTTCTTTTGTGTGGTGAGATCAGATTTTCAGGAATCATCATCATATCTGACAGGTGTGTCTGGATGGAGGCCTGAGGCTGGGCACTTTAAGGGAACTGCGGGGTTTGGACTCTGAGTAACCAGGGAGGTGCTACAGGAGCTGTTCTGTGCTGGTTGTAAATCTAAGTATTGGAATAACCACCAGCATTTGGGGTTTGTCTGCCCCGGTCCGTTTGCAGTTCACCCTGATTGAGTGACCTCAGCTGGCTCCCACGGGCAGCACCAGCACAGGGGCACAGAGCTGGGCTGGCAGGGGCTGCAGGTCGGGAGTGAGGGGCACCAGCAGAGCTGGTGGGGGGCACAGAGCTGGGCTAGCAGGGGCTGCAGGTCAGGAGTGAGGGGCACCAGCAGAGCTTGGGGCTGCACGGGGCAGCTGTGCCCAGTACCCTGCAGGGCTCCTGTGCCTCCCAAGCTGGCTCCCCACAGCCTCCAGACTGGCCCCTTTGGGGCTGCTGGCAGCACTAGCCACCCCCTGCCCCCACCCCTGCCCTGGCTCAGCTCTGAGACTCCCCATGTGGCCAGTGCCAGGGGCACTGGCAGGTAAATGCCCAGAGCTGCCTGGCCTGGGGGCACCTACAGGGGGACCCTCTGCCTGCCCCGTCTGGGCTCCAGCCCCCCAGCCAGTGCAGCTCCCCCATGTCCCTCCCATCAACCTCGATGCACCCCCAGCCCGTGGGCATCTTGTACCCTGTGCACCCCCATCTCCCCCCCTGTGTACCCCCCATGCACCTCCCCCATCCCCCCAGAACCCCCCCAGCCCAGCCAGTGTCACTCACCTGCAGCCTCTGCTCCGCTCTGGCTCTGGGGCTGCGGCACCGGCTCTGCCCCATGCCCCGCTCCACCCACCGCCCCCCCCGAAGCGGGTCCGAGAGATGCCATTGGCTGGTTTGGGGGGGGGAAGCGGCAGCACCTGGCCCAGGGCCTAAGCTGGGCGGGGGGTCCAGGCCCCCCCAAGGGGAGAGGAGGTGACGATGTGGAGGGGAGGGAAATACCCACCCTGGGCTTCTGAGAGCCCCGCAAGCCCGACGCCGCTGTCCCGGCCCGGCGCGCTGCGCCCTGCCCCGGCCCGGCCTGCCCCGCCCTCTCGCGCCCTGCCCCGGCCCAGCGCCCTGCGCCCTGCCCCAGCCTGCCCCGCCCTCTCGCGCCCTGCCCCGGCCTGGCGCCCTGCGCCCTGCCCCGGCCTGGCACACCCTCTCGCGCCCTGTCCCGGCCCGGCGTGCTGCGCCCTGCCCCGCCCTCTCGCGCCCTGCCCCGGCCCGGCGCGCTGCGCCCTGCCCCGCCCTCTCGCTCCCTGCCCCGGCCCGGCGCGCTGCGCCCTGCCCCGCCCTCTCGCGCCCTGCCCCGGCCTGCCACGCCCTGCGCCCTGCCCCGCCCTCTCGCACCCTGCACCGGCCTGGCGCCCTGCGCCCTGCGCCCTGCTCCGGCCTCTCGCGCCCTGCCCCGCCCTCTTGTGCCCTGCCGCGGCCCGGCGCGCTGCGCCCAGACATGCCACGTCTTTAACCCTTTGTTCAAGAGGCTCCAGCATCGGGCCCCACCCAGCGGCTGGCCAGGCTCCTGCTGTCCCCCGTGGCTCAGACCCCAGAGACCCGCCCCGCTCGGCCAGGCCCCTGCCCGCGCTGCTCTTGGGGTGGGGGGTCTCTGCTGGGTGTCCTGACCCCCAGAGCCTGCGCGGGGCCTTCACCGAGGGCGAGGTCGGCCCAGGCGCCGGCAAACACAGCAGAGCAAACAGCCGGGGGGCACCCGGCTGCCTGGGGGAGGGGCTGGGCTGAGCGCACCCGCTCTGTGCGTCACAGCCCCTCTGCCCCCCCGGCTCCGAGGGGTCTGCGCTGGCGAGTTCACGGGCGCCTGGTGCTGCCTCGGTCCGGGGCTGTCACACGGCCCCAGTGCCAGCCCAGCCCCCAGCCGCGCCCCCCCCCGGACGAGAGCCGCTGGCCCCGGGCCCCGCAGCCAGGGCCACGCCAGGTCTCCATTGCCCGCTGTGCGGTGGGGGCTCTGGGGGAAGGGCACCGGCCCCTGCCAGGGAGGGCAGCGGGCACCACAGACCGTGCCCAGCCCCCACGGCCAGGCCCCCTTCAGGCAGTGCCATGGGCGATGGGCCGGGACAGGCAGGGAGGGGGCCTGGGCGCCTGCAGGGGTCCCCCCCCCGCCCGCCCGGGTTAATGGGTAACCCGCTGGAGCCAGGCAGTGACGCGGGCCCTGGGCTGGGATCGGTGACTCCTGTCCCCCGGGAGGCTCTGGCCCCAGGGCCGTTGTCCTCACCCCATGGGGACAGTGATAAGCTGGTCCCTGCCAGCAACCCGCTGCCCCAGCTGCTCTGACCCCTCGATCAAACTCCAGGGCCACCCAGTGCCGCTGGGAACCGGCCCAGAGCCGCCAGGATGGCTGGCCAGAGGGGCCAATCCTGCTGGGGCCTGGGCTCACGCCAGCCCCGGCCCCCCCTCAGCGATAACAGCACCAAACGCCTTCCGCTGCTGTGGCCCCTGCCCCCCTCCAGAGCCTGGGGTCCTGCTCCCCCTCCCTGGGGATCCCGCGGGCAGTGCCCGGGGTCGCTGTGCTCCCTGGCCAGGGAGCCTGGCCTGGTGGCTCTGGACGTCGGGCGCCAGGTCTGACACATGCCAGGTGTTTGTTTGCTGGGTGGCCGCTGGGCGCTGGAGCTGCCTGGCCCCGGCCCCGGCCCCGGCCCCGGCCCCACGGAGCAGAGGGGTGTGTTCTGGTCGCCTGCCCCAGGCTTGCAAGCCAGCAGCGGGGGGAGCCCACACCCGGTGCCACCCGACGGGGCTGCAGGCAGCACCATTGTCCCCTGAGCCTGCCACCCAGCAGCTGCTCGGGGTGACCCTGAACCGTCTCCGGCCTGCGCCCCTGGCCAGGTAGGGCTGCGTGAGCCAGAGCAAGAGAGGGTGGTGGGGGCTCCCCAAATACCAGGGGCCCCAAGCCCCCTGATCCCCGTGTTGCTTGGAGGGACGCGGGCCCCTGCTTGTCCCCACAGGGAAGCCCTGAGCTGTGCCAAGCCCTGGTGCCTGCACCGTGCCAGCAACGCCCACGCTGGGGCTTAAACCCGGCCTGCCTGGGTGCCCAAGGGCCGTGCCCATCGCAGCTGACAGGCCCCTCTCCTGGAGCGGGCACTAATGGGCACTCGCGTGGCGTTGCCCCAATGCACCGGGGCAGCCCAGTCTTGTGGGACCATTGTCTGTGCCCACCACCCCTGGGTGCCCCGCAGTCGGCAGTGCCCAGCTGACTGCCTGGCACCCACCTGGTCAGCCCTGGCACGGTACCAGTGTGGGGCAGCCAGCGTCCCGGTAGCCCCAGTGACCCACTCTGGAGCCGCAAAGCCTCCCTCCTGCACGAGCTCCGGCCCCGCACGGCTCCCGCCTGGTCTGCTGCCTCCTGCTGGCGCTCTGGAGTGCCTGGGGGCCCGGGTGAGCCCAGCAGCGGGTGCTTCGGCCAGTCCGCAGGGGGGACCTGCAGTGGTGGTGCCAGGCCCGTCCCCGGGAGCCCCCGCACCCTTCGAAAGGGCCAGCGGCGCCGGGGTGGGCGCAAGCAGGGGAAGCTCCTTCGGTGCCAGCCCGTGAGCAGGGAGCAGCGCCCGGGTAGGAACAGTTCGCACCCGGCACTGGGCGGGACAGACTAGGTTTTACTGGGGTGTCTGCATGGGGGAGGGGGACGGGCCCTGAGCCTGTAACCGGGGGCCAGGTGACACCTTTGCCTGGGAAAGAGACAAAGGCTGGAGGAGGAGCCGGGGGGGGAGGAGCTGGGGGAGACGGCTGGAGGGGGGTCTGGGGAAGCAGAGGGAACCCCAGGGCTGGGGTCTAAGCTCCCTCCCCCCCCAAGGGACCTGGCTGAGGGGTCCTGGCTGTACCTACAAGCCCTGCTTGGGACTGTGTCCTGTTGGCTAATAAACCTCCGGTGTTACTGGCTGGCTGAGAGTCCCGGGAATCGCAGACGTGGGGTGCGGGGCCCGGACCCCCCCTCACTCCGTGACAGGCGCTAATGACCCTGGCAGGCAGCGCTGACTCCAGGAAGGGTTTTGATACTGTCCCAAGTGAGCTTCTCAGAAACAAAGGCAGGAGATACAGAACTTTACTAAGCTGCTGTACTTGGCCAGGGCCGGTGCAACCATTTAGGTGACCTAGGCGGTCGCCTGGGGCGCTAGGATTTGTGGGGCAGCATTTTCTTCGGCAGTGACCGCGGTGGCCGGCTGCTCGGCCGCTGCCAGCATTTAGGCGGAGGGAGCTGGGCAGGGGGGCACGGGGAGGGCCGCAGGGGAACTCCCCGCCCCAGCGCACCCCTGCCCCACCTCCTCTCCGAGCGCGTTGTCGGCACTTCACTTCTCCTGCCTCCCAGGCTTGCAGCGCCTAAGCTGATTGGCGCCGCACGTCTGGGAGGCGGGAGAAGTGAAGCGGCGACGGCCTGCTCGGGGAGGAGGTGGGGGGGGCCTCAGGGCAGAGGGTGGGAGCTGCCACAGGGGGGGGCACTTCAGGGTGGAGGGGGGGCACCTCAGGTCAGGGGCACAGGGGGGGTGCAAGGTGGAAGTTTTGCCTAGGGCGCGAAACATCCTTGCACTGGCCCTGTACCTGGCCCATGACATGCCCCTCGCCGGGCACCAGGGAATCCGGCGCACCAGGCAGAGGCTGCTGCAGAACTTTTACTGGCCTGGGGTCTGTGACGTTATTGATATAAAGGGGGACCATATAGAACATGGGTTGCAACCAAGGTCCTGTAGTGGCTCCAAATCCTAAGTAAAGGGGGTCATATAAGGTGTCTAAGACCAGGTTCTGGGTTGCTGATTATAATTATGCTGTCTGTATGTCTGCGTATCATTTTTAGTTGAAGTTATGAATGTTGGCTCTATGCTGTCTGTATTTCAAGTTTGTGCTGTGCTTCTGGGGGAAGCCTCCCAGACAAGCTGGTGTTAGCTCTGCCTAGCCTGTTTGATGGCCCATTAAGGACCGTCAGCTACACAATGGACCCATGGAGAGAAGGCAGACACGCCTTGTGACTCAGCAAAGTATGCAGGGACTGGCCCATGTGACTCCAGGCTCCATTTTGCTGTAAATTTCCACAGTGAGGACAAAGAGGTTCTTACACCTGGAAAAGCCTATATAAGGCTGATGCTTCATCTCCATCTGGTCTTCAATCCTGCTTCTGACCTCTGGAGGGATTTTGCTACAAACTGAAGCTTTACACAAGGGACTGAACGACCCATCCCAGTGGGGGATGTTCTCCAGAGACTTAATCTGAACCTGCAGTTTACTCCATCTCTGCTGCAAGCCTAAACTAAGAACTTTGCCATTACTGTATGTAATTGATTCCATTTAACCAATTCTACCTCTCATCTCTACCTTTTTCCCTTTATGAATAAACCTTTAGATTTTAGATTCTAGAGGATTGGCAACAGCGTGATTTGTGGGTAAGATCTGATGTGTATATTGACCTGGGTCTGGGGCTTGGTCCTTTGGGATCGAGGGAACCGTTTTCTTTTATTGGGGTGTTGGTTTTCATAACCATTTATCCCCAGGACGAGTGCACTGGTGGTGATACTGGGAGACTGGAGTGTCTAAGGAAATTGCTTGTGTGACTTGTGGTTAGCCAGTGGGGTGAGACCAAAGTCCTTTTTGTCTGGCTGGTTTGGTTGGCCTTAGAGGTGGAAAAACCCCAGCCTAGGGCTGTGACTGCCCTGTTTGAGCAATTGGTCCTGATTTGGCACTCTCAGTTGGGTCCCGCCAGAATCGCTCCGTCACAGGGTCTTTACCCATGTCCGGCAGCACTGCCGATCCTGTGACCCCTGCCAGCGGGTGGGGAAGGCCCGGGACAAGGGGAAAGCAGCTCTGAGACCCTTGCCCATCATAGAGGAGCCTTTCCAGGTGGCCATGGACATGGTGGGACCTCTCAGCAAGACGACCCGGTCGGGGAAGAAATACATTCTGGTGATGGTAGATTTCGCCACCCGCTACCCCGAGGCAGTGCCCTTAGCTTCCACTGAAGCAGACACTGTGGTGGATGCGCTGCTGACCATTTTCAGCCGAGTGGGGTTCCCCCAGGAAGTCTTAACGGACCAGGGGTCCAACTTCATGTCGGCCCTGCTCCAGTGCTTGTGGGAGAAATGTGGGGTCCAGCACAACTGGGCCTCAGCGTATCACCCCCAGACCAACGGGCTGGTGGAGAGGTTCAACGGGACGCTAAAGATGATGCTAAAAACATTTATGCACCAGCACCCACAGGACTGGGACAAGTACTTACCTCACCTGCTGTTTGCATACAGGGAGGTACCCCAGGAATCTACTGGGTTTTCGCCTTTCGAACTGTTATATGGAAGGCGGGTAAGGGGGCCCCTGGACCTGCTGAGAGACGAATGGGAGGGGAAGGCCGCTCCCGATGGAGAGTCGGTGGTGGAGTATGTCCTGACCTTCCGGGAAAGACTTACCGAGCTCATGGGCCTGGCCAGGGAGAATCTGGCCCGAGCCCAGAGGAAGCAGAAGGTCTGGTACGACCGCACGGCGCGGGCCCGCACCTTCGCTACTGGGGATCAAGTGATGGTTCTCATCCCCGTGAGGAAAAACAAACTCCAGGCTGCCTGGGAAGGGCCCTTCAAGGTTGTCAAGCAACTAAATGAGGTAAACTATGTGGTGGAGCTGTCGAACCGGGCGCACCACCGCCGGGTGTACCATGTGAATATGATGAAGCCATACTATGACAGGGGGAATATGGTGTTGGCCGTGTGTGGACATTGGGAGGAGCAGGGAGATGACCCTTTAGTGGATCTATTCCCTGGAAAAAAAGCTGGTTTCCCCCTGGGGGCAATTCCCCTCTCAGATCAGCTGTCCCCGGCCCAGCACGCTGAGATCAGAGGGGTGCTGCATCTGTACCGACAGCTGTTTTCCAACCAGCCTGGGCGCACTAATTTGACTGTCCACCGGGTGGAGACTGGGGCACACACCCCGATACGATGCTCCCCTTTTCGGGTTACCGGGAAGACTGCCCAGGACCTGGAAAGGGAGGTCAGGGACATGCTGGCTTTAGGGGTGATCCAGCCGTCCGCCAGCCCTTGGGCCTCGCCGGTGGTGCTGGTCCCCAAGAAGGACGGGTCGATCCGGTTCTGTGTGGACTATCGAAAGCTCAATGCCATCACCGTATCTGATGCCTACCCCATGCCCAGGCCTGACGAGCTCCTAGACAAGCTGGGAGGCGCTCGGTACCTCACCACCATGGATCTTACAAAGGGCTACTGGCAAGTGCCGCTGGACGCAGATGCCAGGCTGAAATCGGCCTTTATCACCCCTCTGGGGCTCTACGAGTTTCTGACCCTGCCCTTCGGCCTCAAGGGAGCGCCGGCCACCTTCCAGCGCCTGGTGGATCAGCTACTGAGGGGGATGGAGAGTTTTGCTGTGGCGTATATTGACGACATCTGCGTCTTCAGCCAGACCTGGGAGGACCACGTGTCCCAGGTTAGACAAGTGCTGGACCGACTCCGGGAGGCGGGTTAACCGTAAAGGCTGAGAAGTGCAAGGTGGGGATGGCTGAAGTACCTTACCTGGGCCATCGGGTGGGGAGCGGCTGCCTAAAGCCGGAACCAGCCAAGGTGGAGGTGATCAGAGACTGGCCCGCTCCCCAGACCAAAAAGCAGGTCCAGGCCTTTATCGGGATGGCGGGGTACTATCGAAGGCTCGTGCCCCACTTTAGTGCCATAGCCGCCCCATCACTGAGCTGTGCAAGAAGGGGAAGCCAGACAAGGTGGTCTGGACCGAGCAGTGCCAGCAGGCTCTCCGGGTGCTGAAGGAGGCTCTGCTCAAAGGCCCAGTTCTGACAAACCCAAACTTTGACAAGCCCTTTATGGTGTTTACCGACGCCTCAGACACGGGGCTGGGAGCGGTGCTGATGCAGGAGGATGAGAAGGGGGAGAGACACCCCATCGTGTACCTGAGCAAGAAGTTGCTACCACCGGGAGCAGAGCTACGCGGCCATCGAGAAGGAATGCCTGGCCATGGTGTGGGCCCTGAAGAAACTGGAGCCATATCTCTTTGGGCGCCACTTCACCATGTACACCGACCACTCTCCCCTGACCTGGCTGCACCAGATGAAAGGAGCCAACGCCAAGCTCCTGAGGTGGAGCCTGCTCCTGCAGGACTATGACATGGACGTGGTCCACGTGAAGGGAAGCGCCAACCTGATAGCGGATGCGCTGTCGCGGAGAGGGGGCCCCGAACTTCCCCAGGTCACTGGGCAGGTCGCTGGGGGCTGCCCTGACCCCAGGGAGGCCTGGAGGATTCACCCCGGGGAACAAGGAGCCCTGGCCCCAGCTCAGGGACGACCACCCAGGGACGCGGCAGCCCCAGGGCCCGGCCAGGCCCAGAGCTGGGCACCAGCAATCAGTGGCCTCTGCTCAGCCCCAGCTGCCAGTCCCAGGGGGTGCCTGGCTGGGGAACAGCCCGGTTCCCAGCGATCCCACCGCTGCCAACCACAGGCGCCAGGCAGCCTGACAGCCAGGGCCCTGCCCCCAGCCCGTGTTAGGGGGCCAGGCCAGCGCCCCGCCCCTCACTCAGTGCAGGACCCCCAGCAGGGCACAGCTCCACAGCGCAGCTTCCACTTCTTTTATTAAAAAATTAAAAAAAAAATTCAGGACCCCCCCCACGCCCCAGCAGAGTGGAGGGGCCCAGCCCATGGCCCTATCCCCACCAGTCCCCCTCAGAGTGCCCCACACCGGGGGGGGGGCAGCCCACGGGCCCAACCCCCCAAGCTCCAGCCCTCGTGGCCAAGGGGCTGGGATGCCTTGTGGGGCAGCTGCTATGGGCCCTACCCCCACCCCAGGCTGTGACACCCCCAATACATCACACCGTGCCAGCCAATCAGCACACCCGTGTGGCAGCCCCTCCCAGCTCAGGGTAGGGCTGAGGATCTGTGTTCGAATGGCACCGTCTCCTCCTGGGCTGGGCACGGGGCTAGGTATGGGGCGGTGCCCCGCCCGCCCCTCAGCAGTTCCGCCGGCCCCATTCCTCGTCGCTGACAAACACCAGGTTGCTCTGGCCACCCCCTGGCCGGGGGCCGAGCTGGGCGAGCTCTGGGAGCCCCGGAACGTCTTCATGCGGGGCCCGGCGGCCAGCACCCGCCCAGCACCCTGCAGCCACGACAGAAGGAGGCATCAGGCCCTGCCCTGAGTGGGCCCCTGCCCCATTGCCCCAGACACTGGGCATTGTGTGCCCGGGCCTCTGCCCCCACCCTGCCCCCCAGCACGGGGGGAAGCTGGTCCCGGCCCTGCCCCTCCAAGAGCAGCTGCCCCAGGGCCAAGCTGCCTGCCAGGGCCCAGGGCCAGGCCAGGGCGCGGGGGAGAGACGGCCCCCAGGTGCCATCTGAGGGGGCACAGCAAAGGGACAGCCAGGGCTCTAGGGCAGGGGAGCTTCCCCCCACGCCTGCCCCAGGGGGCTGGTGCTGACTCGCCCGGGGCTCCCCAGTGCCAGGGCTGTGCCAGGCCCCCCAGGGCTCCCCCCACCCGCACTCACCAGGCTCAGCCTGTCCCCGCGGCCGAGCTCCAGGATCTCCACCTCCTCCAGGGGCCGCGGGGGGCGCACCCGGGGCAGGCTCCGCTGCTGGGGCTGGAAGGGCGGCACGACCGGCTCTGCCAGGCTGGGGCCCTGCGCCAGGGCCTTGGCTCTCCTGAGAGGAGAGGGGAGTTACCAGGCCAGCCGCCCCCCAGTGAGCCCCGGGAACCTCCTCCCCCTCCCCGGGCCACCCGGCGGGGGGCAAGTGGGGCAATTTGCCCCAGGCCCCGCAGGGGCCCCGCGAGCTCTGGCCCAGCGGCGGTCCGGGTCTTCGGCAGCATTTCTGCGGCGGGGGGGGGGGAGGCTTCAGTGCTGCCAAAGACGTGGAGCGACCAAAGCCGCCCCCCCCCCCGAAGCGCCGCCGGTGAGCACAAGCGCCGCAGCTCCCCTGAATCCTCTGGGCGGCCCTGCCACCTCCCGGCACAGAGCAGGGTGTGCACTGCCCCCCTGCCATCTAGGGGGCCCCCATTGCACCCCCCACCCCGGGTGGGCCCAGCCCTGGGGCACTGGGGCTGGCACCCACAGGGAGGACTAGTTGTGTGTGGGGGGGGCTTCCGGCCTAGCAGCCCTAGGGCGAGGTGGGGAGGGCAGGAGAATCTGCCCCGGCCCATGGCCCCCGGCCGGCGGCTGTGTCAGCACGAGCCCTGCGCCCGGAGCAACGGCGCCAGCCACTCCGAAGTGCCAGGTAGGGGCAGGCTGGGTCCCTGCACCCCCCAGGAACACTGCCCCCCCCATGCCCTGTCCCCATTGCCCTGCTCCCTCATGCACTGCCCCCGCCACCCCCAAGGGCAGCCCCCAAACCCCCACCACCCCCTGCACCCCCGACTCCCCCACCCCCACCCTGCACCCCACAGGTACACTGCCCCCCCCATGCCCTGTCCCCCAGTGCCCTGCTCCCTCATGCACTGCCCCCGCCACCCCCAAGGGCAGCCCCCAAACCCCCACCACCCCCGACTCCCCCACCCCCACCCTGCACCCCACAGGAACACTGCCCCCCCCATGCCCTGTCCCCCATTGCCCTGCTCCCTCATGCACTGCCCCCGCCACCCCACCCACACCCTGCACCCCCGACTCCCCCACCCCCACCCTGCACCCCCCAGGAACACTGCCCCCCCCATGCCCTGTCCCCATTGCCCTGCTCCCTCATGCACTGCCCCCGCCACCCCACCCCCACCCTGCACCCCCGACTCCCCCACCCCCACCCTGCACCCCACAGGAACACTGCCCCCCCCCTGCCCTGTCCCCCATTGCCCTGCTCCCTCATGCACTGCCCCCCGCCACCCCCAAGGGCAGCCCCCAAACCCCCACCACCCCCGACTCCCCCACCCCCACCCCGCACCCCACAGGAACACTGCCCCCCCATGCCCTGTCCCCCATTGCCCTGCTCCCTCATGCACTGCCCCCGCCACCCCCAAGGGCAGCCCCCAAACCCCCACCACCCCCTGCACCCCCGCCACCCCCCCCACCCCCTTCACCCCCGACGCCCCCACCCTCACCCTGCTCCCCTCCGGAAGTGTGCCCCCCCCTTCCCTGTCCCCCATTGCCCTGCTCCCTCATGCACTGCCCCCGCCACCCCCAAGGGCAGCCCCCAAACCCCCACCTCCCCCGACTCCCCCACCCCCACCCTGCACCCCACAGGAACACTGCCCCCCCATGCCCTGTCCCCCATTGCCCTGCTCCCTCATGCACTGCCCCCCGCCACCCCACCCCCACCCTGCACCCCCGACTCCCCCACCCCCACCCTGCACCCCACAGGAACACTGCCCCCCCATGCCCTGTCCCCCATTGCCCTGCTCCCTCATGCACTGCCCCCGCCACCCCCAAGGGCAGCCCCCAAACCCCCACCACCCCCTGCACCCCCGACTCCCCCACCCCCACCCTGCACCCCACAGGAACACTGCCCCCCATGCCCTGTCCCCCATTGCCCTGCTCCCTCATGCACTGCCCCCGCCACCCCCAAGGGCAGCCCCCAAACCCCCACCACCCCCGACTCCCCCACCCCCACCCTGCACCCCACAGGAACACTGCCCCCCCATGCCCTGTCCCCCATTGCCCTGCTCCCTCATGCACTGCCCCCCGCCCCCCCCCAGGGCAGCCGCCATACCCGGTACTCCCCCTGCTCCCCCTCCCCCACCCTGCACCCCCCAGGAACACTGCCCCCCCCATGCCCTGTCCCCCATTGCCCTGCTCCCTCATGCACTGCCCCCGCCACCCCCAAGGGCAGCCCCCAAACCCCCACCACCCCCTGCACCCCCACCCCCACCCTGCACCCCCCAGGAACACTGCCCCCCCCATGCCCTGTCCCCCATTGCCCTGCTCCCTCATGCACTGCCCCCGCCACCCCCAAGGGCAGCCCCCAAACCCCCACCACCCCCGACTCCCCCACCCCCACCCTGCACCCCACAGGAACACTGCCCCCCCATGCCCTGTCCCCCATTGCCCTGCTCCCTCATGCACTGCCCCCCGCCACCCCACCCCCACCCTGCACCCCCGACTCCCCCACCCCCACCCTGCACCCCACAGGAACACTGCCCCCCCATGCCCTGTCCCCCATTGCCCTGCTCCCTCATGCACTGCCCCCGCCACCCCCAAGGGCAGCCCCCAAACCCCCACCACCCCCTGCACCCCCGACTCCCCCACCCCCACCCTGCACCCCACAGGAACACTGCCCCCCCATGCCCTGTCCCCCATTGCCCTGCTCCCTCATGCACTGCCCCCCGCCACCCCACCCCCACCCTGCACCCCCGACTCCCCCACCCCCATGCTCTGAGCCAGGTGGCAGGGGGGAGGGGAACAGCCTCACCCCCGCACAGGAGTCAGGCTGCACCTTGGCCTGGGGGCTGGTGCCCTCTAGTGGCTGCTCCACACCAGAGCCAGCAGCTCTGCCAGCGCCCCCCACTCCCGACCCGCAGCCCATATCCCAGCCCCAGGCTCACCCCGTCCCATCCCCCACCCCCCAGCTCTGCCAGTGCCCCCCCACTCCCGACCCGCAGCCCATATCCCAGCCCCAGGCTCTCCCCCGTCCCATCCCCCACCCCCCCCAGCTCTGCCAGTGCCCCCCCACTCCCGACCCGCAGCCCATATCCCAGCCCCAGGCTCTCCCCCGTCCCATCCCCCACCCCAGCTCTGCCAGTGCCCCCCACTCCCAACCCGCAGCCCATATCCCAGCCCCAGGCTCTCCCCACAGCTCTGCCAGCGCCCCCCACTCCCGACCCGCAGCCCTGGCTCCCCTCGCCCTGGGTGGGGAGGGAGGGGCACCAGGGGGTGTTTGCGTGGCAGCCGCCTTACCCCAGGAGCAGCAGCACCATCAGCAGCAGCAGGACGCCCCCAGCACAGGACACCCCAACCAGCGCCAGCAGGAAGGCTGTGGGGAGAGAGCCGTCAGCAGGGCCGGCGCCCGCCATGGGGCTGCCCCCCAGCACCACACGCTGCCCCGGGCCCAGCACAGCCCCCCTCCCCCTGCCGTCCCAGGGCCCTGCCAGCTGGGATCAGAGCCACATCCTCCCCTGCACCCCCCAGCTGCTGCTGCTCTGGGGCTCTGCTGGGGCGGACTGGCCAGGCTGAGCAGCCCCAGCCCCACGTGGGCCCTGCCCCACACGGACACTCACGCTCCTCACACTGGAAGCCACCAAAGCCAAACGGGCACCTGCAGAGACCGAGACCGGGGTTCAGCGCGTGTCCCGGCAGCAAACCCTGCCCAGCCTCACCCGCCCTCTGCCCCCCCAGCCCCATAGACCAGGCTGCCTGCCAGGGGGCCCCCCAAACCCAAGGGTAACCCCCCCACTCCCCACATATACAGGGAGTGTCTGCAAAGGCCATGTGGCTCCAGCCACTAGGCCGCCTGCCCCTGCCACACAGGCAGCCGCTGGCAGAGCCATGGGGGACCTGAGGCCCCCGGGGTGGCACCAGGTCCCCGACGAGGGGCTCAGCCAGGAGCCGATGCCCCCAGCTGCACGGCACCAGCCAATGCACAGTGGCTGATCCCAGGGCATGGGCGCTTCCCTGGCCGCGAGCAGCCTCCCGTGGGATGCCAGAGCTCACCTGGCACAGACGCCATCCCGCAGCCAGAACCCGCTGCCACAGGCTGCAGGGGGAGAGACACAGTGAGATGCCCGCAGGCTGGGCAAGGCTCTGGCCGCTTTCCAGACCCAGCTGGGGACAGCCTGGCATGGGGACCGAGACCACAGTGCCAGGGCAGCACCCCTGCCCGTGCCCCATCCCCCCTGCCTGGCATGGGGACCGAGACCAGTGCCAGGGCAGCACCCCTGCCCGTGCCCCATCCCCCCTGCCTGGCATGGCATGGGGACCGAGACCAGTGCCAGGGCAGCACCCCTGCCCGTGCCCCATCCCCCCTGCCTGGCATGGGGACCGAGACCAGTGCCAGGGCAGCACCCCTGCCCGTGCCCCATCCCCCCTGCCTGGCATGGGGACCGAGACCACAGTGCCAGGGCAGCACCCCTGCCCGTGCCCCATCCCCCCTGCCTGGCATGGGGACCGAGACCACAGTGCCAGGGCAGCACCCCTGCCCGTGCCCCATCCCCCCTGCCTGGCATGGGGACCGAGACCACAGTGCCAGGGCAGCACCCCTGCCCGTGCCCCATCCCCCCTGCCTGGCATGGGGACCGAGACCACAGTGCCAGGGCAGCACCCCTGCCCGTGCCCCATCCCCCCTGCCTGGCATGGGGACCGAGACCAGTGCCAGGGCAGCACCCCTGCCCGTGCCCCATCCCCCCTGCCTGGCATGGGGACCGAGACCACAGTGCCAGGGCAGCACCCCTGCCCGTGCCCCATCCCCCCTGCCTGGCATGGGGACCGAGACCAGTGCCAGGGCAGCACCCCTGCCCGTGCCCCATCCCCCCTGCCTGGCATGGGGACCGAGACCAGTGCCGGGGCAGCACCCCTGCCCGTGCCCCATCCCCCCTGCCTGGCATGGGGACCGAGACCAGTGCCGGGGCAGCACCCCTGCCCGTGCCCCATCCCCCCTGCCTGGCATGGGGACCGAGACCAGTGCCAGGGCAGCACCCTGCCCGTGCCCCATCCCCCCTGCCTGGCATGGGGACCGAGACCAGTGCCAGGGCAGCACCCCTGCCCGTGCCCCATCATAGAATATCAGGGTTGGAAGGGACCTCAGGAGGCATCTAGTCCAACCCCCTGCTCAAAGCAGGACCAATCCCCAACTAAATCATCCCAGCCAGGGCTTTGTCAAGCCGGGCCTGAAAAACCTCCAATGAAGGAGATTCCACCACCTCCCTGGGGAACCCATTCCAGTGCTTCACCACCCTCCTAGTGAAAAAGTTTTTCCTAATATCCAACCTAGACCTCCCCCACTGCAACTTGAGACCATTACTCCTTGTTCTGTCATCTGCCACCACTGAGAACAGTCTAGATCCATCCTCTTTGGAACCCCCTTTCAGGTAGTTGAAAGCAGCTATCAAATCCCCCCTCATTCTTCTCTTCTGCAGGCTAAACAATCCCAGTTCCCTCAGCCTCTCCTCATAAGTCATGTGCTCCAGCCCCCTAATCATTTTTGTTGCCCTCCGCTGGACTCTTTCCAATTTATCCACATCCTTCTTGTAGTGTGGGGCCCAAAACTGGACACAGTTCTCCAGATGAGGCCTCACCAATGTCGAATAGAGGGGAATGATCACGTCCCTCAATCTGCTGGCAATGCCTCTACTTATACAGCCCAAAATGCCATTAGCCTTCTTGGCAACAAGGGCACACTGCTGACTCATATCCAGCTTCTCGTCCACTGTAACCCCTAGGTCCTTTTCTGCAGAACTGCTTGTCATCTCCCCAGCCTGGCATGGGGACTGAGACCGCAGCCCCAGGGCAGCACCCCTGCCCGTGCCCCATCCCCCAGCCTGGCACAGGGACTGAGACCGCAGCCCAGGGCAGCACCCCTGCCCGTGCCCCATCCCCCAGCCTGGCACGGGGGACACTGGCTGGGCGTGTGGCTGCCTGGGTCAATGGGGCTCCGCTCTGGGGACAGCCTGGCTCACGCTGCGCCTCCTGTAGCAGGTCAGCCTGGAGCCGCTGGGCCCGGGCAGGGACCCAGGTGCCGAGCTCTGGAAGCTGCTCCCTGCCCAGCCCCTGGTACTCGGCCCTTGGCAGGGGGTTGGGCCCCGGGGGGGGGGGGGAGAAGCGCCACTTTCCCACCCTGCTAAAAGCCTTCCCCTCCCCCACCCAGCCGGCCCCACGGAGCCCCCTGCCCGACCTGTGCAGGCACGGCCCATGGTGGGGCCGGGGGCGGGGCCGGGGTGGTATCCCGGCCGGCAGGGGCACTGGGCCAGCCCGTCCTGGAACACGCAGGCTGTGGAGACGGGGTCGCAGGGCTGCAGCTCACAGAGACTCAGGCCTGGACGTGGGGGGGGGAGAGAACACAGCCTGGTCAGAGTCCCCCCCAGAGGCCTCCCAGCCCTGCCACAGCCACCCCCAGAGCCACCTCCCACCCATGCCCAGCCTGAGCCCCTCCAGAGACACCCTGCCCAGCTCCGTGCCAGCCACCCCCACCCCGCTCTGCCATGAAGTGGGGAATTTTCTTGAGGCTTTGTATGAGAGCTGTGCGTGCCTCCGTTTCCCCGTGTGCTGCGTGTGTGAGGAGGGGGTGGGGGGGTTGCTGTTGCAGGGGACCAGGTGTGACCGCAAAGAGCAGCCAGTGACTGGTGGGGACCCAGCGACTGGTGACAGGGAGGCCCCCCCCCCAGCTCAGGAGCAGCCGGTTCTGGCCAGAGGGGGACAAAGGGCCGAGGCGAGGGGGCCCTGGGGTAGGAGACAAAGGGCGGAGGAGGGGCTGGTGGGGGAGGGGATAGGGGCTGGGCTGGGACCAGGAGCAGCCTGAGCCCATGGGGACGGGGCCAAACCCAGCTGCCCAGGGCTGAGACTGGCCCGGCCGAGGCCCCGAGAACTGCCTGGGCCGGGGTCAGACGCTCAGTGACCCCCGGGTCACGCTGGCTGAGAGTCGCTGAGAGATCGGGGGGGCATCGCTCCCTCTGGGAGGGGGCAGGGAGATCGGGGGGCATCGCTCCCTCAGGGAGGGGGGAGCGGGGGGGCCTCGCTCCCTCGGGAGGGGGGATCGGGGGGGAGATCGGGGGGGCATCGCTCCCTTGGGGGGGCCGGGGGGATCGGGGGCCCCTGGCAGAGCCTGGCTGCTGGAGGCTCAGGGAGGTGCGGTCCCAGGAGGCGGTGGAGCCCGAGGGCCTGACCCCCAGGAGAGCGGCCCCCCGAGAAGGGCTGTCACCCTGAGGGAGGTTCCTCCCCAAGACCGTATGGAGCCGAGAGACGGGGCCTGGGAGTCCATGACAGAGCCACCCCTCCCCCGCCGCCCAGTCAGAGCCCCCCAACGGGCCTGAACCCCCTAGGGCCGTGGGGGGGCACAGCTGGGTGCCTCCCGCCCCAGGCTGCAGGGAGAGGAGGGAGCGGAGCAGGGATTTGGGGGCCACGCTCCCCGGGCACGTCTCCTTTGGGGGCAGGGGTCCATCCCCCCTCCTTGCCCGGGGCCCCGCCCAGGAGAGCCCCCCCCCGCTCACTCTGGTAGGAGACGGTGTCCCGCAGGAAGCTGCAGGCCGGGTCGCTGGCCTGGCACCGCGCCCAGAACCCCGCGATGGCCCCGTCCACCTGCCGGGCCGTGACGGACGAGCGCGCCGAGAAGCTGTGCAGGACGGTCACCGCCTGGCTGTGCGGCCTGGGGGGGCCCGCGCCTCCGGTCAGCGCCCGGGCCAGGCAGCACCCGGCCGAGCGGGGCCCCCCCGGCCAGCCGCATGCAAAGCCAGCGCCCCCCCGGCCGCCCTTCCCAGGTTACCCCCCCCGGCCAGCACCCCATTCCTCCCCTCCCCCCCGACAGCCCTTCCCAGGTTACCCCCCCGGCCAGCACCCCATTCCTCCCCTCCCCCCCGACAGCCCTTCCCAGGTTACCCATAACCCCCCCCGGCCAGCGCCCCATCTCCCCCCCCCCCGAGCCCGTCCCAGGTTACCCGTAACCCCCCCCGCCAGCGCCCCATCTCCCCCCCCCCCCCCCGGCAGCCCTTCCCAGGTTCCCCGTAACCCCCCCCCGGCCAGCGCCCCATCTCCCCCCCCCCGACAGCCCTTCCCAGGTTACCCATAACCCCCCCTCCGGCCAGCGCCCCGCTCCCCCCCCGGCCGCCGTTCCCCGGTTACCCCCCCCGGCCAGCACCCCAGTCCTCCCCTCCCCTCCCCCCCGACAGCCCTTCCCAGGTTACCCATAACCCCCCCCCCGGCCAGCGCCCCATCCCCCCCCCCCCCCCCGACCGCCCTTCCCCGGTTACCCGTAACCCCCCCCTCCGGCCAGCGCCCCGCTCCCCCCCCCCACAGCCCTTCCCAGGTTACCCATAACCCGCCCCCCCCAGCCAGCGCCCCGCTCCCACCCCCCAACAGCCCTTCCCAGGTTACCCCGCAAGCTCCAGCTCCCTCCCGCCCCCCCCCCCCATGGCAGCCAGCCCCCCCGGGCCAGCCCCACACTCACTGCAGGTCCAGGACGGACGAGGACAGATAAGCGTCCAATTGCCCCAGGATAGGCTGGAACTGGGGGCAGACACAGGGGGCTGGGTGAGGGGCTGGTGTGCGGGGCCCCCCCAGCCCCCTGAGGAGAGAAACCAGAGCCGGGGGCTGCACGGAGCATGGCCCCCCCGGGCAGAGGGGGGCTTTGGGCCAGCCCTGCCCTGGAACACCCCCCCGCACATGCCTGGGGCCAGCCCTGCCCTGGAACCCCCCCCCGCACATGCCCAGGTGGGGGGCGGGGAGCCCCCAGGGGAGGGTTGCCAACTTTCTACTTGCACAAAACCCAACCCCCTTCCCCTTCCCGAGGCCCCGCCCCTCCCTCTGTTGCTGCCACGCCCCCCCCCAGTCCCTGGCTCAGGGGTGCGGGGTCTGGGGTGGGACCAGGGATCAGTTCAGGGCACAGGAGGGGACTCCAGGCTGGGGTAGGGGGTGAGGGCTCCAGGGTGGGAGGTGGGGAGTTCAGTATGTAGGAGGGGGTGAGGGCTCTGAGGTTGGGGTGCAGGGGGTGTGAGGGCTCCGGGGTGGGGCTGGGGAGAGGGGGTGAGGGCTCTGGGGTGGGGGGTTCAGGAGGGGGTGAGGGCTCTGGGGTGGGGGTGCAGGGGGTGTGAGGGCTCCAGGGTGGGGGGGTTCATGAGGGGGTGAGGGGGTGAGGGCTCTGAGGTTGGGGTGCAGGGGGTGTGAGGGCTCCGGGGTGGGAGGTGGGGAGTTCAGTATGCAGGAGGGGGTGAGGGCTCCAGGGTGGGGGGGTTCAGTATGCAGGAGGGGGTGAGGGCTCCAGGGTGGGGGGGTTCAGTATGCAGGAGGGGGTGAGGGCTCTGGCTGGGGGTGGGGATGAGGTTGGGGTGCAGGGGGTGTGAGGGCTCTGGGGTGGGGGGTTCAGGGTGCAGGAGGGGGTGAGGGCTCTGGGGTGGGGGAGTTCAGGGTGCAGGGGGTGTGAGGGCTCCGGGGTGGGGCAGGGGATGAGTTTGGGGTACAGGAGGCGGTGAGGGCTCTGAGGTTGGGGTGCAGGGGGTGTGAGGGCTCCGGGGTGGGGGGTGCAGGGGGTGTGAGGGGGTGAGGGCTCTGAGGTTGGGGTGCAGGGGGTGAGGGATCAAGGGTGGGGGGGTTCAGGGTGCGGGAGGGGGTGAGGGCTCCGGGGTGGGGGGGTTCAGGGTGCGGTAGGGGATGAGTTTGGGGTACAGGAGGGTGTGAGGGCTCCAGGGTGGGGGGTTCAGGAGGGGGTGAGGGCTCCAGGGTGGGGGTTCAGGGTGCGGGAGGGGGTGAGGGCTCTGAGGTTGGGGTGCAGGGGGTGTGAGGGCTCCGGGTGGGGCTGGGAGAGGGGGTGAGGGCTCCGGGGTGGGGGTGCAGGGGGTGTGAGGGCTCTGGGGTGGGGGGTGCAGGAGGGGGTGAGGGCTCTGAGGTTGGGGTGCAGGGGGGTGTGAGGGCTCCAGGGTTGGGCAGGGGGTTGTGATGCAGTTTGGTCAGGCCGAGGGGAGGGGGCACCAGCTGTTCCCCAAGGAGTTCCCCTTCCCACCCCAGCCCACCCCCCACCCCCACTGCCCCCCCCGGGCCCCACTCCCAGCACCCACTGCCCACCAGCGGGTGTCAGACTCTCCCCCCCCCCTTACCAGGCTCTCCAGCTGGGCGACGACCCTGCGCAGGTCGGCAGGTGGCAGCGGGCTCGGGGGTGCCGGGCCGGGGGCCCGCAGGGAGAGGCGCCCCGGGAACGTCCTGGCTTCAAACACGCAGGAGGCAGGGGGGAGACGGGACAAGGGGCCTCAGAGCCGGCAGGGCCAGGGGCTGCCCACGGGGGACCCCAGCCAGACTCCCTCCCTGCCCTGAACGGAGCCCAGGCACAAGAGGACCCCCCCTCCCCCCCACTATATGCTCCTCCCTTCAGCCCAGCCACCCCCCACGGCCCCAGCCCAGCCCACGGGGCTGCTCCCTTGTCCCGGAGCCCCCCTCTGCCAGCAGGGGCCCCAGGGGGGTCAGCGTGGGACATGGGGGACTCACAGGCAGAACGGAGACCAGGGCCCCAGTGGGAGCCTCCTGGCTATGGGGTGAGAAGGAGACAGGGAGCCAGCGCCAGCCCTGGGCCCCTCCCCCACACTGGGCATCACCAGGGCCAGGCAGGTCTGCTCGGTGTGATGGGGCAGGTACCCCCATGCAGCAATGGCAGGGGATGGGGCATGGGGCATGGGACACCCCCCCCCCCCAGGCCCAGGGGAGCAGCCCCCTTACCTGGCACACAGCCCATGGTCCGGCTGAGATAGAAGCCCAGGGCGCAGCGGCAGGAGAAGTGCCCAGCCCAGGACTCGCAGGTGCTCCAAGGGGGGCAGGGCTGCCCACTGCCACAGCTGGGCTCATCTGGGGGAACAGCCCCCGCAAGAGTGAACAAACCTGAGCTGAGACTCAGACCTGGGAGGAGCCTGAACAGCAGGTACCCAGGGCAGGAGGAGCGACACAGCACTGGTATAGCAGGGGCTGCGGGTCAGGAGTGAGGGGCACCGGCGGGGCAGGACTGGGCTAGCAGGGGCTGCGGGTCAGGAGTGAGGGGCACCGGCGGGGCAGGGCTGGGCTAGCAGGGGCTGCGGCTCAGGGTTGGGGGGCACCGGCAGGGCAGGACTGGGCTAGCAGGGGCTGCGGCTCAGGGTTGGGGGGCACCGGCAGGGCAGGACTGGGCTAGCAGGGGCTGCGGCTCAGGGTTGGGGGGCACCGGCAGGGCTGGGCTGGGCTAGCAGGGGCTGCGGCTCAGGGTTGGGGGGCACCGGCAGGGCTGGGCTGGGCTAGCAGGGGCTGCGGCTCAGGGTTGGGGGGCACCGGCAGGGCTGGGCTGGATGGGCAGGGGGCTGCGGGTCAGGGTTGGGGGGCACCGGCAGGGCAGGGGGCTGGGCGAGTGATCAAGGGGCCAGGGCCAAAGCAGGCCCTGCAGTGGAGTTGGGCCATACCTGGTGCTGTGGCCCCCGCAGTGGGGGTGCCAGTCCCTGCGGGCGTCTCAGTGCGTTTAGCCCAGGTCTGAGGTGTGGGGCTGGATGCTGCTGACCAGGGGGGTGCGCTGGACCCTGGAATACAAGGGGGTTGGGCAGCCGGAGGGTCACCCCCATTGGAGGGATTGATGGGGGTGGGGGGGGGGGCTCAGCTGGCCGGGTGCAGGAGTCCCTGGCAGGTCCCTGGCAGTGCCGGCCGCTGGGGCCTCGTCTCCCCGGGGTGCAGCTGGGCTTTTACCGCCGTGTGGCTCAGCCTGGCACACAGCAGCCCTCTAGTTCTGCCATCAGGGCAGTGCCCACCTCCACCTGGCACCACCCCAGCAAGGTCACCACCCGGCAGCCCTGGAGCCAGTCCGGGGTGGGGGCAGAGCCCCCCTTTGCTACAGACAGCACCTGTGCTGGGGCCCCCCCAGGCCGAGCTGCAGACACCTCCCGGGGGCCAGGCCGGGCCAGGGGACAGCTGCATTTCCCCCTTTGTTTGCTCCTAGGCGGGGGGGGGGGAGCCCAGAGCATTGGCCAGGGGCAGCCGTGAACTCACCTGCCCCCCCGGCCTGCCCGGCACAGGGAGCCTGGAGCTGCAGCAGGAGCCCGAGGAGGAGAAGGGGGCAGCCCCTCCCCATCCTGCCAGGCCTGGGTCCCAGCAGCTCTCAGTCGCCACGGGGCAGGGAGGGGAGCCAGGCCGCACCTGCGCTGGGTTAAGAGCGATCCAGGGGCTTGTTAATGATTCCTGGGTGGGGGCAGCTGTCAAGGGTCCAGGCAGCCACTGAGGGAGCCCTGGGCTGGCTGGCTCTGGGTGCCCAGCTGGTGCTCATCAACCCAGGCAGGGCCGGGCCCAGGCAGCCCTGCCCCCCCCAGGCTACCCCCCCCCCAGCAGCTCTGGCCAAGGCAGGACAAAGTCCAAAGCACAGCAGGGAGCTGGGCAGCAACAGAACAGCTCCTCCCTGCAGGCCAGGCTGCCGAGAGAGGCTCCCGCAGGGCTGAGATCTGCCCCCTGGGGGGGGGCTGGTCACACAGGGCTCCCCCCCAGCGCTGAGATCTGCCCCCTGGGGCGGGGCGGGGCGGGGCGGGCTGGTCACACAGAGCTCCCCCCCCCAGGGCTGAGATCTGCCCCCTGGGGTGGGGTGGGGTGGGGCGGGGTGGGGTGGTCACACAGAGCTCCCCCCCCAGGGCTGAGATCTGCCCCCCTGGAGTGGGGTGGGGGGGCTGGTCACACAGAGCTCCCCCCCAGCACTGAGATCTGCCCCCCTGGGGTGGGGCAGGAGGCTGGTCACACAGGGCTCCCCCCCAGGGCTGAGATCTCCCCCCCTGGGGTGGGGGGGCTGGTCACACAGGGCTCCCCCCCAGGGCGGAGATCTGCCCCCTGGGGTGGGGGGGCTGGTCACACAGGGCTCCCCCCCAGGGCTGAGATCTGCCCCCCTGGAGTGGGGTGGGGGGGCTGGTCACACAGAGCTCCCCCCCAGCACTGAGATCTGCCCCCCTGGGGTGGGGCAGGAGGCTGGTCACACAGGGCTCCCCCCCAGGGCTGAGATCTGCCCCCTGGGGTGGGGGGGCTGGTCACACAGGGCTCCCCCCCAGGGCTGAGATCTGCCCCCCTGGGGTGGGGGGGGCTGGTCACACAGGGCTCCCCCCAGTGCTGAGATCTGCCCCCCTGGGGTGGGGGTGGCGGCTGGTCACACAGCGCTCCCCCCCAGCACTGAGATCTGCCCCCCTGGGGTGGGGTGGGGTAGGGGGCTGGATGTGGGAATTCTTTGTAATATTTTCATGATGCCTGTGTGTGCCTCAGTTTCCTCTACATGCTGCCTTGTTACCTGGGGGTGGGAAAGGTCTGTCTGCTCTCGGGGCAGGCTGAGACACAGGTGGGAACGGCGCCTACCTGCCCGGGACCGTAGGCCCCTCATCGATGGAGCTCTTGAGGAGACAATGGGACTTTCACACCCAGCAACCATTGATTGGGACCCACCTACCCCCTGCTCCGCTGGGGGACGGAGCTGCATCTCCCCCGCTTGGGAACAAAGGACGGGGGGGTGAGGTGGGGGTTAAGTGGGGGCTCCCACTGGAAGCAGTTGGGGCTCACCTGGGAGTCTGACAAAAGAGCAGATGGCCGGACAGACAGAGCTGTAAGGTCTGAGGCCTTTTTGTGCAGCCACACTAGGACAGCAGCACCATGAATCACTCACAGCCCCACATGCCACCTAAACTGCATTAAACCAGTGTCACACCGCGCTGTGGAAAGCGATCCCAATCCGGATCCCAATCCCGTCCTAACAGCACCCGCCGCCACCAGAGAGAGAAACCGCTTCAGTGGCTAAAGAAAACCGGGTTTGATTGAATCTGTCTGGCAAGAAATCCCTCAGCAGCAGTTGTGGGTGTGAAATCTTGATGTGTATTTGCGACTTTATGGTCCCTACTCCTCCATGGTTTATCCGTCTGGTCTCGGTCTGGTTTGTGAGTGTGGCTGTTACAGAACTGATTTTGCTAGGTGTAAATCAATGAAGGTGCTGGGTAGGATTGGCTAAAGGATTGTTTGACAATATGTCAGGATGGGTTAGAGAATTGCTTAGGAATCATTTAGTGAAATGGCTGGTTAAGGTGCAGCTAAGCAGGACTCAGGTGTCACTATATAAGCTGGGGTGACGTCCAAAAGGAAGTTCTTGGGAACCAGCTCCAGGCCCCAGCCCCGAAGCTCAGAGCTGCCAGACCTCAACACCCTGCCAATGACACCGTGCAGAAGCTGGAGTCCCCCAGCTGGCCTGATCCTGACTGGCCATCAAGAAAAGTTCCTCTGCGTTCCTGGGAGCGGTGAGCACTGGTGGCTCAGCGGGTCAGGCTGTTTTGGTGACTGTTAATAAAGAGAGGATCAGGGTATTACTGTGTGAGGCTCTTTCACTGGGAAAAGGCCCTGCAGACCCGCAGAAAAATGATGCCCTGAGCCCTAGGAGCTGGGAAAGGGTGGGGCTGCCTAAATGAACTGGGTCATACCCAGCGATGAGCT
The DNA here is from genome assembly GCF_020497125.1 of Mauremys mutica. Taxonomy (NCBI): domain Eukaryota; kingdom Metazoa; phylum Chordata; order Testudines; family Geoemydidae; genus Mauremys; species Mauremys mutica. The sequence goes on along the minus strand of NC_059073.1, from coordinate 295,801,219 downwards.
GCCAAAATCTTAATAACCAGTTCCCTATAAAAAGTTCTGATTTAAGGGGGGGGGGGGAGTGGGGGAGGGGCCAGGGTTGGGGGAGATATACTCATGGGGCCGGGGGCAAATTGCCCCACTTGCCCCCCCTTCCCTTGCCCACAGCTCAAACCAGCAGGACCACTCAGGAGCTCAGCTGAGCTGCCCAGCTGGTGCGGGCGGCGGGCACCGCTGCCGCGGGGGGGGTGGGGGGGCGGGGCCGGGGGAGCCTCAGCCTCCCCAGCTGGGACTCCTGGGAGCAACAGGACGGTCCGGCCCGCGGCCCAGAGTTCTTTGCCCCCCCCGGCCCTTTAACAACCGGTTCTCCACGGGGGTCTGATTTTAGCAACCGGTTCTTGGGAACCGGCTCCAGCTCCCCACTGCTCGTACCGTGACCCCCAGAAGGGTAGATGGGGGCCCTAGGGTGTGCGGGTAACAGAGCCGGACCCGAGGGTTCCCCACAGCCGGGCTGGGCTCTGGGCTGGCCAGGACGGACCCTGCTTCACCCTTCACTGCCCTGGGCTGCCCGACGGGCCCCTAGGCCGGGCGCCAGCTAATGAGTGAACCCGGCTGTGCCCGCGCTGGCTGCGGACCCCTGCGGACACTGGCCCAGGTGCCTTGCTCCTCAAGATTGCACAAGTCTCCCTCGGGCTGTGTCCGTGGGAGTCGCTGCCCGGAGCCCATGGGGGGGGGGGGGGGCTGCAGGCCCAGAGGGCCAGTGAGGCAACGTGACCCACGCTGGGGGAAGAGCGAGACCCCCTGGGGGTCTGGCACGGTGACGAGCGACCGGAGATGGTTCCAACGCTGGGGGTGCAGACCCTGTGCTGCAGCCATAACCCACCCTGCCCCACCGTGGCCAGCTGGGAGTTCTCATTCTCCGGCAGCGCGATGGCCACCGTGGCTCCCGGCAGGGCGAACGGGACATGGGCTGCAAAGCAAATACCAGTCCCACTGTTCATCAGGGTGAGCGTGCAATGAACCCCCCAGCCTGCTTGACAGCTAGACCCCCCCCCCAGCCCAGCCCCCCGGCCCTGCTCACTCCAGAGCTCTCCCTAGCCCAGCCCCTGGGAATTCAGATTGTGCACCAGGCCCTGGGCAGCCACCCAGCTTTGGGACTCCTGCTCCCTGCCTGGGCCGGAGGTCTGGCCCTGCCTGTGGGGAACCGACCCGGCCAAAGCTGATACCGGAGGAAGTGGTGTCACCTCACCCCAGGGCTGCATGTCCTGCAGCCTCAGAGCCAATCTCCCCATGCCGCCCTCCCAGGAATCCCACCCATCTCTCCCTGTCCATAGAGCCTGCAGGTCCGCCCGGCCCCCTGGCGCTAAGGGCAGCCGAGCCGGGAACGGGGCCCTGATGGACGGGGCGTCTGGCTGGGTGTGATGAACCTGCCTTGTGGAATTCCTGCACCAGGCCCCGCAGAGCAGCTGGCTCGGCCCGAGAAGAACGGCTTCCCCTCAGCCACGAGGCACAGACGGCTCCTCCCCGGCTCAGTGCCCTGCTCCCAGCTGGCTGGGTGGTGATGGTCCTGCAGCCCCAGCCGGGGAGACACCAGCCCCCATCACTGGAACCAGACTGGAAGCAAATGCAGCACAAACTGCCCCCGAAACACACACATCTGGCCAGCTCCAGCTCCTCCCAGCGCTGACCCCCACGCAGCCGGGGCCAGCCCCAGCCCCAGCCAGACACAGATGGGGGTGGGGGCAGCTGCAGCCCCTTGCTGGGAGTTTTCTGCATCTCCCATGACCCAGCCCGGCGCCAGGACCAGGCTCCCTCATTCCCCTGCTGCCATGGGAGCCTCCCAGGGTCCCCAGGACAAGCTCCGGGGCATGGTGAGGGGCCCAGGCAGACACAGCCCGGAGCAGGCTTGTGCCAGGTCTGGGCTCAGAGCGAGGATGGGGCTGTGGCTCCTGGGAACTGAGCTCCAGCCGCTGCATGCTGGGGAGGGCAGCACAGCAGCCCCCGCTGGCCGGCGAGTGCAGCCCCGGGCCGGGGCAGAGACGCTCGCTGGCTCCTGGCTGCCCAGTTACTTCCTGGGGTGTCCCTGGCTGGCTCCACAGTCCTCTGCCCAGCCCCCCAAGCAGCAGAGATGACGCTGTGGGGGAGGAGGGCAGGGGCAATGCTGCCATGGCCGGGGGCTCAGGACAGGCGAGTACTGCACCTCTCCCCCCACGGCCAGGGCCAGTCCCCGTAGCACGGGGCTGATGGTGGGCACAGCTCTGGGCAGCACCCCGGCCCCTCTGGCAGGGCAGACACAGGTGCCTGGCAAAGCCTCCCCTGCCCCCCTTTAAGAGTGGGGCCAGGTTTAGGTTGCCAGGTGTCTGGTTTTCGACTACACGTCTCGTTGAGAAGGGAAGCTGGCAGCAGTAACCAGCCTCTGCCAGGGGGCAGGAAGAGCAGCAGCAATGGCTGGCTTCTGGAGCTGGCTCCAAGAGGTGGGCTCCTGGCCCTCCACCACTGAGCCCTGATTGCCCCAGCCCTGGCCCCTCGCTGTGCCCTGATGGCAGCTCCTCCCAGCCTGGCTCTGCAGGCAGCAGCTCAGTCCCCTCCCGGGAGAGGAGTGGGCAGGGGCGGGCAGGGGGCAGAGCCAGGTTCTTCGGTTTTCTGCCATTAGAAAGTTGGGTGGGGGGTGGGGGAGCACATGGGCAGGGCACCAGGGCGATACGGAGACCCGGACCCCACCCCCAGTATGTTTTGCCTCGGCTCCCACTCGTGGGTTTCTTGCTTCTCGATTAACCCCACCTCTGAACGCCGCCTGCGCCACCGAGCTGCTGCCAGCTCCCACGGGCCCTGCCCCCAGGCGCTCCGAGGGGAAGGCGCAAGCAGAGATCTTCAGTCAGGAGACACTGAGGCAGGAGCTCACCCTGTGGAGGAGGGGACCAGGGGCTGCCAACTCTCTAATCACACAAAGCCCAACACCCTTGCCCCATCCCATGCCCCTTCTCCGAGGCCCCGCCCCTGGCCCCACCCCCACTCACTCCATCCCCCCTCCGTTGCTCACTCACCCTCACTGGGCTGGGGGTTGGGGTGAGGGCTCCGGCTGGGGGTGCGGCTCTGTGGTGGGGCTGGGGATGAGAGGTTTGGGGTGTAGGAGGGGGCTCTGGGCTGGAGCCGAGGGGTTCCGAGTGTGGGAGCAGGCTCAGGGCAGGGGGTTGAGGTGTGGGAGGGGGTGCGGGCTCCAGGAGGGAGTTTGGATGCAGGAGGGGGCTCAGGGCTGGGGGAGGGGGTGTGGACTCTGGGAGGGAGTTAGGGGGCGGAAGGGGGTTCAGAGTGCAGGCTCCAGCTATGTGGCGCTTACCTCAGGCGGCTCTGTCAAGTTATTGATTTGAACTGGGAGCACATAGAACATGGCTGCAACAAAGTCCTGTAGTGGCACCAAATCTTGTGTAAAGGGGGTCAAATGAGGTGTCTAAGACCAGGCTCTGGGTTGCTGGTTAGGATTATGCTGTCTGGGTGTGTGTATCATTTTGTAGCTGAAGTTATGAGTATTGGCTCTGTCCTGTCTGTATTTCAAACTTGTGCTCTGCTTCTGGGTGACACCCCAGACAAGTTGGTGTCAGCTCTGCCTAGCCTGCTTGATGGCCCATTAAGGACCATCAGCTACACAATTGACCCATGGAAAGAAGGCAGATACGCCTTGTGACTCAGCAAAGTACAGGGACTGGCCCATGTGACTCCAGACTCCATTTTGCTGTAATTTTCCACAGTAAGGACAAAGAGGTTCTTACACCTGGAAAAGTCTATATAAGGCTGATGCCTCATCTCCATCTTGTCTTCAATCCTGCATCTTACCTCTGGAGGGACTTTGCTACAAACTGAAGCTCTACACAAGGGACTGAATGACCCATCCCAGCGGGGGATGTTCCAGAGACTTGATTTGAACCTGCAGTTTACTCCCATCACCGCTACAAGCCTGAACTAAGAACTTTGCCATCACTGTATGTAATTGATTCCATTTAACCAATTCTAGCTCTCAGCTATATCTTTTCCCCTTTATGAATAAACCTTTAGATTTTAGAGGATTGGCAACAGCGTGATTTGTGGGTAAGATCTGACTTGTATATGGCTCTGGGGCTTGGTCCTTTGGGATCGGGAGAACCTTTTTTCTTTTACTGGGGTGTTCGTTTTCATAACCATTCATCCCCAGGACGAGTGTACTGGTGGTGATACTGGGAGACTGGAGTGTCTAAGGGAATTGCTTGTGTGACTTGTGGTTAGCCAGTGGGGTGAGACCCAAGTCCTCTCTGTCTGGCTGGTTTGGTGCCTTAGAGGTGGAGAAACCCCAGCCTAGGGCTGTAACTGCCCTGTTTAAGCAATTGGTCCTGAACTGGCACCTCAGTTGGGCCCCGCCAGAACCAGCATTGTTACAGGTTCCCAGTCAGCTGTGCAGTGGGGCTAAGGTCGGTTCCCTGCCTGCCCTGGCTCTGTGCAGCTCCCGGAAGCAGCTGGCCAATGGGAGCTGCGGAGCCAGCGTTCGTGGTGGGAGCAGTGCGCAGAGCCTCCCTGGCTACCCTTGTGCCTAGGGGCCACAGGAACGTGCTGGCCGCTTCCGGGAGCCACGCAGAGCCAGGGCAGGCAGGGAGCCTGCCTTAGCCCCACTCCACCGCCAGCCGGATGTTTAACAGCCCAGTCAGCAGGGTCCCTTTTCGACCCAGCCTGGCAACCCTACTGAGTCCTTACGCAGGGTCAGCTGTCAGCAGGAGTTGGTGTGGGGCGTGCGCCAGGCCGGGCCCTGGCCTGTGTCATGTCCTCTGGCGGCCAGAGGCTAACACACAAAGCCAGGCAGGCCAGGGTGTGGGGAACGGTTTATTTCAGAGCACACTGAAGTTAGTGTGGGGCACAATGCCCAAGGCTCGGGGAGGGGCTGAGTCCAGTCACACCAGCCTGCAGTGGAGCACACAGCAGGCAAGCCCAGCCCAGCCCAGCCCTGTGGCTAGCACGTCCCGTGGTCAGACGCTCCCTCCGTGCCCTGTGCTCCAAGCCACTCCCTGGCGAGAGCGAGGGCTGGGTGTGGAGGGCAGCACGTGGCTTTCCCTGGCCCAGCTGCCTGCTCTGCGCTAGCTCCGGCAGGCACTGGGCAATGGGTCCGCTGGTGGATGATAAGGAAGCCATGCTTCTTGAATCCTTTGCCGCACTCGGCACACACGAAGGGCTGGTCAGCCGTGTGGGCTCTCTCCCTCTCCCGCCGCCTGGCTGCCGGCGGCCCCCGTGGCTCCCCATTGCCCTGCTCCCTCATGCACTGCCCCCGCCACCCCCAAGGGCAGCCCCCAAACCCCCACCACCCCCGACTCCCCCCCGCGAACCGTGCACCCCCCTGGTACACTGCCCCCCCATGCCCTGTCCCCCATTGCCCTGCTCCCTCATGCACTGCCCCCCGCCACCCCACCCCCACCCTGCACCCCCGACTCCCCCACCCCCACCCTGCACCCCACAGGAACACTGCCCCCCCATGCCCTGACCCCCATTGCCCTGCTCCCTCATGCACTGCCCCCGCCACCCCCAAGGGCAGCACCCAAACCCCCACCACCCCCTGCACCCCCGACTCCCCCACCCCCACCCTGCACCCCACAGGAACACTGCCCCCCCATGCCCTGTCCCCCATTGCCCTGCTCCCTCATGCACTGCCCCCGCCACCCCCAAGGGCAGCCCCCACACCCCCACCACCCCCGACTCCCCCACCCCCACCCTGCACCCCACAGGAACACTGCCCCCCCATGCCCTGTCCCCCATTGCCCTGCTCCCTCATGCACTGCCCCCCGCCACCCCCAAGGGCAGCCCCCAAACCCCCACCACCCCCTGCACCCCCACCCCCACCCTGCACCCCCCAGGAACACTGCCCCCCCCATGCCCTGTCCCCCATTGCCCTGCTCCCTCATGCTCTTCCCACGCCACCCCCATGGGCAGCCCCGATTCCCCCACCACCCCCTGCACCCCCACCCCCACCCTGCACCCCCCAGGAACACTGCCCCCCCCATGCCCTGTCCCCCATTGCCCTGCTCCCTCATGCACTGCCCCCGCCACCCCCAAGGGCAGCCCCCAAACCCCCACCACCCCCGACTCCCACACCCCCACCCTTCACCCCACAGGAACACTGCCCCCCCATGCCCTGTACACCATTGCCCTGCTCCCTCATGCACTGCCCCCCGCCACCCCACCCCCACCCTGCACCCCCGACTCCCCCACCCCCACCCTGCACCCCACAGGAACACTGCCCCCCCATGCCCTGTCCCCCATTGCCCTGCGCCCTCATGCACTGCCCCCGCCACCCCCAAGGGCAGCCCCCAAACCCCCACCACCCCTGCACCCCCGACGCCCCCACCCCCACCCTGCACCCCACAGGAACACTTCCGCGCCATGCGCTCTCGACCCTTGCCCTGCTCCCTCATGCACTGCCCCCCGCCACCCCACCCCCACCCTGCACCCCCGACTCCCCCACCCCCATGCTCTGAGCCAGGTGGCAGGGGGGAGGGGAACAGCCTCACCCCCGCACAGGAGTCAGGCTGCACCTTGGCCTGGGGGCTGGTGCCCTCTAGTGGCTGCTCCACACCAGAGCCAGCAGCTCTGCCAGCGCCCCCCACTCCCGACCCGCAGCCCATATCCCAGCCCCAGGCTCTCCCCCGTCCCATCCCCCACCCCCCAGCTCTGCCAGTGCCCCCCCACTCCCGACCCGCAGCCCATATCCCAGCCCCAGGCTCTCCCCCGTCCCATCCCCCACCCCCCCCAGCTCTGCCAGTGCCCCCCCACTCCCGACCCGCAGCCCATATCCCAGCCCCAGGCTCTCCCCCGTCCCATCCCCCACCCCAGCTCTGCCAGTGCCCCCCACTCCCAACCCGCAGCCCATATCCCAGCCCCAGGCTCTCCCCACAGCTCTGCCAGCGCCCCCCACTCCCGACCCGCAGCCCTGGCTCCCCTCGCCCTGGGTGGGGAGGGAGGGGCACCAGGGGGTGTTTGCGTGGCAGCCGCCTTACCCCAGGAGCAGCAGCACCATCAGCAGCAGCAGGACGCCCCCAGCACAGGACACCCCAACCAGCGCCAGCAGGAAGGCTGTGGGGAGAGAGCCGTCAGCAGGGCCGGCGCCCGCCATGGGGCTGCCCCCCAGCACCACACGCTGCCCCGGGCCCAGCACAGCCCCCCTCCCCCTGCCGTCCCAGGGCCCTGCCAGCTGGGATCAGAGCCACATCCTCCCCTGCACCCCCCAGCTGCTGCTGCTCTGGGGCTCTGCTGGGGCGGACTGGCCAGGCTGAGCAGCCCCAGCCCCACGTGGGCCCTGCCCCACACGGACACTCACGCTCCTCACACTGGAAGCCACCAAAGCCAAACGGGCACCTGCAGAGACCGAGACCGGGGTTCAGCGCGTGTCCCGGCAGCAAACCCTGCCCAGCCTCACCCGCCCTCTGGCCCCCCCGCCCCAGAGACCAGGCTGCCAGCCAGGGGCCCCCCAAACCCAAGGGTAACCCCCCCACTCCCCACATATACAGGGAGTGTCTGCAAAGGCCATGTGGCTCCAGCCACTAGGCCGCCTGCCCCTGCCACACAGGCAGCCGCTGGCAGAGCCATGGGGGACCTGAGGCCCCCGGGGTGGCACCAGGTCCCCGACGAGGGGCTCAGCCAGGAGCCGATGCCCCCAGCTGCACGGCACCAGCCAATGCACAGTGGCTGATCCCAGGGCATGGGCGCTTCCCTGGCCGCGAGCAGCCTCCCGTGGGATGCCAGAGCTCACCTGGCACAGACGCCATCCCGCAGCCAGAACCCGCTGCCACAGGCTGCAGGGGGAGAGACACAGTGAGATGCCCGCAGGCTGGGCAAGGCTCTGGCCGCTTTCCAGACCCAGCTGGGGACAGCCTGGCATGGGGACCGAGACCACAGTGCCAGGGCAGCACCCCTGCCCGTGCCCCATCCCCCCTGCCTGGCATGGGGACCGAGACCAGTGCCAGGGCAGCACCCCTGCCCGTGCCCCATCCCCCCTGCCTGGCATGGCATGGGGACCGAGACCAGTGCCAGGGCAGCACCCCTGCCCGTGCCCCATCCCCCCTGCCTGGCATGGGGACCGAGACCAGTGCCAGGGCAGCACCCCTGCCCGTGCCCCATCCCCCCTGCCTGGCATGGGGACCGAGACCACAGTGCCAGGGCAGCACCCCTGCCCGTGCCCCATCCCCCCTGCCTGGCATGGGGACCGAGACCACAGTGCCAGGGCAGCACCCCTGCCCGTGCCCCATCCCCCCTGCCTGGCATGGGGACCGAGACCACAGTGCCAGGGCAGCACCCCTGCCCGTGCCCCATCCCCCCTGCCTGGCATGGGGACCGAGACCACAGTGCCAGGGCAGCACCCCTGCCCGTGCCCCATCCCCCCTGCCTGGCATGGGGACCGAGACCAGTGCCAGGGCAGCACCCCTGCCCGTGCCCCATCCCCCCTGCCTGGCATGGGGACCGAGACCACAGTGCCAGGGCAGCACCCCTGCCCGTGCCCCATCCCCCCTGCCTGGCATGGGGACCGAGACCAGTGCCAGGGCAGCACCCCTGCCCGTGCCCCATCCCCCCTGCCTGGCATGGGGACCGAGACCAGTGCCGGGGCAGCACCCCTGCCCGTGCCCCATCCCCCCTGCCTGGCATGGGGACCGAGACCAGTGCCGGGGCAGCACCCCTGCCCGTGCCCCATCCCCCCTGCCTGGCATGGGGACCGAGACCAGTGCCAGGGCAGCACCCCTGCCCGTGCCCCATCCCCCCTGCCTGGCATGGGGACCGAGACCAGTGCCAGGGCAGCACCCCTGCCCGTGCCCCATCATAGAATATCAGGGTTGGAAGGGACCTCAGGAGGCATCTAGTCCAACCCCCTGCTCAAAGCAGGACCAATCCCCAACTAAATCATCCCAGCCAGGGCTTTGTCAAGCCGGGCCTGAAAAACCTCCAATGAAGGAGATTCCACCACCTCCCTGGGGAACCCATTCCAGTGCTTCACCACCCTCCTAGTGAAAAAGTTTTTCCTAATATCCAACCTAGACCTCCCCCACTGCAACTTGAGACCATTACTCCTTGTTCTGTCATCTGCCACCACTGAGAACAGTCTAGATCCATCCTCTTTGGAACCCCCTTTCAGGTAGTTGAAAGCAGCTATCAAATCCCCCCTCATTCTTCTCTTCTGCAGGCTAAACAATCCCAGTTCCCTCAGCCTCTCCTCATAAGTCATGTGCTCCAGCCCCCTAATCATTTTTGTTGCCCTCCGCTGGACTCTTTCCAATTTATCCACATCCTTCTTGTAGTGTGGGGCCCAAAACTGGACACAGTTCTCCAGATGAGGCCTCACCAATGTCGAATAGAGGGGAATGATCACGTCCCTCAATCTGCTGGCAATGCCTCTACTTATACAGCCCAAAATGCCATTAGCCTTCTTGGCAACAAGGGCACACTGCTGACTCATATCCAGCTTCTCGTCCACTGTAACCCCTAGGTCCTTTTCTGCAGAACTGCTTGTCATCTCCCCAGCCTGGCATGGGGACTGAGACCGCAGCCCCAGGGCAGCACCCCTGCCCGTGCCCCATCCCCCAGCCTGGCACAGGGACTGAGACCGCAGCCCCAGGGCAGCACCCCTGCCCGTGCCCCATCCCCCAGCCTGGCACAGGGACTGAGACCGCAGCCCCAGGGCAGCACCCCTGCCCGTGCCCCATCCCCCAGCCTGGCACGGGGGACACTGGCTGGGCGTGTGGCTGCCTGGGTCAATGGGGCTCCGCTCTGGGGACAGCCTGGCTCACGCTGCGCCTCCTGTAGCAGGTCAGCCTGGAGCCGCTGGGCCCGGGCAGGGACCCAGGTGCCGAGCTCTGGAAGCTGCTCCCTGCCCAGCCCCTGGTACTCCGGCCCTTGGCAGGGGGTTGGGCCCCGGGGGGGGGGGGGAGAAGCGCCACTTTCCCACCCTGCTAAAAGCCTTCCCCTCCCCCACCCAGCCGGCCCCACGGAGCCCCCTGCCCGACCTGTGCAGGCACGGCCCATGGTGGGGCCGGGGGCGGGGCCGGGGTGGTATCCCGGCCGGCAGGGGCACTGGGCCAGCCCGTCCTGGAACACGCAGGCTGTGGAGACGGGGTCGCAGGGCTGCAGCTCACAGAGACTCAGGCCTGGACGTGGGGGGGGGAGAGAACACAGCCTGGTCAGAGTCCCCCCCAGAGGCCTCCCAGCCCTGCCACAGCCACCCCCAGAGCCACCTCCCACCCATGCCCAGCCTGAGCCCCTCCAGAGACACCCTGCCCAGCTCCGTGCCAGCCACCCCCACCCCGCTCTGCCATGAAGTGGGGAATTTTCTTGAGGCTTTGTATGAGAGCTGTGCGTGCCTCCGTTTCCCCGTGTGCTGCGTGTGTGAGGAGGGGGTGGGGGGGTTGCTGTTGCAGGGGACCAGGTGTGACCGCAAAGAGCAGCCAGTGACTGGTGGGGACCCAGCGACTGGTGACAGGGAGGCCCCCCCCCCAGCTCAGGAGCAGCCGGTTCTGGCCAGAGGGGGACAAAGGGCCGAGGCGAGGGGGCCCTGGGGTAGGAGACAAAGGGCGGAGGAGGGGCTGGTGGGGGAGGGGATAGGGGCTGGGCTGGGACCAGGAGCAGCCTGAGCCCATGGGGACGGGGCCAAACCCAGCTGCCCAGGGCTGAGACTGGCCCGGCCGAGGCCCCGAGAACTGCCTGGGCCGGGGTCAGACGCTCAGTGACCCCCGGGTCACGCTGGCTGAGAGTCGCTGAGAGATCGGGGGGGCATCGCTCCCTCTGGGAGGGGGCAGGGAGATCGGGGGGCATCGCTCCCTCAGGGAGGGGGGATCGGGGGGGCATCGCTCCCTCGGGGAGGGGGGATCGGGGGGGAGATCGGGGGGGCATCGCTCCCTTGGGGGGGCCGGGGGGATCGGGGGCCCCTGGCAGAGCCTGGCTGCTGGAGGCTCAGGGAGGTGCGGTCCCAGGAGGCGGTGGAGCCCGAGGGCCTGACCCCCAGGAGAGCGGCCCCCCGAGAAGGGCTGTCACCCTGAGGGAGGTTCCTCCCCAAGACCGTATGGAGCCGAGAGACGGGGCCTGGGAGTCCATGACAGAGCCACCCCTCCCCCGCCGCCCAGTCAGAGCCCCCCAACGGGCCTGAACCCCCTAGGGCCGTGGGGGGGGCACAGCTGGGTGCCTCCCGCCCCAGGCTGCAGGGAGAGGAGGGAGCGGAGCAGGGATTTGGGGGCCACGCTCCCCGGGCACGTCTCCTTTGGGGGCAGGGGTCCATCCCCCCTCCTTGCCCGGGGCCCCGCCCAGGAGAGCCCCCCCCGCGCTCACTCTGGTAGGAGACGGTGTCCCGCAGGAAGCTGCAGGCCGGGTCGCTGGCCTGGCACCGCGCCCAGAACCCCGCGATGGCCCCGTCCACCTGCCGGGCCGTGACGGACGAGCGCGCCGAGAAGCTGTGCAGGACGGTCACCGCCTGGCTGTGCGGCCTGGGGGGGCCCGCGCCTCCGGTCAGCGCCCGGGCCAGGCAGCACCCGGCCGAGCGGGGCCCCCCCGGCCAGCCGCATGCAAAGCCAGCGCCCCCCCCGGCCGCCCTTCCCAGGTTACCCCCCCGGCCAGCACCCCATTCCTCCCCGCCCCCCCGACAGCCCTTCCCCGGTTACCCCCCCGGCCAGCACCCCAGTCCTCCCCTCCCCCCCGACCGCCCTTCCCAGGTTACCCATAACCCCCCCCGGCCAGCGCCCCATCTCCCCCCCCCCCGAGCCCTTCCCAGGTTACCCGTAACCCCCCCCCGCCAGCGCCCCATCTCCCCACCCCCCCCCCGCCAGCCCTTCCCAGGTTACCCGTTACCCCCCCCTCCGGCCAGCGCCCCATCTCCCCCCCCCCGACAGCCCTTCCCAGGTTACCCATAACCCCCCCCTCCGGCCAGCGCCCCGCTCCCCCCCCCGGCCGCCCTTCCCAGGTTACCCCCCCGGCCCGCACCCCAGTCCACCCCTGCCCCCCCCCCCTACAGCCCTCCCCCGGTTACCCATAACCCCCCCCCCGGCCAGCGCCCCATCTCCCCCCCCCCCCCCACAGCCCGTCCCATTTTTCCCGTAACCCCCGCCTCCGGCCAGCTCCCGGCTCCCCCCCCCCCACAGCCCTTCCCAGGTTACCCATAACCCGCCCCCCCCCGCCAGCGCCCCGCTCCCACCCCCCCAACAGCCCTTCCCAGGTTACCCAGCAAGCTCCAGCTCCCTCCCGCCCCCCCCCCCCATGGCAGCCAGCCCCCCCGGGCCAGCCCCACACTCACTGCAGGTCCAGGACGGACGAGGACAGATAAGCGTCCAATTGCCCCAGGATAGGCTGGAACTGGGGGCAGACACAGGGGGCTGGGTGAGGGGCTGGTGTGCGGGGCCCCCCCAGCCCCCTGAGGAGAGAAACCAGAGCCGGGGGCTGCACGGAGCATGGCCCCCCCGGGCAGAGGGGGGCTTTGGGCCAGCCCTGCCCTGGAACACCCCCCCGCACATGCCTGGGGCCAGCCCTGCCCTGGAACCCCCCCCCGCACATGCCCAGGTGGGGGGCGGGGAGCCCCCAGGGGAGGGTTGCCAACTTTCTACTTGCACAAAACCCAACCCCCTTCCCCTTCCCCGAGGCCCCGCCCCTCCCTCTGTTGCTGCCACGCCCCCCCCCAGTCCCTGGCTCAGGGGTGCGGGGTCTGGGGTGGGACCAGGGATCAGTTCAGGGCACAGGAGGGGACTCCAGGCTGGGGTAGGGGGTGAGGGCTCCAGGGTGGGAGGTGGGGAGTTCAGTATGTAGGAGGGGGTGAGGGCTCTGAGGTTGGGGTGCAGGGGGTGTGAGGGCTCCGGGGTGGGGCTGGGGAGAGGGGGTGAGGGCTCGGGGGTGGGGGGGATCAGGAGGGGGTGAGGGCTCTGGGGTGGGGGTGCAGGGGGTGAGAGGGCTCCAGGGTGGGGGGGTTCAGGAGGGGGTGAGGGGGTGAGGGCTCTGAGGTTGGGGTGCAGGGGGTGTGAGGGCTCCGGGGTGGGAGGTGGGGAGTTCAGTATGCAGGAGGGGGTGAGGGCTCCAGGGTGGGGGGGTTCAGTATGCAGGAGGGGGTGAGGGCTCCAGGGTGGGGGGGTTCAGTATGCAGGAGGGGGTGAGGGCTCTGGCTGGGGGTGGGGATGAGGTTGGGGTGCAGGGGGTGTGAGGGCTCTGGGGTGGGGGGTTCAGGGTGCAGGAGGGGGTGAGGGCTCTGGGGTGGGGGAGTTCAGGGTGCAGGGGGTGTGAGGGCTCCGGGGTGGGGCAGGGGATGAGTTTGGGGTACAGGAGGCGGTGAGGGCTCTGAGGTTGGGGTGCAGGGGGTGTGAGGGCTCCGGGGTGGGGGGTGCAGGGGGTGTGAGGGGGTGAGGGCTCTGAGGTTGGGGTGCAGGGGGTGAGGGCTCCAGGGTGGGGGGGTTCAGGGTGCGGGTGGGGGGTAGGGCTACGGGGTTGGGGGGTTCAGGGTGCGGTAGGGGCTGAGGTAGGGGTACAGGAGGGTGTGAGGGCTCCAGGGTGGGGGGTTCAGGAGGGGGTGAGGGCTCCAGGGTGGGGGGTTCAGGGTGCGGGAGGGGGTGAGGGCTCTGAGGTTGGGGTGCAGGGGGTGTGAGGGCTCCGGGGTGGGGCTGGGGAGAGGGGGTGAGGGCTCCGGGGTGGGGGTGCAGGGGGTGTGAGGGCTCTGGGGTGGGGGGTGCAGGAGGGGGTGAGGGCTCTGAGGTTGGGGTGCAGGGGGGTGTGAGGGCTCCAGGGTTGGGCAGGGGGTTGTGATGCAGTTTGGTCAGGCCGAGGGGAGGGGGCACCAGCTGTTCCCCAAGGAGTTCCCCTTCCCACCCCAGCCCACCCCCCACCCCCAATGCCCCCCCCAGGGCCCCACTCCCAGCACCCACTGCCCACCAGCGGGTGTCAGACTCTCCCCCCCCCCCTTACCAGGCTCTCCAGCTGGGCGACGACCCTGCGCAGGTCGGCAGGTGGCAGCGGGCTCGGGGGTGCCGGGCCGGGGGCCCGCAGGGAGAGGCGCCCCGGGAACGTCCTGGCTTCAAACACGCAGGAGGCAGGGGGGAGACGGGACAAGGGGCCTCAGAGCCGGCAGGGCCAGGGGCTGCCCACGGGGGACCCCCAGCCAGACTCCCTCCCTGCCCTGAACGGAGCCCAGGCACAAGAGGACCCCCCCTCCCCCCCACTATATGCTCCTCCCTTCAGCCCAGCCACCCCCCACGGCCCCAGCCCAGCCCACGGGGCTGCTCCCTTGTCCCGGAGCCCCCCTCTGCCAGCAGGGGCCCCAGGGGGGTCAGCGTGGGACATGGGGGACTCACAGGCAGAACGGAGACCAGGGCCCCAGTGGGAGCCTCCTGGCTATGGGGTGAGAAGGAGACAGGGAGCCAGCGCCAGCCCTGGGCCCCTCCCCCACACTGGGCATCACCAGGGCCAGGCAGGTCTGCTCGGTGTGATGGGGCAGGTACCCCCATGCAGCAATGGCAGGGGATGGGGCATGGGGCATGGGACACCCCCCCCCCCCCAGGCCCAGGGGAGCAGCCCCCTTACCTGGCACACAGCCCATGGTCCGGCTGAGATAGAAGCCCAGGGCGCAGCGGCAGGAGAAGTGCCCAGCCCAGGACTCGCAGGTGCTCCAAGGGGGGCAGGGCTGCCCACTGCCACAGCTGGGCTCATCTGGGGGAACAGCCCCCGCAAGAGTGAACAAACCTGAGCTGAGACTCAGACCTGGGAGGAGCCTGAACAGCAGGTACCCAGGGCAGGAGGAGCGACACAGCACTGGTATAGCAGGGGCTGCGGGTCAGGAGTGAGGGGCACCGGCGGGGCAGGACTGGGCTAGCAGGGGCTGCGGGTCAGGAGTGAGGGGCACCGGCGGGGCAGGGCTGGGCTAGCAGGGGCTGCGGCTCAGGGTTGGGGGGCACCGGCAGGGCAGGACTGGGCTAGCAGGGGCTGCGGCTCAGGGTTGGGGGGCACCGGCAGGGCAGGACTGGGCTAGCAGGGGCTGCGGCTCAGGGTTGGGGGGCACCGGCAGGGCTGGGCTGGGCTAGCAGGGGCTGCGGCTCAGGGTTGGGGGGCACCGGCAGGGCTGGGCTGGGCTAGCAGGGGCTGCGGCTCAGGGTTGGGGGGCACCGGCAGGGCTGGGCTGGATGGGCAGGGGGCTGCGGGTCAGGGTTGGGGGGCACCGGCAGGGCAGGGGGCTGGGCGAGTGATCAAGGGGCCAGGGCCAAAGCAGGCCCTGCAGTGGAGTTGGGCCATACCTGGTGCTGTGGCCCCCGCAGTGGGGGTGCCAGTCCCTGCGGGCGTCTCAGTGCGTTTAGCCCAGGTCTGAGGTGTGGGGCTGGATGCTGCTGACCAGGGGGGTGCGCTGGACCCTGGAATACAAGGGGGTTGGGCAGCCGGAGGGTCACCCCCATTGGAGGGATTGATGGGGGTGGGGGGGGGGGCTCAGCTGGCCGGGTGCAGGAGTCCCTGGCAGGTCCCTGGCAGTGCCGGCCGCTGGGGCCTCGTCTCCCCGGGGTGCAGCTGGGCTTTTACCGCCGTGTGGCTCAGCCTGGCACACAGCAGCCCTCTAGTTCTGCCATCAGGGCAGTGCCCACCTCCACCTGGCACCACCCCAGCAAGGTCACCACCCGGCAGCCCTGGAGCCAGTCCGGGGGTGGGGGCAGAGCCCCCCTTTGCTACAGACAGCACCTGTGCTGGGGCCCCCCCAGGCCGAGCTGCAGACACCTCCCGGGGGGCCAGGCCGGGCCAGGGGACAGCTGCATTTCCCCCTTTGTTTGCTCCTAGGCGGGGGGGGGGGAGCCCAGAGCATTGGCCAGGGGCAGCCGTGAACTCACCTGCCCCCCCGGCCTGCCCGGCACAGGGAGCCTGGAGCTGCAGCAGGAGCCCGAGGAGGAGAAGGGGGCAGCCCCTCCCCATCCTGCCAGGCCTGGGTCCCAGCAGCTCTCAGTCGCCACGGGGCAGGGAGGGGAGCCAGGCCGCACCTGCGCTGGGTTAAGAGCGATCCAGGGGCTTGTTAATGATTCCTGGGTGGGGGCAGCTGTCAAGGGTCCAGGCAGCCACTGAGGGAGCCCTGGGCTGGCTGGCTCTGGGTGCCCAGCTGGTGCTCATCAACCCAGGCAGGGCCGGGCCCAGGCAGCCCTGCCCCCCCCAGGCTACCCCCCCCCCCAGCAGCTCTGGCCAAGGCAGGACAAAGTCCAAAGCACAGCAGGGAGCTGGGCAGCAACAGAACAGCTCCTCCCTGCAGGCCAGGCTGCCGAGAGAGGCTCCCGCAGGGCTGAGATCTGCCCCCTGGGGGGGGGCTGGTCACACAGGGCTCCCCCCCAGCGCTGAGATCTGCCCCCTGGGGCGGGGCGGGGCGGGGCGGGCTGGTCACACAGAGCTCCCCCCCCCCAGGGCTGAGATCTGCCCCCTGGGGTGGGGTGGGGTGGGGCGGGGTGGGGTGGTCACACAGAGCTCCCCCCCCAGGGCTGAGATCTGCCCCCCTGGAGTGGGGTGGGGGGGCTGGTCACACAGAGCTCCCCCCCAGCACTGAGATCTGCCCCCCTGGGGTGGGGCAGGAGGCTGGTCACACAGGGCTCCCCCCCAGGGCTGAGATCTGCCCCCCTGGGGTGGGGGGGCTGGTCACACAGGGCTCCCCCCCAGGGCTGAGATCTGCCCCCTGGGGTGGGGGGGCTGGTCACACAGGGCTCCCCCCCAGGGCTGAGATCTGCCCCCCTGGGGGGTGGGGGGGCTGGTCACACAGAGCTCCCCCCCAGCACTGAGATCTGCCCCCCTGGGGTGGGGCAGGAGGCTGGTCACACAGGGCTCCCCCCCAGGGCTGAGATCTGCCCCCTGGGGTGGGGGGGCTGGTCACACAGGGCTCCCCCCCAGGGCTGAGATCTGCCCCCCTGGGGTGGGGGGGGCTGGTCACACAGGGCTCCCCCCAGTGCTGAGATCTGCCCCCCTGGGGTGGGGCAGGAGGCTGGTCACACAGGGCTCCCCCCCCAGCACTGAGATCTGCCCCCCTGGGGTGGGGTGGGGTAGGGGGCTGGATGTGGGAATTCTTTGTAATATTTTCATGATGCCTGTGTGTGCCTCAGTTTCCTCTACATGCTGCCTTGTTACCTGGGGGTGGGAAAGGTCTGTCTGCTCTCGGGGCAGGCTGAGACACAGGTGGGAACGGCGCCTACCTGCCCGGGACCGTAGGCCCCTCATCGATGGAGCTCTTGAGGAGACAATGGGACTTTCACACCCAGCAACCATTGATTGGGACCCACCTACCCCCTGCTCCGCTGGGGGACGGAGCTGCATCTCCCCCGCTTGGGAACAAAGGACGGGGGGGTGAGGTGGGGGTTAAGTGGGGGCTCCCACTGGAAGCAGTTGGGGCTCACCTGGGAGTCTGACAAAAGAGCAGATGGCCGGACAGACAGAGCTGTAAGGTCTGAGGCCTTTTTGTGCAGCCACACTAGGACAGCAGCACCATGAATCACTCACAGCCCCACATGCCACCTAAACTGCATTAAACCAGTGTCACACCGCGCTGTGGAAAGCGATCCCAATCCGGATCCCAATCCCGTCCTAACAGCACCCGCCGCCACCAGAGAGAGAAACCGCTTCAGTGGCTAAAGAAAACCGGGTTTGATTGAATCTGTCTGGCAAGAAATCCCTCAGCAGCAGTTGTGGGTGTGAAATCTTGATGTGTATTTGCGACTTTATGGTCCCTACTCCTCCATGGTTTATCCGTCTGGTCTCGGTCTGGTTTGTGAGTGTGGCTGTTACAGAACTGATTTTGCTAGGTGTAAATCAATGAAGGTGCTGGGTAGGATTGGCTAAAGGATTGTTTGACAATATGTCAGGATGGGTTAGAGAATTGCTTAGGAATCATTTAGTGAAATGGCTGGTTAAGGTGCAGCTAAGCAGGACTCAGGTGTCACTATATAAGCTGGGGTGACGTCCAAAAGGAAGTTCTTGGGAACCAGCTCCAGGCCCCAGCCCCGAAGCTCAGAGCTGCCAGACCTCAACACCCTGCCAATGACACCGTGCAGAAGCTGGAGTCCCCCAGCTGGCCTGATCCTGACTGGCCATCAAGAAAAGTTCCTCTGCGTTCCTGGGAGCGGTGAGCACTGGTGGCTCAGCGGGTCAGGCTGTTTTGGTGACTGTTAATAAAGAGAGGATCAGGGTATTACTGTGTGAGGCTCTTTCACTGGGAAAAGGCCCTGCAGACCCGCAGAAAATGATGCCCTGAGCCCTAGGAGCTGGGAAAGGGTGGGGCTGCCTAAATGAACTGGGTCATACCCAGCGATGAGCTGCCAAAATCTTAATAACCAGTTCCCTATAAAAAGTTCTGATTTAAGGGGGGGGGGGGAGTGGGGGAGGGGCCAGGGTTGGGGGAGATATACTCATGGGGCCGGGGGCAAATTGCCCCACTTGCCCCCCCTTCCCTTGCCCACAGCTCAAACCAGCAGGACCACTCAGGAGCTCAGCTGAGCTGCCCAGCTGGTGCCGGCGGCTGGCACCGCTGCAGCTGGGGGGGAGCGGGGGAGGGGCCGGGGGAGCCTCAGCCTCCCCAGCTGGGACTCCTGGGAGCAACAGGACGGTCCGGCCCGCGGCCCAGAGTTCTTTGCCCCCCCCGGCCCTTTAACAACCGGTTCTCCACGGGGGTCTGATTTTAGCAACCGGTTCTTGGGAACCGGCTCCAGCTCCCCACTGCTCGTACCGTGACCCCCAGAAGGGTAGATGGGGGCCCTAGGGTGTGCGGGTAACAGAGCCGGACCCGAGGGTTCCCCACAGCCGGGCTGGGCTCTGGGCTGGCCAGGACGGACCCTGCTTCACCCTTCACTGCCCTGGGCTGCCCGACGGGCCCCTAGGCCGGGCGCCAGCTAATGAGTGAACCCGGCTGTGCCCGCGCTGGCTGCGGACCCCTGCGGACACTGGCCCAGGTGCCTTGCTCCTCAAGATTGCACAAGTCTCCCTCGGGCTGTGTCCGTGGGAGTCGCTGCCCGGAGCCCATGGGGGGGGGGGGGGGCTGCAGGCCCAGAGGGCCAGTGAGGCAACGTGACCCACGCTGGGGGAAGAGCGAGACCCCCTGGGGGTCTGGCACGGTGACGAGCGACCGGAGATGGTTCCAACGCTGGGGGTGCAGACCCTGTGCTGCAGCCATAACCCACCCTGCCCCACCGTGGCCAGCTGGGAGTTCTCATTCTCCGGCAGCGCGATGGCCACCGTGGCTCCCGGCAGGGCGAACGGGACATGGGCTGCAAAGCAAATACCAGTCCCACTGTTCATCAGGGTGAGCGTGCAATGAACCCCCCAGCCTGCTTGACAGCTAGACCCCCCCCCCAGCCCAGCCCCCCGGCCCTGCTCACTCCAGAGCTCTCCCTAGCCCAGCCCCTGGGAATTCAGATTGTGCACCAGGCCCTGGGCAGCCACCCAGCTTTGGGACTCCTGCTCCCTGCCTGGGCCGGAGGTCTGGCCCTGCCTGTGGGGAACCGACCCGGCCAAAGCTGATACCGGAGGAAGTGGTGTCACCTCACCCCAGGGCTGCATGTCCTGCAGCCTCAGAGCCAATCTCCCCATGCCGCCCTCCCAGGAATCCCACCCATCTCTCCCTGTCCATAGAGCCTGCAGGTCCGCCCGGCCCCCTGGCGCTAAGGGCAGCCGAGCCGGGAACGGGGCCCTGATGGACGGGGCGTCTGGCTGGGTGTGATGAACCTGCCTTGTGGAATTCCTGCACCAGGCCCCGCAGAGCAGCTGGCTCGGCCCGAGAAGAACGGCTTCCCCTCAGCCACGAGGCACAGACGGCTCCTCCCCGGCTCAGTGCCCTGCTCCCAGCTGGCTGGGTGGTGATGGTCCTGCAGCCCCAGCCGGGGAGACACCAGCCCCCATCACTGGAACCAGACTGGAAGCAAATGCAGCACAAACTGCCCCCGAAACACACACATCTGGCCAGCTCCAGCTCCTCCCAGCGCTGACCCCCACGCAGCCGGGGCCAGCCCCAGCCCCAGCCAGACACAGATGGGGGTGGGGGCAGCTGCAGCCCCTTGCTGGGAGTTTTCTGCATCTCCCATGACCCAGCCCGGCGCCAGGACCAGGCTCCCTCATTCCCCTGCTGCCATGGGAGCCTCCCAGGGTCCCCAGGACAAGCTCCGGGGCATGGTGAGGGGCCCAGGCAGACACAGCCCGGAGCAGGCTTGTGCCAGGTCTGGGCTCAGAGCGAGGATGGGGCTGTGGCTCCTGGGAACTGAGCTCCAGCCGCTGCATGCTGGGGAGGGCAGCACAGCAGCCCCCGCTGGCCGGCGAGTGCAGCCCCGGGCCGGGGCAGAGACGCTCGCTGGCTCCTGGCTGCCCAGTTACTTCCTGGGGTGTCCCTGGCTGGCTCCACAGTCCTCTGCCCAGCCCCCCAAGCAGCAGAGATGACGCTGTGGGGGAGGAGGGCAGGGGCAATGCTGCCATGGCCGGGGGCTCAGGACAGGCGAGTACTGCACCTCTCCCCCCACGGCCAGGGCCAGTCCCCGTAGCACGGGGCTGATGGTGGGCACAGCTCTGGGCAGCACCCCGGCCCCTCTGGCAGGGCAGACACAGGTGCCTGGCAAAGCCTCCCCTGCCCCCCTTTAAGAGTGGGGCCAGGTTTAGGTTGCCAGGTGTCTGGTTTTCGACTACACGTCTCGTTGAGAAGGGAAGCTGGCAGCAGTAACCAGCCTCTGCCAGGGGGCAGGAAGAGCAGCAGCAATGGCTGGCTTCTGGAGCTGGCTCCAAGAGGTGGGCTCCTGGCCCTCCACCACTGAGCCCTGATTGCCCCAGCCCTGGCCCCTCGCTGTGCCCTGATGGCAGCTCCTCCCAGCCTGGCTCTGCAGGCAGCAGCTCAGTCCCCTCCCGGGAGAGGAGTGGGCAGGGGCGGGCAGGGGGCAGAGCCAGGTTCTTCGGTTTTCTGCCATTAGAAAGTTGGGTGGGGGGTGGGGGAGCACATGGGCAGGGCACCAGGGCGATACGGAGACCCGGACCCCACCCCCAGTATGTTTTGCCTCGGCTCCCACTCGTGGGTTTCTTGCTTCTCGATTAACCCCACCTCTGAACGCCGCCTGCGCCACCGAGCTGCTGCCAGCTCCCACGGGCCCTGCCCCCAGGCGCTCCGAGGGGAAGGCGCAAGCAGAGATCTTCAGTCAGGAGACACTGAGGCAGGAGCTCACCCTGTGGAGGAGGGGACCAGGGGCTGCCAACTCTCTAATCACACAAAGCCCAACACCCTTGCCCCATCCCATGCCCCTTCTCCGAGGCCCCGCCCCTGGCCCCACCCCCACTCACTCCATCCCCCCTCCGTTGCTCACTCACCCTCACTGGGCTGGGGGTTGGGGTGAGGGCTCCGGCTGGGGGTGCGGCTCTGTGGTGGGGCTGGGGATGAGAGGTTTGGGGTGTAGGAGGGGGCTCTGGGCTGGAGCCGAGGGGTTCCGAGTGTGGGAGCAGGCTCAGGGCAGGGGGTTGAGGTGTGGGAGGGGGTGCGGGCTCCAGGAGGGAGTTTGGATGCAGGAGGGGGCTCAGGGCTGGGGGAGGGGGTGTGGACTCTGGGAGGGAGTTAGGGGGCGGAAGGGGGTTCAGAGTGCAGGCTCCAGCTATGTGGCGCTTACCTCAGGCGGCTCTGTCAAGTTATTGATTTGAACTGGGAGCACATAGAACATGGCTGCAACAAAGTCCTGTAGTGGCACCAAATCTTGTGTAAAGGGGGTCAAATGAGGTGTCTAAGACCAGGCTCTGGGTTGCTGGTTAGGATTATGCTGTCTGGGTGTGTGTATCATTTTGTAGCTGAAGTTATGAGTATTGGCTCTGTCCTGTCTGTATTTCAAACTTGTGCTCTGCTTCTGGGTGACACCCCAGACAAGTTGGTGTCAGCTCTGCCTAGCCTGCTTGATGGCCCATTAAGGACCATCAGCTACACAATTGACCCATGGAAAGAAGGCAGATACGCCTTGTGACTCAGCAAAGTACAGGGACTGGCCCATGTGACTCCAGACTCCATTTTGCTGTAATTTTCCACAGTAAGGACAAAGAGGTTCTTACACCTGGAAAAGTCTATATAAGGCTGATGCCTCATCTCCATCTTGTCTTCAATCCTGCATCTTACCTCTGGAGGGACTTTGCTACAAACTGAAGCTCTACACAAGGGACTGAATGACCCATCCCAGCGGGGGATGTTCCAGAGACTTGATTTGAACCTGCAGTTTACTCCCATCACCGCTACAAGCCTGAACTAAGAACTTTGCCATCACTGTATGTAATTGATTCCATTTAACCAATTCTAGCTCTCAGCTATATCTTTTCCCCTTTATGAATAAACCTTTAGATTTTAGAGGATTGGCAACAGCGTGATTTGTGGGTAAGATCTGACTTGTATATGGCTCTGGGGCTTGGTCCTTTGGGATCGGGAGAACCTTTTTTCTTTTACTGGGGTGTTCGTTTTCATAACCATTCATCCCCAGGACGAGTGTACTGGTGGTGATACTGGGAGACTGGAGTGTCTAAGGGAATTGCTTGTGTGACTTGTGGTTAGCCAGTGGGGTGAGACCCAAGTCCTCTCTGTCTGGCTGGTTTGGTGCCTTAGAGGTGGAGAAACCCCAGCCTAGGGCTGTAACTGCCCTGTTTAAGCAATTGGTCCTGAACTGGCACCTCAGTTGGGCCCCGCCAGAACCAGCATTGTTACAGGTTCCCAGTCAGCTGTGCAGTGGGGCTAAGGTCGGTTCCCTGCCTGCCCTGGCTCTGTGCAGCTCCCGGAAGCAGCTGGCCAATGGGAGCTGCGGAGCCAGCGTTCGTGGTGGGAGCAGTGCGCAGAGCCTCCCTGGCTACCCTTGTGCCTAGGGGCCACAGGAACGTGCTGGCCGCTTCCGGGAGCCACGCAGAGCCAGGGCAGGCAGGGAGCCTGCCTTAGCCCCACTCCACCGCCAGCCGGATGTTTAACAGCCCAGTCAGCAGGGTCCCTTTTCGACCCAGCCTGGCAACCCTACTGAGTCCTTACGCAGGGTCAGCTGTCAGCAGGAGTTGGTGTGGGGCGTGCGCCAGGCCGGGCCCTGGCCTGTGTCATGTCCTCTGGCGGCCAGAGGCTAACACACAAAGCCAGGCAGGCCAGGGTGTGGGGAACGGTTTATTTCAGAGCACACTGAAGTTAGTGTGGGGCACAATGCCCAAGGCTCGGGGAGGGGCTGAGTCCAGTCACACCAGCCTGCAGTGGAGCACACAGCAGGCAAGCCCAGCCCAGCCCAGCCCTGTGGCTAGCACGTCCCGTGGTCAGACGCTCCCTCCGTGCCCTGTGCTCCAAGCCACTCCCTGGCGAGAGCGAGGGCTGGGTGTGGAGGGCAGCACGTGGCTTTCCCTGGCCCAGCTGCCTGCTCTGCGCTAGCTCCGGCAGGCACTGGGCAATGGGTCCGCTGGTGGATGATAAGGAAGCCATGCTTCTTGAATCCTTTGCCGCACTCGGCACACACGAAGGGCTGGTCAGCCGTGTGGGCTCTCTCCCTCTCCCGCCGCCTGGCTGCCGGCGGCCCCCGTGGCTCCTCCTGCTGCCTGTCGTGGGTGATCTGGTGCATGATGAGGTTGGTGCTGCAGGTGAAGCTCTTGCTGCACTGTGGGCAGGGGTAGGGGCGCTCGCCCGTGTGCATGCGCTGGTGGATCAGTAGGTTGGTCTTGTACTTGAAATGCCGGCCGCAGTCGGAGCAGGGGAAGGGGCGCTCGCCCGTGTGCGTGCGCTGGTGGATGGCCAGGCTCGACTTGTAGCGGAAGCGCCGGCCGCACTCAGAGCAGAGGAAGGGGCTCTCCTTGCTGTGCACGCGCTGGTGCACCGTCAGGTCTCGCTTCTGCAGGAAACTCTTGCTGCACTCGGCACACGTGTAGGGCCGCACGCGGGTGTGCACGCGTTGGTGCACCACCAGGTAGGTCTTGTTCTTGAAGCTCTTCCTGCAGGAGGGGCACATGAAGGGGCGCTCGCCCGTGTGGGCACGCAGGTGCACCCCCAGGCTGGTCTTGTAGCTGAAGGTGCGGCCACACTGTGGGCAGACGTAGGGCTTCTGCAGCGTCTCCCCGCTGTGCACGCGCTGGTGCAGCATGAAGCTGTTGGGGCAGGAGAAGCTCTGGCCGCACTCCGTGCAAATCAGCAGCACTTTCTGCTCATGGGTCTGCTTGTGGGCCAGCAGCTCGGCCTGCTGGTGGAAGCTCTCCCCACACTTTGTGCACTCATGGTCCTGCTCCACCTTCACCTCCCCAGGCAGAGGGAGCCAGCACATGTCGAACGCGAACGCCTCCTCCGACGGCTCCTCTTTGACTGGCTGGTCTGCAGCAGCTATGGGGACAGAGCCAGGAATGAGCTCCTGGGACGCCAGCTCCCCAACTGCTGGGGCTGAGCCACTCGAGTCCCACGGATCCTGGCACCCTCTGTGCAGGAATAACTGTACGCACGTGTGTGCCTGCACGGAGAGACCCCAGGAGAAAAATTCCTGATCCTACCTAGTTCTTATTGGCACTTTCCAACCCTTGTACAAAGCCGTACCCTTAGCCCCTTTCCCAGACTGGAAAGGAAGGCAGAGGGAGATGACTTGTCCAAAGCAGAGCTGGGAACAGACGCTACATCTCCCAAGTCCCAGTCCAGTGCTCTGGCCGCTAGGTCTCACCCAGGTCAGTTTCATCTAGTCTAGAGCACAAAGTCGAACTTACTGCACGGCTCCACTCTGGGGCAGAGTTAAGGCTCTCTGGGTGCCCCTACATTAGCATGCTCGGATTTCAGGTTAAACTTAAGACAGTTTCCTGAGTTTGTAGTACCTGGTGTGGGGAGAACGGCGCCGTGCCAGGGGTGGATTTCACCCTGCATTACAGACACATGCTCTCAAGCTGAGCTCCAGCTTAATGCAGGTTTTCTCTGGGGATGTAACAGCATTTTCCATGCCTGCACTGAGAGCTCTGGGACACACCCTGCACGTGATGGCTCCAGCAGAGCCAGCCCCGGGTCGACACACTGGGGCCGGAGGAGTGCCTGCACATGCACAGACAGAGGTGGCTCATGGCACGTCACACCCAGCAGAAATCACACAGCGCACAAGGCACCCATGTTCTCCGATGCATTGCCACTAACTGGGCACAGGCTGGCCCTCTGGGGTGCCAAGTACCCCAACTCCCAATGAAGCCCACAAGGGACAAGGGTGCCCAGCAGGACGAGGCCCCGTGTGATCCCTCTGCACTGGGGGGTGTCACCCTTTCCGAAGCAGCAGGCAGGTGCTTTTCCTGCGCCCTGCCCCATGCCCAGCTCCGTGCGAGGGACCGGCCGTACCTGCCAGAGCCTTGACTGCTCTCACTCTCTCCTTGGATAGCTCGTAGTAGTGGCGCCGCGCTGCGCGTTTCTCACGTGCACTGACGTGGCCTCTCTGTCGCATGGCTGCAGCTGGGCGTTATAGTGCAGCGTGGGAACAGCAGAAAGCAAAGCGCCCCAGCCCCCAAGCAGCAGCTAGGAGACTCCCTGACATGGCAGGCTGGGGCAGCCTGTGGTTCCTGGGCAGCTTTCGGCCTCGCTGAGCATCCTGTAAACGAACCAAACATTCCCAATGATCCCTTACGCCAGAGCCAAGCAGCCATGAACTGGCCCCCCTTCAGCACACGATGGGCTCCGAGGATGGGGAGCTAACCGCTGCAGTCTGCTCCGCCTGGCTGCTGTAGCAGGGGAACGGGTTACTGGGAGCAAGGACTGTGGTTGGGCAGGCTTGCTTTGAGTTGCTCCCTTCGGAAGCTTGGATCCAGCAGGCCTGGCTCTCCCCTGCTCCTGAAGGGTCTCAGCTGCCTGCCTCCTCTGCACCCCACAGAGTGTGTGAGGGCTGCTGGCTCCCTCACTCCTAGAATCTCCACACTCTGTGCCTTCCTGGTACAAACCGCTTGGAAGGGAGGAGGAGGCCTGGGTTGTGTCGCACACCTACACTCTGCAGGCAGGGCTGGATTAAGGCATAGGCAGTACATGCCTGGTTCCTGGAGTGTCACGCTGGCATCAGAATCATGGCTGGTGGTTTGTGTGTTTGGCTGTTTTTTTAAATTGTGTTCCTAGCCCTCACTGTTGTGAAGAAAAGCTTGAAACCATGAAGCGAGTAAGTGGTCCCAATGTCTGCCTGCGCCTGCAGACAGCCTCCATCGGGGGAGGAGTCGCTGACGCGTGCTGGGGAGGGACCCATGGGCCTCACCACCACCACCAGGGCTGATCAGACTCCTGCTGACGGGCTTGGACCAGGGCTTCTTGTCTATGAGGGGCTCCCAAGAGGGCCCCGGAGTGCCTTAAGCCAGCCCCATCGGTGTGGGAATGTCAATCAGGGTGGCAAGGACTAAGGGACCTAATTGCATGGTTGCTGCCTTACTGGCTCCAGGGGCTGTGGGCTTTGTGGCACTCAGGCAGGGTTTTGAAAGGACTCCGGCATTCTCCTAGTGCAGCAAACGGCGATGGGTTTTATGTGAAGGGGATTCTCCATCTTCCTCCAATAACAAGACACCGTCTACTCATCCAACAACATTTCCCCCCTATGTAAAGATGTTACAAGCTGCTTCGTGTTGCCTCCCACTGGTGGCAAACTCTCCAGAGCAGGCGTGGGGTGCTTGGAATCAGACACCCCGTATCCCGGGGAGGCCCTGATCTGTACTGAAGAGTTATATAGGATGCTCACACCCTGCTGCAGAGCACCATCTTGGCCAGTTACACATACCCACAACAATGCTACTTGAACCCGTAACACGGTGGAGTTAAAGGCACAGAAGTTTTCACTAACAATACAGAAAGACCAGGGAGGGAAAGGAGTTATTTAAGTTAGGCGCCAATGTGGACACAAGAATAAATGGACACTAACTGGCCAGCAATAAGTTTAGACTTGAAATCAGGCAAAGGTTTCAAACCATCAGAGGAGTGAAGTTCGGAACAGCCTCCCAAGGGGAGCACTGAGGGGATGGTATGGCGAGCTGCCTACAATGGCATGGAGCCGATCTGCAACTGCTAGCAGCGAATATCTCCAACGGCCGGTTGGGACACGAGATGGGGAAGGCTGAGTTACTACAGAGAATTCTCTCCCAGGTATCTGGCTGGTGGGTCTTGCTCACATGCTCAGGGCCTAACAGTATTTAGGGTCAGGAAGGAATTCTCCCCCAGGTCAGATTAGCAGAGACCCTGGGGGGGTTTCACCTTCCTCTGCAGCATGGGACTCAGGTCACTTGCAGGTTTAAACTAGTGTACATGGTGGATTCTCTGTAACTTGAAGTCTTTAAATCATGATGTGAGGATGTCCGTAACTCAGCCAGAGGTGAGGGGTCTATTACAGGAGTTGGGGGGTGGGGTGGGGTGGGGTTCTCTGGCCTGCAATGTTCAGGTCAGAGTAGATGAGCATGATGGTCCCTTCTGGCCTTAAAGTCTATGAGAAGCGTCAGGAGTATTCCCTGAATTGCTGTTTGCCATCTGCAGTGACCACACTGACTTTACCTGAACATAACACGCTGCCTTCCAATTTAATCAAAATTCTTCCGAACTTCAGCTCCAAGCGACACACAGCTCTTTCCCCAGAGCTAGTATTTGCTGTGGACGATCCCCACTTTGCAGGGCCTGCACTGAGCCAGGTCTCTGCAGCCACATGGCACTGACGCTGCAGGCTGGCTCTCACCGCACTCGCCCAGGGTGCCTGTAGTGGGTCATCTCAGGGCTCCCTGCGGAGCAGGCGGGGGCTCAACCCCTGCACCTGTCGCCCTTGGTGCCCCTGGAGCCGGGCCGGCGTGGGCGGTGGGGCCCTGGGGGGACACAGAACTGGGCCCGGGAGACGCTGCACGGGGGGGAGCGCCGGGATGGCTCCAGGATAGCGCCTTGCGGGGAGAGCCAGGGCGCCTCCGAGTGACCAGCTGGAGCCCTGCCCCGCCTGCACCGTCCCCATGGCAACGCCCCGGGCCTCCCCTCACCTGAGCGCCTCCCGTCCCCATGGCAACGCCTCACGCACCTCCCCGTCCCCATGGCAACGCCCCGGGCCTCCCCTCACCTGAGCGCCTCCCGTCCCCATGGCAACGCCCCGGGCCTCCCCTCACCTGAGCGCCTCCCGTCCCCATGGCAACGCCCCGGGCCTCCCCTCACCTGAGCGCCTCCTCGTCCCCATGGCAACGCCCCGGGCCTCCCCTCACCTGAGCGCCTCCCGTCCCCATGGCAACGCCCCAGGCGTCCCCTCACCTGAGCGCCTCCCGTCCCCATGGCAACGCCCCAGGCGTCCCCTCACCTGAGCGCCTCCCGTCCCCATGGCAACGCCCCGGGGCAGCGCTCTCCCTCAGGGTTCCCCAGCGCTCGCGCAGGGTCGGAGTCGGAGCGCGCTGAGCTCCGCCCCGCAAACCAACCTCTCCCCGCCGCCCGCTCGGATCCCACGCGGCCAGCGGCGGGCTCGGGCCTCTCAACCCGCCGGGGGGGGGGGGGCCCTCTAGCCCTCACAGCCCCGCTCTATGGCTCGGGGCCGCTCTGCTCCGCGGCGGAGGCCGCGCTCTATGGCAGGTCCCTGCGGAGGGGGGGGGCAGCGCCACGGGCCCGCCCCCTTGGGAACGAGGCACCGAGACGTCGTGGGGCACGTGGGGCTCAGGGCCCAGCGCTGCCCGGTGGGGGGGGTCGGGCTCAGCCTCGACTCACTTGTAAAGGCGGGTTCAGTGGGAGCGAAGTTCCGGGGGGGGCCGTGTCTGCACCACGCAGGGACCAAGGCAGCGGGGGAGGGCACGAGAGTTACCCCGCGCCCCCCGCTGCTGCCCCCCCCGCGGGGCCCCGCCCCCCCCGCTGCTGCCCTACACCCCCCCAGCCCCCACCCCCGCGGGGCCCCGCACCCCCCCAGCCCCCACCCCCCCGCTGCTGCCCTACACCCCCCCAGCCCCCACCCCCGCGGGGCCCTGCCGGACGGGCTCTCCCCGCAGGGGACGGGGCGTAGCTGGGGGGGTCCGTGTCTGCACCACGCAGGGACCAAGGCAGCGGGGGAGGGCACGAGAGTTACCCCGCGCCCCCCGCTGCTGCCGCCACCGCGGGGCCGCGGCCCCCCCGATGCTGCCCTACTCCCCCCCAGCCCCCCCCCCCCCGGGGCCCCGCACCCCCCCAGCCCCCACCCCCCCGCTGCTGCCCTACACCCCCCCAGCCCCCACCCCCGCGGGGCCCTGCCGGACGGGCTCTCCCCGCAGGGGACGGGGCGTAGCTGGGGGGGTCCGTGTCTGCACCATGCAGGGACCAAGGCAGCGGGGGAGGGCACGAGAGTTACCCCGCGCCCCCCCACAGGGCCCTGCCGGACGGGCTCTCCCCGCAGGGGACGGGGCGTAGCTGGGGGGACGAGAGCTGGAAATACCAGATTGGGAGTTACCGGAGGGAGGGACCCAGCCGCTAACGAGCTCCTGGGCCGGGACCAAGGCTCCTAGACACTATAGCAATAGCAATTAGTAATAGTCACCATCCCAGACAGAGCTGCCCCTCTTTGGAACATCACCAATAACAGCACAGCTCACACTCATGCTTCTGCAAATATCCGAATCCCGTCGTCAGGGATCTCTCTTACCCCAGACGGCTCAGGTTTCGTTGTCCAACCGCAAAGAGACAGGCAACGACCAGCAAGAATCTCACTATCAAGTTCTTTATTGTAGCAAACTCATCACCGTCCTCACCCTGCAGAGGCACCCGCGCGTTGCTCTCCTGCCTGTCTCGGTGAGTCTCTTGCGGTCATTCTGCCACTTACTTCTGCTCAGACGGGTAGAATGAGACTGCAATGTCCTCCAAGGGCACCAGCACCTGCCCCAGAGCGGGGTCAGCTCAACGCCTAGTGCCCTGGGCCCAGCAGGCTTGGGCTCTGTGCAGGGGAGGGGAGCAGAGAGACCAGCAGGTCCCCGTCCCAGCCATCTTAGGGACTATGTGGGGTAGGGGTGTGTGATGCACCTGCAGAAGCCCGGGCCACAGCTCAAACCCCACCCCCTCATCCATGGATCCCCCAACCCAGCTGCCCGGCTAAAGCCCCAATCTATGACTGTACAAGGGACAGTAGCTGAGCAACTAAATAACAGTGACCCCAATATAATTAGGTTCAACATCCTATGGCACTAAGCTACCTAAAAATGACACGGTGACACTAAACTTTAGAAAGAGAGACTGCAATAAAAAGGTCAGTCGGAGGCAACAAATGACCGTTAGATCATCTAGTCTGACCTGTATAGCACACGCCATAGAATTTCACTCACTCACCCCCATGCTGAGCCCAGGCGTTGGTGTTTGGCTACATTGTCCTCTGGAAGGAATCCAGTCTGGACTGGACGACATCGAGATGGAGAATCCATCACTTTCATTGGTAGTTTGTTCCAGTGGTTAGTCACCCTCACTGTTAAATTTGTGTTGAATTTGCCTGGCTCTACATTCCTGTCATTGGTTCTTGTTCTGCCTTTCTGCGCTAGATGAAAGAGCCCTTCAGTATGTGAGATTTTGTCTCTGTGTAGATCTTTACGTTCAAGCCTACAGCGTAATCTTTTTGTTAAACTGCACAGGCTGAGCTCTTAAGGGATTTTTCCCAGCCCCTGAACCACTAATGACTACTTCTTGTAGAGTGTAAATGGGAAATTAGATGGGTGACCCAAACTCGCCTTCTTGAACCAAAGTACTGTATAATATCGGCCACTTGGGCTGGGCCATCACACAAGAGGGGAAGATGATTCTCAACTCTCCCCAGCAATTTGATCCAGGAACAAAGAACAACATAACAGAAAAAGGATTTTAAAGCAATAAGGAGCCTACACATCTCTCACCCAAAGCCTCATCGCACCGGGATGGAAGGCCAGGCTTCTTCAGTGACACACACAAACATCTGTTTGGCAGGCAGAGACTTTTTAATGTCCTTCTGATCAATGGGTTCCTAATGTTGGCAAAACAAAGGAAGCAGGAGCTTCCCACTTAGCAGGTCAGGTGCTGTCTCTTTACCACTGAAGTGTCTTCTGTGAGGTATCTTATCTCCAGTCTTTGGTCTTCCTGCTGGTTTTCCCAACAGGACTTGATTGAATCTGGGCCAGCTGTAAACGGTCTCAGTGTAGTGAATATCACCACAGCCACGTCACATACAGTATTCATCAACTCCGGAGCAGTCCTAAATCCTTCACAACTACAGTAACTCCTCACTTAACGTTGTAGCTCTGTTCCTGAAAAATGCAGCTTTAAGTGAAATAATGTTAAACGAATCCAATTTTCCCATAAGATTTAATGTAAATGCGGGGGGTTAGGGTCCAAGGAAATTTTGGGGGGGCAGACAAAAGGCATTAGATACTGTATGGTACTGTACTGTGCTTGGGAAGTGCCCCTGGCTTACCCCACACAGGCACAACCCACTGCAGGCAAGGACACTAGGAAGCACCTTTGCAGCAGCAGCAGCAGCACCGGCACCGGCAGCTTCCTTGGAGAAGAACAGGTGCCGACTTTGCCAGGAATGCTCCAGGCCCACCTCTTCCCACCCCCACTCCACCTCCTCTCCGGAGCAGCCACATCCCTCCCCCAAAGTCTTAAGTGCAACACGGTGCTTCCCCGTTCCTGACCCTCCCTCCCAGAAAGTCCTAAGCGCGAAGTGCTGGGAGGGGGGGGGGGAGGAGCGGAGAAGCCCTGCATCTCCACTCCTCCCCCACCTCCCAAAAGTCCTAAGCGCTGCGTGGGGGGGAGGCGGAGAAGCAGAACTTGTGCAATGCTCCCTTGTAAAGTCGCTGCTCTTCCACAGCATCTTACAAGCAGGCAGCCAAACGATGTTATAAGGGAGCATTGCACAACTTTAAACGAGCATGTTCCCTAATTGAGCAGGGACGTAACACTGAAACAACGTTAAGCAGGATGATGTTAAATGAGGAGTTACCGTATTGCAGGTGGTATGTAAAAGGGAAACCAGAAGGGTCAGAAAATTTTTTGAAGAGCCAAAAGCTAAAGGTATAAAAATAAATAAGATTCTTTAAGTATATCAATAGGATGAAGCCTGCAAAAGAATCGGTCCACTGAATGAGCAGGGGCTAAAAAGGTGAATTAAGGAAGAGGAGGACAGTAGAACACCTGGAAGATCATGATATGACAGGAAAATCATGCCTTACCACTCTACTAGAATTCTTTGAATACAGTAGTAAATTAGTGGATAAAGTGAAATGAATTCATGTAATTTAGACATTCAAAAGGCTTCTAGCCAGGTCCTGCATAAAAGGCTATTCGAGAAACTAAGTCATCATGAGGGGAAAGGCCAAAGTATTGTCAGGGATCAAAAACTGAGTAAGAGACAAGAAAAAAAAAAAGGACTAAATAGTCAGTTTTCATCACGGCAGAAGGTAACAGCCAGGCCGCAAGGTGCTCTACCAGGTCTCGTGTTGGAGAGTAGTTACGAATGGTCTGGGAAGCGTGGCAAGTCGCGAGGTAGCAACATTTGCAGACGACACAAGGTTATTTGGGTTAGTCACATCTTGAGAAGACTCTGAAGAACTTGGAGAGACATAAACAAGCTGGGTGAGTGGGCAACACCATGGCAAATGGAGTTTAATGTCGATAAATGCAAAGTAGTGCACATTGGAGGGGAAAAAATGAACTCTCTGTACACCTGACAGGCCTCTAAATTAGCTGTAATCAAAAGGGACCTAGATGTCATTGTAGACGGCTCAATGAAGACCTCAGTTTAATGCCCAGCTGCGATCCACAAGTCAACCAAAACATTTGGATGCATAAGAAACGGAGAAAAATATGGAAAAATATTCCAATGCCTTTATATAAATCAATGGTGCAGCCTCATCTGGATCCTGCGCCCGGCACTGGGCCCCCATCCCAGAACTAGAGAATGATCAAGGGTCTGAAAATTCTCTTCTGAAGAGAAACGGAAAAGACTGGACTCGTTCCCTTCGAAAAGGGATGAATAGGAGAGGGAGCATGACAAGTCTATAAAATAATGAATGGGATGGAGAAGGCAGGTTGGGAATGTAGGAGAAAGAGAGAGCCTGAGACATGAGGCCTGGTGTAAGGCCTTAGGCCTGAACTGAAGTAGTCAGGCCCTGCTGATAGAAAGCAAAGTGCGAAGTTAGCAAAAGTCAGGCTGTGACAGAAGTCAGGCCCTGCTATAAAACACGTCTGCTTGCAAGTTCACCGAACCTGGCAAGAACAGGGCTGGTATTGCAAAACCACACACACATTCCTAAGTACTAGGCACAAGACACTCACGCAAGCACCTTCCAGAAGGGTGGGACCAGCAGCTCCTGATACAGGGTTGTGGTGTAAACGCATTCCCTTAAGATGATACAAGGACACACTGACCCCTCCTAAAGAGAAGGACAGGGTGATGGGCAGAAACGTTTGCTGTACAAAGTAAAGCGCAGTCACTAACCACGTCGGAGGGGCCGTGAGTAACTGGTTTGTATCAGTGTATGAAAGAAGGGTCACAGAGGGGGTGTCTTTCGCCAGCCGAGGGGGGAATGGAAAGTCCTGCCGCTCACTGAGCTGCTCCACTGTTACGGGCATACATGTGCTAGT
Organism: Mauremys mutica; assembly: GCF_020497125.1. Lineage (NCBI taxonomy): Eukaryota > Metazoa > Chordata > Testudines > Geoemydidae > Mauremys > Mauremys mutica. The sequence continues at coordinate 295,767,768 of NC_059073.1, read as the reverse complement.
GTACCTGTAGACACTGATCCGGGGAGCTAGGACCATGCTTCATCGACAATAAACCTGGCTGGGTGCCTTTGCCACAAACCGAGTCTTGTGCTCTGTGTGGGCAGTTCCATGGTGGTGTCCTGGGTCGCTAGCTGCACAGAGCTGGGACACACGCAGCCAACAGCTAACAACGGGGAACGTCTGTTCTCCCTTTGTCATAACATAACAAGGGACATTCAAAGGAATTAAAAAGTGGCAAACTGATAAAAAGGAAAGACTTTCACACAGGGTGCAATTAAACTGTGGAACTCATCACTGCAGGACGCTGTTAAGGGCAAGAATTTAGAAAAGGTTAAAAACATTTATTGAACAAAGATCTCCAGAGTTATAATTAATGCTAACAGATATTTTGAAGGGATATTAAACCTTGTACTTTAGGGTTTAAGCAACTTTCTAATGATTAGGAGGAGACCTACTATTGGCCAGGAGTAGGGGGGCAGATTATCCTACATTTGCCTAGTGTGCAATTCTTACACCTTCCTCCGATGCATCTGGTGCTGCTCACTGTCAGAGCAGCCGGGCTGGCGGGACCCTGGGTCTGATCCCTGCGTCAGTGGGAGGCTTGCTGGAGTACAGGCTGGGAAAGCCCTTCCAGATTCGGGCTGGCACACGCGAGCTGCTTCCACCAGAGGTGTTTTTGCAGCGTCCCCTTGACAGTGAAGCCCCTTCCACACTCAGTGCACGTGAAGGGCCGCTCCCCCGTGTGGATCCGCTGGTGCATTTTGAGGTTGCCGTTGGTGGTGAAGCTTTTCCTCGCACTGGGTGCAGGTGAATGGCCGCTCCCCCGTGTGCACTCGCTGGTGCGTCAGGAGGTTTCCTGGCTGCGTGAAGCATTTCCCACACTGGCTGCACATGTATGAGCGCTCCCTGGTGTGGATCCTCTGGTGCATCGTGAGGTCCCTGCTGGAGACAAAGCTCTCCTTGCATTCAGCACATGCAAAGCGCCTCTCACGCACATGGCTTTTCTGGTGCATGCTGAGCGTGCCCTTCTTGGCGAAGCTCTTCCCGCACTGAGAGCAGGCGAACGGGCGCTCCCCCGTGTGGCGCCGCTGGTGCAGTTTGAGGTTGTCTTTCCTGGTGAAACATTTCCCACACTCAGTGCACAGAAACGGCCACTCCCTGCCATGCACCCTGCCATGCACCTTCAGAACAGCCTTGCTGATGAAGCGCTTCCCGCATTCGGGGCAGGGGAACGGATGTTCTCCCGTGTGCAGCCTCTTGTGCACTTTCAGAAATTCGTTCTGAACGAAGCCCTGGCCGCACTCGGTGCACACGAAGGGCCGCTCCCCGCAGTGCAGGCGCTGGTGCATTTTGAGGGTGGCCTTGGCGGTGAAGCCCTGGCCGCACTCGGTGCACACGAAGGGCTGCTCCCCGCGGTGCAGGCGCTGGTGCATTTTGAGGGTGGCCTTGGCGGTGAAGCCCTGGCCGCACTCGGTGCACACGAAGGGCCGCTCCCCCGTGTGGATCTGCTGGTGCATTTTGAGGGTGGCCTTGGCGGTGAAGCTTTTCCCGCACTGGCTGCAGGGAAACAGCCCCTCCCCCGTGTGCACTCGCTGGTGTATTTTGAGGCTGCCCTTCGTCGCCCAGCTCCTTCCGCATTCAGGGCATGTGAATGGTTTCCTCCCTGTGGGCTCTCCCTGCTGGGCAGCCGGGTGTGTCTGATCCTGCTGGCTGTCTCCATGTCTCTGCTCTGCATCCTGTCTCTGGAGCAGTGTTTTCTGGGGCCTGGGGAGGGGCAGGAGTTTTTCTTGCATGACATTTCTCTGCTGCTTTTGTGATTTGCTCTGACTCTTGCATCTTTGCTTTTTCCTTGAGTGCTGGTGGAGGTCCCCTCCAGTCTGTCCTGGGGATGTCTTGGGAAGATCCAGGGTTCTAGTACCTTCCTCATCGTCATCCTTCATCTCACCATCTGTTGCAGAGAGAAAAGCCCTGGTGTTATCTCCTGAGCTAGTGACCAAGGGAAACTCCAAGGCACACGTGTAGGGCCGCACGCGGGTGTGCACGCGTTGGTGCACCACCAGGTAGGTCTTGTTCTTGAAGCTCTTCCTGCAGGAGGGGCACATGAAGGGGCGCTCGCCCGTGTGGGCACGCAGGTGCACCCCCAGGCTGGTCTTGTAGCTGAAGGTGCGGCCACACTGTGGGCAGACGTAGGGCTTCTGCAGCGTCTCCCCGCTGTGCACGCGCTGGTGCAGCATGAAGCTGTTGGGGCAGGAGAAGCTCTGGCCGCACTCCGTGCAAATCAGCAGCACTTTCTGCTCATGGGTCTGCTTGTGGGCCAGCAGCTCGGCCTGCTGGTGGAAGCTCTCCCCACACTTTGTGCACTCATGGTCCTGCTCCACCTTCACCTCCCCAGGCAGAGGGAGCCAGCACATGTCGAACGCGAACGCCTCCTCCGACGGCTCCTCTTTGACTGGCTGGTCTGCAGCAGCTATGGGGACAGAGCCAGGAATGAGCTCCTGGGACGCCAGCTCCCCAACTGCTGGGGCTGAGCCACTCGAGTCCCACGGATCCTGGCACCCTCTGTGCAGGAATAACTGTACGCACGTGTGTGCCTGCACGGAGAGACCCCAGGAGAAAAATTCCTGATCCTACCTAGTTCTTATTGGCACTTTCCAACCCTTGTACAAAGCCGTACCCTTAGCCCCTTTCCCAGACTGGAAAGGAAGGCAGAGGGAGATGACTTGTCCAAAGCAGAGCTGGGAACAGACGCTACATCTCCCAAGTCCCAGTCCAGTGCTCTGGCCGCTAGGTCTCACCCAGGTCAGTTTCATCTAGTCTAGAGCACAAAGTCGAACTTACTGCACGGCTCCACTCTGGGGCAGAGTTAAGGCTCTCTGGGTGCCCCTACATTAGCATGCTCGGATTTCAGGTTAAACTTAAGACAGTTTCCTGAGTTTGTAGTACCTGGTGTGGGGAGAACGGCGCCGTGCCAGGGGTGGATTTCACCCTGCATTACAGACACATGCTCTCAAGCTGAGCTCCAGCTTAATGCAGGTTTTCTCTGGGGATGTAACAGCATTTTCCATGCCTGCACTGAGAGCTCTGGGACACACCCTGCACGTGATGGCTCCAGCAGAGCCAGCCCCGGGTCGACACACTGGGGCCGGAGGAGTGCCTGCACATGCACAGACAGAGGTGGCTCATGGCACGTCACACCCAGCAGAAATCACACAGCGCACAAGGCACCCATGTTCTCCGATGCATTGCCACTAACTGGGCACAGGCTGGCCCTCTGGGGTGCCAAGTACCCCAACTCCCAATGAAGCCCACAAGGGACAAGGGTGCCCAGCAGGACGAGGCCCCGTGTGATCCCTCTGCACTGGGGGGTGTCACCCTTTCCGAAGCAGCAGGCAGGTGCTTTTCCTGCGCCCTGCCCCATGCCCAGCTCCGTGCGAGGGACCGGCCGTACCTGCCAGAGCCTTGACTGCTCTCACTCTCTCCTTGGATAGCTCGTAGTAGTGGCGCCGCGCTGCGCGTTTCTCACGTGCACTGACGTGGCCTCTCTGTCGCATGGCTGCAGCTGGGCGTTATAGTGCAGCGTGGGAACAGCAGAAAGCAAAGCGCCCCAGCCCCCAAGCAGCAGCTAGGAGACTCCCTGACATGGCAGGCTGGGGCAGCCTGTGGTTCCTGGGCAGCTTTCGGCCTCGCTGAGCATCCTGTAAACGAACCAAACATTCCCAATGATCCCTTACGCCAGAGCCAAGCAGCCATGAACTGGCCCCCCTTCAGCACACGATGGGCTCCGAGGATGGGGAGCTAACCGCTGCAGTCTGCTCCGCCTGGCTGCTGTAGCAGGGGAACGGGTTACTGGGAGCAAGGACTGTGGTTGGGCAGGCTTGCTTTGAGTTGCTCCCTTCGGAAGCTTGGATCCAGCAGGCCTGGCTCTCCCCTGCTCCTGAAGGGTCTCAGCTGCCTGCCTCCTCTGCACCCCACAGAGTGTGTGAGGGCTGCTGGCTCCCTCACTCCTAGAATCTCCACACTCTGTGCCTTCCTGGTACAAACCGCTTGGAAGGGAGGAGGAGGCCTGGGTTGTGTCGCACACCTACACTCTGCAGGCAGGGCTGGATTAAGGCATAGGCAGTACATGCCTGGTTCCTGGAGTGTCACGCTGGCATCAGAATCATGGCTGGTGGTTTGTGTGTTTGGCTGTTTTTTTAAATTGTGTTCCTAGCCCTCACTGTTGTGAAGAAAAGCTTGAAACCATGAAGCGAGTAAGTGGTCCCAATGTCTGCCTGCGCCTGCAGACAGCCTCCATCGGGGGAGGAGTCGCTGACGCGTGCTGGGGAGGGACCCATGGGCCTCACCACCACCACCAGGGCTGATCAGACTCCTGCTGACGGGCTTGGACCAGGGCTTCTTGTCTATGAGGGGCTCCCAAGAGGGCCCCGGAGTGCCTTAAGCCAGCCCCATCGGTGTGGGAATGTCAATCAGGGTGGCAAGGACTAAGGGACCTAATTGCATGGTTGCTGCCTTACTGGCTCCAGGGGCTGTGGGCTTTGTGGCACTCAGGCAGGGTTTTGAAAGGACTCCGGCATTCTCCTAGTGCAGCAAACGGCGATGGGTTTTATGTGAAGGGGATTCTCCATCTTCCTCCAATAACAAGACACCGTCTACTCATCCAACAACATTTCCCCCCTATGTAAAGATGTTACAAGCTGCTTCGTGTTGCCTCCCACTGGTGGCAAACTCTCCAGAGCAGGCGTGGGGTGCTTGGAATCAGACACCCCGTATCCCGGGGAGGCCCTGATCTGTACTGAAGAGTTATATAGGATGCTCACACCCTGCTGCAGAGCACCATCTTGGCCAGTTACACATACCCACAACAATGCTACTTGAACCCGTAACACGGTGGAGTTAAAGGCACAGAAGTTTTCACTAACAATACAGAAAGACCAGGGAGGGAAAGGAGTTATTTAAGTTAGGCGCCAATGTGGACACAAGAATAAATGGACACTAACTGGCCAGCAATAAGTTTAGACTTGAAATCAGGCAAAGGTTTCAAACCATCAGAGGAGTGAAGTTCGGAACAGCCTCCCAAGGGGAGCACTGAGGGGATGGTATGGCGAGCTGCCTACAATGGCATGGAGCCGATCTGCAACTGCTAGCAGCGAATATCTCCAACGGCCGGTTGGGACACGAGATGGGGAAGGCTGAGTTACTACAGAGAATTCTCTCCCAGGTATCTGGCTGGTGGGTCTTGCTCACATGCTCAGGGCCTAACAGTATTTAGGGTCAGGAAGGAATTCTCCCCCAGGTCAGATTAGCAGAGACCCTGGGGGGGTTTCACCTTCCTCTGCAGCATGGGACTCAGGTCACTTGCAGGTTTAAACTAGTGTACATGGTGGATTCTCTGTAACTTGAAGTCTTTAAATCATGATGTGAGGATGTCCGTAACTCAGCCAGAGGTGAGGGGTCTATTACAGGAGTTGGGGGGTGGGGTGGGGTGGGGTTCTCTGGCCTGCAATGTTCAGGTCAGAGTAGATGAGCATGATGGTCCCTTCTGGCCTTAAAGTCTATGAGAAGCGTCAGGAGTATTCCCTGAATTGCTGTTTGCCATCTGCAGTGACCACACTGACTTTACCTGAACATAACACGCTGCCTTCCAATTTAATCAAAATTCTTCCGAACTTCAGCTCCAAGCGACACACAGCTCTTTCCCCAGAGCTAGTATTTGCTGTGGACGATCCCCACTTTGCAGGGCCTGCACTGAGCCAGGTCTCTGCAGCCACATGGCACTGACGCTGCAGGCTGGCTCTCACCGCACTCGCCCAGGGTGCCTGTAGTGGGTCATCTCAGGGCTCCCTGCGGAGCAGGCGGGGGCTCAACCCCTGCACCTGTCGCCCTTGGTGCCCCTGGAGCCGGGCCGGCGTGGGCGGTGGGGCCCTGGGGGGACACAGAACTGGGCCCGGGAGACGCTGCACGGGGGGGAGCGCCGGGATGGCTCCAGGATAGCGCCTTGCGGGGAGAGCCAGGGCGCCTCCGAGTGACCAGCTGGAGCCCTGCCCCGCCTGCACCGTCCCCATGGCAACGCCCCGGGCCTCCCCTCACCTGAGCGCCTCCCGTCCCCATGGCAACGCCTCACGCACCTCCCCGTCCCCATGGCAACGCCCCGGGCCTCCCCTCACCTGAGCGCCTCCCGTCCCCATGGCAACGCCCCGGGCCTCCCCTCACCTGAGCGCCTCCCGTCCCCATGGCAACGCCCCGGGCCTCCCCTCACCTGAGCGCCTCCTCGTCCCCATGGCAACGCCCCGGGCCTCCCCTCACCTGAGCGCCTCCCGTCCCCATGGCAACGCCCCAGGCGTCCCCTCACCTGAGCGCCTCCCGTCCCCATGGCAACGCCCCAGGCGTCCCCTCACCTGAGCGCCTCCCGTCCCCATGGCAACGCCCCGGGGCAGCGCTCTCCCTCAGGGTTCCCCAGCGCTCGCGCAGGGTCGGAGTCGGAGCGCGCTGAGCTCCGCCCCGCAAACCAACCTCTCCCCGCCGCCCGCTCGGATCCCACGCGGCCAGCGGCGGGCTCGGGCCTCTCAACCCGCCGGGGGGGGGGGGGCCCTCTAGCCCTCACAGCCCCGCTCTATGGCTCGGGGCCGCTCTGCTCCGCGGCGGAGGCCGCGCTCTATGGCAGGTCCCTGCGGAGGGGGGGGGCAGCGCCACGGGCCCGCCCCCTTGGGAACGAGGCACCGAGACGTCGTGGGGCACGTGGGGCTCAGGGCCCAGCGCTGCCCGGTGGGGGGGGTCGGGCTCAGCCTCGACTCACTTGTAAAGGCGGGTTCAGTGGGAGCGAAGTTCCGGGGGGGGCCGTGTCTGCACCACGCAGGGACCAAGGCAGCGGGGGAGGGCACGAGAGTTACCCCGCGCCCCCCGCTGCTGCCCCCCCCGCGGGGCCCCGCCCCCCCCGCTGCTGCCCTACACCCCCCCAGCCCCCACCCCCGCGGGGCCCCGCACCCCCCCAGCCCCCACCCCCCCGCTGCTGCCCTACACCCCCCCAGCCCCCACCCCCGCGGGGCCCTGCCGGACGGGCTCTCCCCGCAGGGGACGGGGCGTAGCTGGGGGGGTCCGTGTCTGCACCACGCAGGGACCAAGGCAGCGGGGGAGGGCACGAGAGTTACCCCGCGCCCCCGGCTTCTGCCCCCCCCGCGGGGCCCCGCCCCCCCCGCTGCTGCCCTACACCCCCCCAGCCCCCACCCCGGCGGGGCCCCGCACCCCCCCAGCCCCCACCCCCCGCTGCTGCCCTACACCCCCCCAGCCCCCACCCCCGCGGGGCCCTGCCGGACGGGCTCTCCCCGCAGGGGACGGGGCGTAGCTGGGGGGGTCCGTGTCTGCACCATGCAGGGACCAAGGCAGCGGGGGAGGGCACGAGAGTTACCCCGCGCCCCCCCACAGGGCCCTGCCGGACGGGCTCTCCCCGCAGGGGACGGGGCGTAGCTGGGGGGACGAGAGCTGGAAATACCAGATTGGGAGTTACCGGAGGGAGGGACCCAGCCGCTAACGAGCTCCTGGGCCGGGACCAAGGCTCCTAGACACTATAGCAATAGCAATTAGTAATAGTCACCATCCCAGACAGAGCTGCCCCTCTTTGGAACATCACCAATAACAGCACAGCTCACACTCATGCTTCTGCAAATATCCGAATCCCGTCGTCAGGGATCTCTCTTACCCCAGACGGCTCAGGTTTCGTTGTCCAACCGCAAAGAGACAGGCAACGACCAGCAAGAATCTCACTATCAAGTTCTTTATTGTAGCAAACTCATCACCGTCCTCACCCTGCAGAGGCACCCGCGCGTTGCTCTCCTGCCTGTCTCGGTGAGTCTCTTGCGGTCATTCTGCCACTTACTTCTGCTCAGACGGGTAGAATGAGACTGCAATGTCCTCCAAGGGCACCAGCACCTGCCCCAGAGCGGGGTCAGCTCAACGCCTAGTGCCCTGGGCCCAGCAGGCTTGGGCTCTGTGCAGGGGAGGGGAGCAGAGAGACCAGCAGGTCCCCGTCCCAGCCATCTTAGGGACTATGTGGGGTAGGGGTGTGTGATGCACCTGCAGAAGCCCGGGCCACAGCTCAAACCCCACCCCCTCATCCATGGATCCCCCAACCCAGCTGCCCGGCTAAAGCCCCAATCTATGACTGTACAAGGGACAGTAGCTGAGCAACTAAATAACAGTGACCCCAATATAATTAGGTTCAACATCCTATGGCACTAAGCTACCTAAAAATGACACGGTGACACTAAACTTTAGAAAGAGAGACTGCAATAAAAAGGTCAGTCGGAGGCAACAAATGACCGTTAGATCATCTAGTCTGACCTGTATAGCACACGCCATAGAATTTCACTCACTCACCCCCATGCTGAGCCCAGGCGTTGGTGTTTGGCTACATTGTCCTCTGGAAGGAATCCAGTCTGGACTGGACGACATCGAGATGGAGAATCCATCACTTTCATTGGTAGTTTGTTCCAGTGGTTAGTCACCCTCACTGTTAAATTTGTGTTGAATTTGCCTGGCTCTACATTCCTGTCATTGGTTCTTGTTCTGCCTTTCTGCGCTAGATGAAAGAGCCCTTCAGTATGTGAGATTTTGTCTCTGTGTAGATCTTTACGTTCAAGCCTACAGCGTAATCTTTTTGTTAAACTGCACAGGCTGAGCTCTTAAGGGATTTTTCCCAGCCCCTGAACCACTAATGACTACTTCTTGTAGAGTGTAAATGGGAAATTAGATGGGTGACCCAAACTCGCCTTCTTGAACCAAAGTACTGTATAATATCGGCCACTTGGGCTGGGCCATCACACAAGAGGGGAAGATGATTCTCAACTCTCCCCAGCAATTTGATCCAGGAACAAAGAACAACATAACAGAAAAAGGATTTTAAAGCAATAAGGAGCCTACACATCTCTCACCCAAAGCCTCATCGCACCGGGATGGAAGGCCAGGCTTCTTCAGTGACACACACAAACATCTGTTTGGCAGGCAGAGACTTTTTAATGTCCTTCTGATCAATGGGTTCCTAATGTTGGCAAAACAAAGGAAGCAGGAGCTTCCCACTTAGCAGGTCAGGTGCTGTCTCTTTACCACTGAAGTGTCTTCTGTGAGGTATCTTATCTCCAGTCTTTGGTCTTCCTGCTGGTTTTCCCAACAGGACTTGATTGAATCTGGGCCAGCTGTAAACGGTCTCAGTGTAGTGAATATCACCACAGCCACGTCACATACAGTATTCATCAACTCCGGAGCAGTCCTAAATCCTTCACAACTACAGTAACTCCTCACTTAACGTTGTAGCTCTGTTCCTGAAAAATGCAGCTTTAAGTGAAATAATGTTAAACGAATCCAATTTTCCCATAAGATTTAATGTAAATGCGGGGGGTTAGGGTCCAAGGAAATTTTGGGGGGGCAGACAAAAGGCATTAGATACTGTATGGTACTGTACTGTGCTTGGGAAGTGCCCCTGGCTTACCCCACACAGGCACAACCCACTGCAGGCAAGGACACTAGGAAGCACCTTTGCAGCAGCAGCAGCACCGGCACCGGCAGCTTCCTTGGAGAAGAACAGGTGCCGACTTTGCCAGGAATGCTCCAGGCCCACCTCTTCCCACCCCCACTCCACCTCCTCTCCGGAGCAGCCACATCCCTCCCCCAAAGTCTTAAGTGCAACACGGTGCTTCCCCGTTCCTGACCCTCCCTCCCAGAAAGTCCTAAGCGCGAAGTGCTGGGAGGGGGGGGGGGAGGAGCGGAGAAGCCCTGCATCTCCACTCCTCCCCCACCTCCCAAAAGTCCTAAGCGCTGCGTGGGGGGGAGGCGGAGAAGCAGAACTTGTGCAATGCTCCCTTGTAAAGTCGCTGCTCTTCCACAGCATCTTACAAGCAGGCAGCCAAACGATGTTATAAGGGAGCATTGCACAACTTTAAACGAGCATGTTCCCTAATTGAGCAGGGACGTAACACTGAAACAACGTTAAGCAGGATGATGTTAAATGAGGAGTTACCGTATTGCAGGTGGTATGTAAAAGGGAAACCAGAAGGGTCAGAAAATTTTTTGAAGAGCCAAAAGCTAAAGGTATAAAAATAAATAAGATTCTTTAAGTATATCAATAGGATGAAGCCTGCAAAAGAATCGGTCCACTGAATGAGCAGGGGCTAAAAAGGTGAATTAAGGAAGAGGAGGACAGTAGAACACCTGGAAGATCATGATATGACAGGAAAATCATGCCTTACCACTCTACTAGAATTCTTTGAATACAGTAGTAAATTAGTGGATAAAGTGAAATGAATTCATGTAATTTAGACATTCAAAAGGCTTCTAGCCAGGTCCTGCATAAAAGGCTATTCGAGAAACTAAGTCATCATGAGGGGAAAGGCCAAAGTATTGTCAGGGATCAAAAACTGAGTAAGAGACAAGAAAAAAAAAAAGGACTAAATAGTCAGTTTTCATCACGGCAGAAGGTAACAGCCAGGCCGCAAGGTGCTCTACCAGGTCTCGTGTTGGAGAGTAGTTACGAATGGTCTGGGAAGCGTGGCAAGTCGCGAGGTAGCAACATTTGCAGACGACACAAGGTTATTTGGGTTAGTCACATCTTGAGAAGACTCTGAAGAACTTGGAGAGACATAAACAAGCTGGGTGAGTGGGCAACACCATGGCAAATGGAGTTTAATGTCGATAAATGCAAAGTAGTGCACATTGGAGGGGAAAAAATGAACTCTCTGTACACCTGACAGGCCTCTAAATTAGCTGTAATCAAAAGGGACCTAGATGTCATTGTAGACGGCTCAATGAAGACCTCAGTTTAATGCCCAGCTGCGATCCACAAGTCAACCAAAACATTTGGATGCATAAGAAACGGAGAAAAATATGGAAAAATATTCCAATGCCTTTATATAAATCAATGGTGCAGCCTCATCTGGATCCTGCGCCCGGCACTGGGCCCCCATCCCAGAACTAGAGAATGATCAAGGGTCTGAAAATTCTCTTCTGAAGAGAAACGGAAAAGACTGGACTCGTTCCCTTCGAAAAGGGATGAATAGGAGAGGGAGCATGACAAGTCTATAAAATAATGAATGGGATGGAGAAGGCAGGTTGGGAATGTAGGAGAAAGAGAGAGCCTGAGACATGAGGCCTGGTGTAAGGCCTTAGGCCTGAACTGAAGTAGTCAGGCCCTGCTGATAGAAAGCAAAGTGCGAAGTTAGCAAAAGTCAGGCTGTGACAGAAGTCAGGCCCTGCTATAAAACACGTCTGCTTGCAAGTTCACCGAACCTGGCAAGAACAGGGCTGGTATTGCAAAACCACACACACATTCCTAAGTACTAGGCACAAGACACTCACGCAAGCACCTTCCAGAAGGGTGGGACCAGCAGCTCCTGATACAGGGTTGTGGTGTAAACGCATTCCCTTAAGATGATACAAGGACACACTGACCCCTCCTAAAGAGAAGGACAGGGTGATGGGCAGAAACGTTTGCTGTACAAAGTAAAGCGCAGTCACTAACCACGTCGGAGGGGCCGTGAGTAACTGGTTTGTATCAGTGTATGAAAGAAGGGTCACAGAGGGGGTGTCTTTCGCCAGCCGAGGGGGGAATGGAAAGTCCTGCCGCTCACTGAGCTGCTCCACTGTTACGGGCATACATGTGCTAGTGTACCTGTAGACACTGATCCGGGGAGCTAGGACCATGCTTCATCGACAATAAACCTGGCTGGGTGCCTTTGCCACAAACCGAGTCTTGTGCTCTGTGTGGGCAGTTCCATGGTGGTGTCCTGGGTCGCTAGCTGCACAGAGCTGGGACACACGCAGCCAACAGCTAACAACGGGGAACGTCTGTTCTCCCTTTGTCATAACATAACAAGGGACATTCAAAGGAATTAAAAAGTGGCAAACTGATAAAAAGGAAAGACTTTCACACAGGGTGCAATTAAACTGTGGAACTCATCACTGCAGGACGCTGTTAAGGGCAAGAATTTAGAAAAGGTTAAAAACATTTATTGAACAAAGATCTCCAGAGTTATAATTAATGCTAACAGATATTTTGAAGGGATATTAAACCTTGTACTTTAGGGTTTAAGCAACTTTCTAATGATTAGGAGGAGACCTACTATTGGCCAGGAGTAGGGGGGCAGATTATCCTACATTTGCCTAGTGTGCAATTCTTACACCTTCCTCCGATGCATCTGGTGCTGCTCACTGTCAGAGCAGCCGGGCTGGCGGGACCCTGGGTCTGATCCCTGCGTCAGTGGGAGGCTTGCTGGAGTACAGGCTGGGAAAGCCCTTCCAGATTCGGGCTGGCACACGCGAGCTGCTTCCACCTCGTGTGGACTCTCTGGTGTTTTTGCAGCGTCCCCTTGACAGTGAAGCCCCTTCCACACTCAGTGCACGTGAAGGGCCGCTCCCCCGTGTGGATCCGCTGGTGCATTTTGAGGTTGCCGTTGGTGGTGAAGCTTTTCCTCGCACTGGGTGCAGGTGAATGGCCGCTCCCCCGTGTGCACTCGCTGGTGCGTCAGGAGGTTTCCTGGCTGCGTGAAGCATTTCCCACACTGGCTGCACATGTATGAGCGCTCCCTGGTGTGGATCCTCTGGTGCATCGTGAGGTCCCTGCTGGAGACAAAGCTCTCCTTGCATTCAGCACATGCAAAGCGCCTCTCACGCACATGGCTTTTCTGGTGCATGCTGAGCGTGCCCTTCTTGGCGAAGCTCTTCCCGCACTGAGAGCAGGCGAACGGGCGCTCCCCCGTGTGGCGCCGCTGGTGCAGTTTGAGGTTGTCTTTCCTGGTGAAACATTTCCCACACTCAGTGCACAGAAACGGCCACTCCCTGCCATGCACCCTGCCATGCACCTTCAGAACAGCCTTGCTGATGAAGCGCTTCCCGCATTCGGGGCAGGGGAACGGATGTTCTCCCGTGTGCAGCCTCTTGTGCACTTTCAGAAATTCGTTCTGAACGAAGCCCTGGCCGCACTCGGTGCACACGAAGGGCCGCTCCCCGCAGTGCAGGCGCTGGTGCATTTTGAGGGTGGCCTTGGCGGTGAAGCCCTGGCCGCACTCGGTGCACACGAAGGGCTGCTCCCCGCGGTGCAGGCGCTGGTGCATTTTGAGGGTGGCCTTGGCGGTGAAGCCCTGGCCGCACTCGGTGCACACGAAGGGCCGCTCCCCCGTGTGGATCTGCTGGTGCATTTTGAGGGTGGCCTTGGCGGTGAAGCTTTTCCCGCACTGGCTGCAGGGAAACAGCCCCTCCCCCGTGTGCACTCGCTGGTGTATTTTGAGGCTGCCCTTCGTCGCCCAGCTCCTTCCGCATTCAGGGCATGTGAATGGTTTCCTCCCTGTGGGCTCTCCCTGCTGGGCAGCCGGGTGTGTCTGATCCTGCTGGCTGTCTCCATGTCTCTGCTCTGCATCCTGTCTCTGGAGCAGTGTTTTCTGGGGCCTGGGGAGGGGCAGGAGTTTTTCTTGCATGACATTTCTCTGCTGCTTTTGTGATTTGCTCTGACTCTTGCATCTTTGCTTTTTCCTTGAGTGCTGGTGGAGGTCCCCTCCAGTCTGTCCTGGGGATGTCTTGGGAAGATCCAGGGTTCTAGTACCTTCCTCATCGTCATCCTTCATCTCACCATCTGTTGCAGAGAGAAAAGCCCTGGTGTTATCTCCTGAGCTAGTGACCAAGGGAAACTCCTTCCATTCCCAACTGCAGCCCAAGGAACCTGTCTCTTGGAGAAGCCTACAGAACCACCTCCCTGCCCTCAGCTCCTGGGAAGCTACCCGCTTCGGGGAGTGGTTCCACTAACTGCAGAGAAGCGGGTCTCAGTGCTCCCTCGGGTTTCTGTTGGCAAAGACACAGCCAGTGGGAAAAGACTGATTTGACTGAACACGAATTGCTGCCATGAGGCTGAGCTCAGTACAGTCTCCACAGCGACCCCAAGTGGTGGAAGTTAGCATTGCTTTCTCCAGCAGACTAACGAAGGGATCAGGCCCCAGTATGTTACACGCCCCCCGCTGGACCTGTGGGGCTGTTACAAGCACTGGATCAAGAGCCCGACTCTTTAGCTCAAGCTGTACAGGTCTAAGGAGGTCCCTGGTGTCAGCCATGCAGCAATGCATTAATGACTCCCAAACGCAGCCATTTGCACTACAGAGCACAGGGCTCTGGACACATTTCAGAGCCCCCTGGAATACTCAGCAGTGTCTGTGAACCGCGTCTGCTCTGGGCTGCTGAGACTCTCAGTTTAGATTGATTGTGAAACAGCGAGATTGCTCGGATGGGCCGAGTGCAGGGAAGTCACGAGGGATTGAACCAGAGGATGGAAAACACCTAGGTAGGGACAGAGGTGCTGGCTGGCTTTCACCAGACCCATCAGCCTTAGGCCTGATCTACTCTACAGAGTTAGCTGCCTTACGTCAATCTTATCTCGACCTAACTGTGTAAGTGTCTACACTACAATATTCCTCCTGCCGCTTTAACTCGTCTGCTACACCAACCTAATAAATCCACCTCCATGAGACACACAGTGCTTAGGTCAACACGGTGGCAGCGTAGACACTGTGTTGCCTACGTTGACTTTAATGGCCTCCAGGAAGTGTCCCACCATGACCGTTCTGGTCACAATTTTGAACTCCACTGCCCGGCAGCCAGTTACACGGGTAAATACCCCTCCTCTTTAAAGCCCTGAGAATTTTTGAAATTCCATTTCCTATTTGCTCGGTCTGGAGAGCTCACGTACCAACTGCCCAGCTGACCATGCCAACTCCACATGGCAAACGCTCCTGCCTGGAGCAGACGGCCGATGTGGCTCTCCTAGGTCTGTGGAGAGAGGGGGCTGTGCAGGCACAGCTCCAATCCAGCTGTAAGAACTTCGACATCTACGGCCAGATTGCTCGGGACACGAAGAAGGACTACGATAGGGACACACAGTAGTGCTGCATGAAGATCAAGATGCTGCAGCACGTGTACCGGAAGGCCAGGGAGGCAAATAGTCGTTCTGGTGCAGAGCTGCAGACATGCCGCTTCTACAAGGAGCTGCATGCCATCCTCAGGGGAGACCCCCCCCCAAAAAATGCTCTGGGGATACTTGCGGGGAGCTGGAGTCACAGGCCACCTGAGTGAACCCTGAGGATGAGGTGTTGGAGGAGGAAGAGCAGGAGGAGTATGGAGGACAGGTGACAGGGGGATCCAGTGTCATGACAAGCCAGGATCTCTTTTTGACTCCTAAGCAGTCCAGCTGCTCCCAGGAGTCCAGCACTGGTGAGCCTGATACAGGGGAGGGAACCTCTGGTAAGTACTCAGGTTATGTCTACACTACAGAGTTAAGCTGACACGAGTGACGCTGACGATCATAAACCGCTATAATTACATTGATTGTGCATGTTCACACATCGCTCCTTGTGTCAGCAGAACACGTTCACAGTTGGTGCTCTTGCACCGACAGTGAAAGCAGTGCACTGTGGGTAGCTATTCCACTGTGCAACTCACCCCCTTCTGCAGCTAGGAGTTGTGGGAAGGTGAAGTGGATTGCAGTGCATCGTGGGTGTGGGCTCAACATCCCATGATGCAGTTTTTTCTGTCCCATCCTTCCACTGGCTTCTGACTATGTTTCGTGCCATTTTTGAACAGCCCCTGTATACTGTGCGCCTGCCATCTCTGCCTGAAAGCATGGATCCTGCACTGCTCTTTACTCTTGCAGTCAGGGTTATGAACACAATGTGGCTGATCATGCAGTATCTCATGAGCTTTAAATCTGAACAGGAATCCACGGTACCTGCCCTGCTGTGTGCCATGAAAAGAAACAACCCTAGATTACTTTCGGCATTCACGGAGCAGTTGCACACAGGGGACTGTTGCCATTGAGCTCAGGAAACAAGCACTGCATGGTGGGAATCGCATCGTTATGCAGGTCTGGGATGATGAGCAGTGGCTGCAGAACTTTCGGATGTGCAAAGCCAGCTTCCTGGAATTGTGTGCAGAGTTCACCCCAGCCCTGCGGCGTAAGGACACCAAAAAGAGAGCTGCCCTCTCAGTGGAGAAACGTGTGGCAATCACTGTGTGGAAGCTGGCAACTCCAGACTGCCACTGGTCAGTTGCGTATCAGTTTGAGACAGGAAGTCCACCATGGGCGTTCCGTTCACATTTAAGTGTGCAAGGCCATTAATTGTATCCTGCTATGGACTGTGACACTTGAAATGTGCATGAAATAATAGATGGCTTTGCAGCAATAGGATTCCCTAACTGTGGCGGGGCGATAGATGGAAGGCATATCACAATTTTGGCCCCGGACCATCTTGTGGCAGAGTACATCAATAGAAAGGGCTACTTCTCTACGGTATTGCAGGCGCTTGTGGATCACTGACGTCAATGCGGGGTGGTCCAGGAAGGTGCATGATGCATGCATGTTCGGGAACACTGGCTTGTACAGAAAGCTGCAAGCAGGGACTTTCTTTCCAGACCAGAAGATTCCAATGGGAGATATTGAAATGCCCAGTGATCCTGGGAGACCCAACGTACCCCTTACTCCCAGAGCTCATGAAGCCTTACACAGAAAACCTAGACAGCAGCAAGGAGCACTTCAAGAATAGGCTGAGCATGTGCAGAATGACTCTTGAATGTGCATTTGGCAGATTAAAAGCTCGCTGACGCTGT
This sequence comes from Mauremys mutica, assembly GCF_020497125.1. Lineage (NCBI taxonomy): Eukaryota > Metazoa > Chordata > Testudines > Geoemydidae > Mauremys > Mauremys mutica. Next base: position 295,751,142 of record NC_059073.1, on the reverse strand, counting down.
CTTAATCACAGGTTAGACCTAAAAGAGGAAAATATTCCAATGGTCACAGCAGCCTGCTGAGTGCTGCATAATATTTTTGAGGCTAAGGGTGAAAATTTCCCCCTGGGGTGGAGTGTGGAGGCGGATTGCCTGGTAGCTGATTTTGAGCAGCCAGATACCAGGGCTATTAAAGGGGCACAACGGGGGGGGGGAGGGGGGCGGGAGAGGTGTTACTGGAATCAGGGAGGCTTTGAGGCACCTTTTTGCCAATAAGCTCCAGTAATGTGTCTTTCTATAAAGCATTCTGCCATGCTTGGTTAACTTGCCGCCTTGAATGAAAATGTTGATGATTGCTTCCTGACCACGATGCGTAGTCTGCAAATGTGCCAGTTGCCCCTGTGTATTAATTCCAGCAGCAACCACGGTGTGTAGGAGACACAAAGATGGATTATCTTTCACGGAGTATTTTTTTCCTTAAACAGTAATAACCAACACAGAGAAAACGCTTTGTTGAAAAGGACAGAATACTGAGAGGAGCACTCTTGTGATGGAGGCTCTCATAGCTGGGTAACTCCAGCTATCGTTTGGGAAGCTGTCTGAAGGGGTGGAATGAAAGAGGTACTGCGATGGGCAGAGAAGATGTAAGGAATATGTGGGAGTCTGGGGAGGACATAGCAAGCAGTTCTGTACAGTTGTAGGGTGTGTGTCTGAACACGCATGTGTTCTGCCTGTTGTGTGATTAGGGACTTCAACATCTCCGTTTGCTCCTCCATCACTTTTATCATCTGCTCCTGGACCACTAAAATTCGCTCCTGGCCCTGCTTCCTGTCCTACCTATTTTTAAACTTCATTAACTGTCTCTTTCCATGCCTTGTATTCTTGATCTGCAGTATCAGAGGATTGGAGCACCTCCAAAAACATGTCCTCCTTGCTCCTCCTGGATCACTTCCTTATCTGGCGGAGTTTCTCCCCCAGTGCGTAGGGCAGGCCTGCACAACTCGTAAAGCGGCGAGGGCCACATTTCTCCAAAGAAAACAGCTGAGGGCCGAAACCTCCCGGCCCCGCAGAAACACCCCGCCCCAGGGCCGCCCAGCCCTGCGGAAACAAACCCTCCTTCCCCAGCGCCACCCCACCAAAACAGCTGTGGGCCGAAAAGGAAGGTTGGGGGTGGGGAGGTTTTGATTTTAAATCAACCAGGGGCTCCCAGCTGAAGGGGTGGCTGGGAGCCCTCAGGGGCAAATTAAAGGGCCTGGGGCTCCGGCGGCTGGGGGAACCCGGCAGGGCCGGCTCTAGGTTTTTTGCTGCCCCAAGCAAAAAAAAAAAATTGGCTGCCCCCCGTTCCAGCCCTGGGCTCCCCCCTGTATCTCCCTGCTGCCCCAATCCTGGGCTCTCCCCCCACTGACCCCCTGCCGCCCCAGCGCTGGGCTTCCCCCTTTCCTCCCCACCAGTGCCCTCCCCCCACCCCGCTGCTGCCCCAGCCCTGGGCTCCCCCCCACCAGTGCCCCCCCCACCTTCTGCCACCCCAGCCCTGGGTCACTAGTAACTCGCTCCCAGGGTGCGTCATTCAGCAGGAATTTTGGATGTGCACAAAACACAGACAGGATTGGTTCCCATATGGTTACAGAGCTGCAGTAAAGTGGAACAATTTTCAGCTTGTGTGATTGGAGGATATCTGGATGCATATTATAAGACTGTCCTCCATAAATGAGGAAAAGTTGAGGTGCCTTTATTATTCTTTTGTTCCACTCTTTCTTTCTATGGGGAATTTGCCAATGCAATCTCACTGTCTTCCTTTCAAACAAACAAAAAGGCAATGGCTGTTGAAAATAGCAATTCCAGTCCTAATAAGCATTTCTTGCTCAATTTTATCCTACTTTTTCTACAGCAAGTTACAGTGGATCAGTATATTTGATTTGGGAGAAATGAAGTAACAGCTGCCCAAACCGAGCTTGAGCACTCCTGAATTTTGAGGTGTTCAAATCTGGAAGGCAGGTGCTGGGGGTGGGAGAGGGCTGTGGGCTCCATCGGGGAGCATGGCAGCAACGTGTCTGGAGCTGCACGGAGCCAGACACGCTGGTCTGAGTGGCACGGTAAGGGGGCTGGGGGTTGGAGAAGGGGTAGGGGGTTCCGGGGGGCAGTCAAGGGACAAGGAGCAGGGGGGGTTGGATGGGGCAGAGGTTCAGGGGGCAGTCAGGGGACAGGCAGCAGTTGGACAGGCATGGGAGTCTCAGGGGTTCATCAGGGGACAGGTGGGGGTGGGGTCCTGAGGGGAAGTTGGGGGGGATCGCAGGAGGGGGCAGTTGGGAACAAGGAGAAGGGAGGCTTAGATAGGGGCTGGGGTCCCAAGGGGCTGGGGTCTCGGGAGGGGGCAATCGGGGGACAAGGAGCAGCGGCATTTAGATAGGGGGTGGGGTCCCAAGGGGCAGTTAGGAGCAGGGGTCTCGGGAGGGGGCAATCGGGGGACAAGGAGCAGCGGCATTTAGATAGGGGGTGGGGTCCTGGGAGAGGGATATCAGGAGACAAGGACCAGCTGTGTTAGATAGGGGGTGGGAGTCCTGGGGGGCAGTTAGGGCAGGGGTCCGTGGAGGAGGCAATCAGCGGTCGCGGGCCAGGATTCAAAGGGCTCTGGGCTGCCCTCCGCTGCGGCCAACCCAGAGCCCTTTGATTCCCGGCCGTGGCTGGGATTTAAAGGGCTCTGGGCTCCCCACGGCTGCGGGCAGCGCAGAGCCCTTTGATTCCCGGCCGCGGCTGGGATTTAAAGGGCTCTGGGCTCCCCGCGGCTGCAGGCAGCCCAGAGCCCTCTGACTCCCGGCCAGCTGGGATTCAAAGGGCTCTGGGCTCCCCACGGCTGCGGGCAGCGCAGAGTCCTCTGATTCCTGGCTGCAGCTGGGATTCAAAGGGCTCTGGGCTCCCCACGGCTGCAGGCAGCCCAGAGCCCTCTGACTCCCGGCCAGCTGGGATTCAAAGGGCTCTGGGCTGCCCGCAGAGCGCTGTGTGTGGGGGATTCAGAATCCCCCCGCGGCCGCACAGTGAGGCTCCGCGGGCCCATGTTGTGCAGGCCTGGTGTAGGGGGTTCCCCTAACGGCCACATCTGCAGAAGCACAATAAACGGAGGCATGACTGTTAGTGCACTCACAGCACTGAATCATTGGAGCACTTTCTCACTGTCCTTTGGCAAGCACACAGCTGAGCAAATGCCCTAAACCTGGTGAGTTCGGCCTGGGGGGAGAGAGAGGGTGGTTAAGATGGGGCAAAGGGTCTAGGCAGTTTAAGGGGATCACAGCAAACGACTAGGGACAATATTGTAAATTCTCCGACCATTTTCCATAGGCGGGGGTCATTGACGCCAATATCGCACTTCTGAGGGAAGCAAGGTTGCATCTCCTGCATGCATGTGGCTTCAGACTGGTCCCTACGCTGGTCGCCTACGTGCCACTTTGCTCCCTGCACAAGTTATTGCCAATTCGTGGGGAAAAGTTTCCTACAGTGGGGGAAGGAACAAAGCAGCTCTGCCAAGGACCCTTCCGCAGAGGACTGGCAAGTACCTCCAGGACAGCTTCCTCGAGCTCTCTCTGGAGGATTCCCATGAAATCTCTGGGCGCATTAACGCTGTTCCACGGGGCCCCACTGCGTAGCTTCACGAGGGACAACGAAGCAGATGCCAACACAGCTAGTCTTGTACATTTCTATCCTTTAACCCACTTCTAGCATATTACGACACAAAGGACAGCTCTACCTCATGTAACCAAACAGTATCAACTCAAAATGAGCACTTTGGCTGCAGGAGGGGGATCAAGGCAGGGGGCTGGCATGCGGGAGGGAGTCCGTGTTGCTGGATCTGGGGGGTGCTCACCTTGGGTAGCTCCCGGCCAACGGGAGCTGCGGGGCCAGCGTTCGGGGTGAGGCGGGGGCAGCACGCAGAGGTGCCTAGCCCCACCTCCCCCTAGGAGCAGCAGGGACATGTCGCTGCTTGTGGGGAGCCGCCTGAGGTGAGTGCCGCCTGGATCCAACATCCCGCTCCGCACTCCAACCCCTGCCCCGAGCCCCCTCCCACACCCAAACTTCCTCACTTGCACCACGTACCCGCTCCCACCTTCTGAACCCCTCGTGGCCGTTCCTCTGCCTAGGAGCAGCAGGGACACTTTGCCACTTCCGGGGAGCCATCTGGAGCCCGGTAGGGAGCTAACAGGACTATAAACCAGCCTATAATGAAGCTCAGAAATGCCAGTTTCTAGAGCTTTCCAGTTGGTGAAGTGCCAGATAATGCAGCTTTCACTGTATTATACTGTATTTTCTTTTCTTTTTTTGTCTCTGCTGCTGCCTGATCATGTGCTTCTGGTTCCAAATGAGGTGTGTGGCTGAATGGTCAATTCATAACGCTGGTGTTCGTAACTCTTAGGTTCTACTATACTTTTCCCTGTTTCTTTTGGGTTTTAATAGGTATGTTTGCATGGATGTGAAATAAAAAAGTCCATTTATGGAAACTTAATTCACCTTTATTTGTGTCCGACATGACAATGGCTACAGCTAACATTCAGAGATAATAGCAGTAAGTGCATTTGCGATGTTATATTAGCGCACACGGCCTTCATTACAAGGTTCATACGAGGGTAAAAATAAACGATGCTAGGCACAGCACCACACATTACCGTGGTTCATTGTTAAAATGCGCCTTCAAAGCCTCCCTGAGACGCATAGCTCCCCGTTGAGCTCTTCTTATAGCTGTGGTAACTGGCTATTCAAAAATCAGCAGACAGCCGATGCACCTCTGCACTCCACCCCGTGGAAACTTCCCCCCCTTTGCTTCACAGATATTATGAAGCGCACAGCAGGCAGCTATGACCATGGGGACACTGTCTTCACTGAGGTTTAATCTCATGAGTAAACAGCACCAGCGCCCGTTCAAATGGCCAAAGGCACATTCAACATTCAGCACCTGCCAAGCCTGTTGTTGAAGCTCTCTTTGCTGCTGTCGAGGTGGCCAGCGTATGGCTTCGTGAGCCATGGTAGAAAGGCGTAGGCTGGGTCTCCCAGGATCACATCCCCAGTGGTAATCCTCTGGTCTGGGAAAAAGTCCCTGCTTGAAGCCTTCTGCACAAGTCTGTGTTCCTAAAGAGGTGTGCGTCATGCACCTTCCCTAACCAGCCCACGCTGATGCCGGGAAACAATCCCGGTGATCCACCAGCGCTTGTAATGCCATGGAAAAGGATCCCTTTCTGTGACGTACTCCGTCGCAAGGTGGTCTGGGGCCAAAATAGGGATGTGTGTGCGCCATCGATGGCCCCCCTCAGTTTGGGAACCCCAATGCTGCAAAACCATGCACTATTTCCTGCACATTGCCCAGAGTCACTGTCCTTTGTAGAAGGATGTGATGAACGGCCCTGCACGCTTTCATCACAGCAACACCCACGGTGGATTTCCCAACTCCAAATTGATTCCCGACTGATTGATAGCAATCTGGCATTGCAAGTTTCCACACAGTGATCACCACTCACTTTTCCACCGTGAGCGCCGCTCTCATTTTGGTGTCCCTGAGCTGGAGGGCTGGGGCGAGCTCCGCACAGTTCCAGGAATGTGGCCTTGTGCACCCAAAAACTCTGCAGCCACTGCTCGTCATCCCACATCTGCATAACAATACGATCCCACCAGTCATTGCTTGTTTCTCGGGTCCAGAACCAGCAGTCTGCCGCGTGCAGCTGCTCTGTAAATGCCAACAGCAATCTTGAATTGTTTCTTTCCATGGCACACAGCAAGGCAGCCTGCAAGGAATGGTCATACTCCTCGCAGCTCTGGAAATACTGCAGGATCAGACGTGTTGTGTTCATAACGCTCAGCACAATACTGAAGAGCAGCGCAGGATCCATGATTCTCACAGAGATGGCGGACACGCAGGCTTGCCGGAAAAAAATGTGAAACCTAACAGGATACCCATGGAATGACGGGATGGAGAAAACTGCATCATGGGATGCTGAACCCATATTCCATCTCACCCCTACGTGACTGTTTCTTGCCCATGAGGCACTGCAAACCCTTCCCAGAACATCGCGCACTAGATGGTGGTGAGTTGCACAGTGGGATAGCCACCCCCAGTGCACTGCTCTCTGTGTCGATGCAAGCACTGCTAGTGTGGATGCACACTGCAGACACAAGGAGCGTCGTGTGGACACACAACAGTGGTTTAATTCCTGCAGCGGCTGTACATTGACATAACTTAAGTCGACTTAATTGTTTAGTGTAGACAAGGCCTTACTCCACTTTAACTCTTCCCATAGGAATAACCCAGTTTTGACAGCTCTCCCATACCTGCTCAGACCCCTTGCCATCTTCCCTGCCCTTCTCTGGGCTTTTCCAATGTCACCTACGAGTGATCCCAGCTGCCTCCAGGGCCCAGGAAAGCCAGCCACTGTTTGAAACATTCTTTGTCCTGGAGCAGTTTCCCTGGGTCTGAGCCCATCCCTCCATCTCTCCCCCAGCTCTTGGCGTTTTCATGACTCACCTGAGCAGGAGTTCTGGGCTGTGCTTCTGTCTTTCCAGCCCCAGGGATTCCCCACACACGGCTCTTCCCCTCGCTCCATCTGGCAGATGATCTCAGGTTTGACAGCAGGATGCCCTGTGCAGGGGGCAGAGAATTGCAGCCTGGTGAGTGATGAACTCAGGCTGAGTAGGTTTCCTGGCTGCGGGTTCACCCTGGCTTATGAAGAGCAATTTGTGATCAGGTCTATGGGCCTGATTCTGCGGTACCTTTACTCCACAAGCAGCCCAGCAAGTAAGCACAGACCCCTGAGAATCTCTGCTGTCCAACATAAACCCTTCTAGCTACAGGGCCAAGAGCCCTGGGGGGGGGGGGGGGGAAGAGCACAGCATTTCCAGGGTCTGAGATTCTTCTGAGCCTCAGTGACATGTGCACTGACCTGCTCTGACATCCTCTGACTCTGTCCCAGACCCCCGGCCCTGAGAGAAGAGTGGGAAAGGAGCCTTACCCAATGAAGCCACCAGCTCGTAATTCTCCTTCATCACGTCCCGGTACAGCTCCCTCTGCCATTTGGCCAACGCTGCCCACTCCTCCAGGGAGAAATAGACCGCGACGTCCTCGAACGCCACCGGCACCTGCAACAACATTGCAAACCCCTTCGTGAAGCACTGGGAGAGCTACCGGCGAAACCCCCCAGGTGGCTGCTAGGAATTGGCATTAGGGTTAGAGCCCGCGGCCCTAGGTCAGGAACTCGCACTGGTTCCAAACCCCTTTGAAGTCCCATCCTCACGCTGCCTGCACAGGGGCCCACTGAGCCCCCGGTATCTTGGTTTCTGGATTTAAATCTAATGCATTTAATAATTATTAATAATTAGCAGCCACTAATTAGTCCTCTGAATGACAAGCTTGGACAAAGCTCTGGGGGTAAAGCTGGAACAAGGCTGGAAGGGAGGAGCCTTTCATGCCTGGCTAACCCTGCTGGGAGTCACACACCTACGCCAGCCTGCCCTGGCTGCGGCTTGGGAAGTTCCTCCTTGGTGGACAAGGTGGCGTGTGCCCCAGGGTGAATGAGGAGCGGAGCCAGGGCGTTGTGCCGGGCAGAGAGAGGAGACTCCCACTTGGGATGTGGACCAGTGTCCACCAGGGGCTGGTGCCAGACTCCTGACCTGATTTTGTTTGTGCCCAGAGCTGGAGCCTGATCTCAGGAGAGGAGAAATCCGGCGCTTGTCCATTTCACTCCCGTCCTGTCCCAGCGCCCCCGGGGGGCTTCCCCTGGGTACGGCCGGAGCAAAGCCCCCACTGACGTCATGGCCAGAGCCGCAGGCCCCAAGCCAGGAGACGTTAAAACCACCCTGCCCGGGGGCATCTCGCCCGCCCTCCCAGCTCTCGGGGGTTCTGGGGTCAGGCCTCTCCCCAGAGCCGGGCTACCCAGGCACAGACCCAGGAGCTGGGGATTTCAGAGAAACACGAGTGTCCTGAGACAGGCGCTGAGAGAACCGCCAGCGCCCCCGGAACCCAGAGACCGGCCCGGCCTCAGGGGCTGCCTGGGCTCCTCCGGCGCGGGGGAGGGGATCCCCCCCATCTCCACTCCCCTGGGCCTGGGGGTTTTCCTCACACTGAGGGGCAGGCCCCCTGCACTCCTCTCCCACACTCCTGCCTCCTCCTCCCGGGTGCCCCCCAGCGCTCCTGCCCATTCCTCCCGGGGATCCCCCCCCCCCATCTCCACTCCCCTGGGCCTGGGGGTTTTCCTCACACTGAGGGGCAGGCCCCCCCTCCCTCCTGCCTCCCGGGGATCCCCCCCCCCCATCTCCACTCCCCTGGACCTGGGGGTTTTCCTCACACTGAGGGGCAGGCCCCCCCTCCCTCCTGCCTCCCGGGGATCCCCCCCCCCCATCTCCACTCCCCTGGGCCTGGGGGTTTTCCTCACACTGAGGGGCAGGCCCCCCCTCCCTCCTGCCTTCCGGGGATCCCCCCCCCCATCTCCACTCCCCTGGACCTGGGGGTTTTCCTCACACTGAGGGGCAGGCCCCCCCTCCCTCCTGCCTCCCGGGGATCCCCCCCCCATCTCCACTCCCCTGGGCCTGGGGGTTTTCCTAACACTGAGGGGCAGGCCCCCCCTCCCTCCTGCCTCCCGGGGATCCCCCCCCCCATCTCCACTCCCCTGGGCCTGGGGGTTTTCCTCACACTGAGGGGCAGGCCCCCCCTCCCTCCTGCCTCCCGGGGATCCCCCCCCCCATCTCCACTCCCCTGGGCCTGGGGGTTTTCCTCACACTGAGGGGCAGGCCCCCCTCCCTCCTGCCTCCCGGGGATCCCCCCCCCCATCTCCACTCCCCTGGGCCTGGGGGTTTTCCTCACACTGAGGGGCAGGCCCCCCCTCCCTCCTGCCTCCCGGGGATCCCCCCCCCCATCTCCACTCCCCTGGGCCTGGGGGTTTTCCTCACACTGAGGGGCAGGCCCCCCCTCCCTCCTGCCTCCCGGGGATGCCCCCCCCCATCTCCACTCCCCTGGGCCTGGGGGTTTTCCTCACACTGACGGGCAGCCCCCCCCTCCCGCCTCCCCCCCAGGTGCCCCCCCGCGGAGGGCGGGGCTGCCCTAGCTAAGATGGTGGCCGCCGCCGCCGCCGCCCGAGACCGGCTGCCCCCAAGCAGATGGCGGGCGCGGGCGGCGGGGAGGGGCCCGGGACCCCCGGCTGAGCGGGGCGGGCCATGGCCCCTCCCGGGACTGCGGGGGGGCCTGGGCCGCAGCGTGTCTCCGCGGCGCTGGGGTCACTGTGCCCCCCCCCGTTCACCGCCAGGGCCACGTGGGCTGGGGCTGCCCGGGGCCAGCGCTACCTGAGCGGAGCCTCCTGCGCCCATCGCCGTGGCCTCGGCCCTGGGCCCCGCCATCCGCTCCGGCCGCGGCTTTGTAGCTGCCGCTCCCAGCGGCTCCTCCGGGCCGGGGGAGGTTTCGCGGAGTCGGACCCAGGCGCGTCAGAGCCGCTTAACTCGCTGCAATGGGGCTGGGGGACGGGGACGGGGACGGGGAGGGGGAGGGGGAGACGGAGACGACCCCCCCCCCCCGGGCACTGCCCGGACCCGCCTCCTGCAGGCGGGCGCTGGGCCCGGATTTACCCCCCGCTCCCCCGCGTGCCACTCAGGGAGCCGCGGGTGCCTCCACCCCAGAGCTGGCACCGCTGGGCTCGCAACGTGCTTCGGGAAAAGGCCGCCTGAAGGGCCGCACCTCCCCTGTGCAGAGCAGCCGGAGCTGCGCCATCTCCGCCCCAAGCCAGGGCCCGCGCCGCGCCCTGGGGTCACCCGGACCTGTGGGCGGATGCTGGGACCAGCCGACTCGCCCCAAGCGAGGCTGTAGCCGCGCATCCCGCAGGCAGGGCCCCGGCCGGGATGACTCAAAACAAAACATGTAAAAAGGAGCCTTTCGTCTCTTAGCCACCGGCTCCCTGCACCAAGTTCGGATGTAAGGGCTGTGCCACACTATGGATTTTTGTACCCATAGCGTTACCGTACGTCCGTATTTTCCCAGGAGGAATTTTTAAAATGTTAAAAATCCCGGATGGCAATTTAAGAACCAGAAAGCCTGAGATGTCCGGAGAAATCCGGCTGCATGTTAACCCCACCTACCGTTCGTTTGTAAGCAGCTGGGCCTGAACTAGAACTGAGCTCCGCTTCACGGGTGGGGCCCCGCCACTCCCTGGGGGGGTGCTAGGGTGACCAGATGTCCCGATTTTATAGCGACAGTCCTGATTTTTGGGTCTTTTTCTTATATAGGCACCTATTACCCTCCACCCCCATCCTGATTTTTCACACTTGCTGTCTGGTCACCCTCGGGTGTGTACATGTGTGGGTCCCAGCTGCTCTCTGCCCCCCTCGTTGAAGCAGGTGTGCAGGGTTACTGCCCTGGGAACCGCAGGGCAGCAGTGGACATGGGGCTGGCTGGAGGCAGGGCCGGGGCTGACTGGAGGTAGGGTCTGGCTGCAGACAGGGCAAGGGGTGCGGGGCTGGTTGGAGACGGGGGTGTGGGGTGGGCTGGCTGGCTTCAGGCAGGGCCGTAGGGGGGTGCTACAGGGGTTGGCAGGGCTGGAGACAGAGGAGTGCGGGACTGGCTGGCTTCAGGCAGGGGGGTGCGGCAGGGGTTGGCTGGAGACAGGGCAGGGGGTGCAGGGTGGGTGGGAGAAGGGCTGGTGCGGAGCTGGAGGCAGGGGCTGGCTGCGGGCAGGGCTGGCTGGAGATGGGCTGGCTGTGGGCAGGGGGTGCGGGGCTGGCTGGAGACAGGCTGGTGTGGAGCTGGAGGCAGGGGCTGGCTGCGGGCGGGGCTGGCTGGAGACGGGCTGGTGCAGGCAGGGCAGGGGGTGCAGCAGGGGCTGGCTGGAGACAGGGCAGGGAGTGCGGGGCTGGTGCGGGAAGGGCAGGGGGTGTGGCAGGGGCTGGCTGGAGACGGGCTGGTGCAGGCAGGGCAGGGGGTGCAGCAGGGGCTGGCTGGAGACGGGCTGGTGCAGGCAGGGTAGGGGGTGCAGCAGGGGCTGGCTGGAGATGGGCTGGTGCAGGCAGGGCAGGGGGTGCAGCAGGGGCTGGCTGGAGACAGGGCAGGGGGTGCAGCAGGGGCTGGCTGGAGACAGAGGCTGGTGCGGGAAGGGCAGGGCAGGGGGTGCAGCAGGGGCTGGCTGGAGACAGGGCAGGGGGTGCGGGGCTGGTGCAGGCAGGGCAGGGGGTGCACCAGGGGCTGGCTGGAGACAGAGGCCTCTTCAGTTTGGAAAAGAGAAGACTAAGGGGGGACATGATAGAGGTATATAAAATCATGAGTGATGTTGAGAAAGTAAATAAGGAAAAGTTATTTACTTATTCCCATAATACAAGAACTAGGGGTCACCAAATGAAGTTAATAGGCAGCAGGTTTAAAACAAATAAAAGGAAGTTCTTCTTCACGCAGCGCACAGTCAACTTGTGGAACTCCTTACCTGAGGAGGTTGTGAAGGCTAGGACTATAACAATGTTTAAAAGGGGACTGGATAAATTCATGGTGGCTAAGTCCATAAATGGCTATTAGCCAGGATGGGTAAGAATGGTGTCCCTAGCCTCTGTTCGTCAGAGGATGGAGATGGATGGCAGGAGAGAGATCACTTGATCATTGCCTGTTAGGTTCACTCCCTCAGGGGCACCTGGCATTGGCCACTGTCGGTAGACAGATACTGGGCTAGATGGACCTTTGGTCTGACCCGGTACGGCCTTTCTTATGTTCTTATGAGGCTGGTGCGGGAAGGGCAGGGCAGGGGGTGCAGCAGGGGCTGGCTGGAGACAGGGCAGGGGGTGCGGGGCTGGTGTGGGAAGGGCAGGGGGTGCAGCAGGGGCTGGCTGCGGGCAGGGGGTGCGGGTACAGGGGGTACAGCCCACCCTGTACGGTAAGTGCCCCCTCCTCCCCCCTCCCCCACTGGAGTAGCAGCAGCAGGGCACGGGGCTCCCCTGCTTCTACTCCCCCGGCCCTGTAAATAGCCGCGGGAGCCCTGGGGAAGCAGTGCGGCTCCTGCTGCTATTTAAAGGGCCGGGGCAGTAGAAGCAACGGGAGCCCTGGACTGTTTAAATAGCCCCCAGAGCCCCGCAGCCCTACCCCAGGGCTCCAGCAGGGGGGCTCTGGTGGCAATTTAAAGGGCCTGGGGCTCCAGCCCCTGCTGGGAGCCCCAGGCCCTGTAAATTGCCCCCTGGAGAAGCCGGGCCAGCCCGGTACCGCGCACTGGGCCTTGGGCGCGGGGCCCTCTTAGGGGCAGGGCCCGGTTCAGGGGAATTGGCCTAAAGCCGGCCCTGCCTGGGCTCGTTGGGTCACCCACTGGGGGCTTGTGCTGTGTGGCTGGGGCCTTTCTGGGAGCTGAGCACCAGGGCTCGGCGCAGGGTGACTGCGTGAAACTCTCTGGCCCCTGCTAGGCCGCAGGTCAGACTGGGTGATGGCTGGGTCCCATCTAGTCCTGAATTCACGCAGCAGAGCGCTGGCTGGGCACTCTGAGGGGGGTGTAGGATCCGGGCCTTAGGCCATAAACTCCTCAGCGCAGAGACTGGCTCGTTCTGTCCTTGGGCTGGATGCAGGACACGGGGGCCAAGCCCTGACTGGACCCACTGAGGGCTCCTATAACGTCACTGCCACCCGTGTGATTACTGTAGCACCACCGCATACACCAACATTAATAGCCCTCCCCCGCTGCCTGGGACACAGCAGATATTGGAGTGGAACCTGCCTGTTCCCATCCTGGTCTGGGCGGAGCGCTGAGCATACCCGTCCCTGGGAACTAACGCAGCTCACAAGTAGGACAATGCATCACAACGTGTGGTGTTCACACAGGGCCCAGGGTGTCAAGGGAGGACACAGAGGCGTTTAAGACAGCCCTGTAGAGATAGCGGCTGTGCCAGGCAGGACCACGAGCCGTGTCTGCTCTGAGGGCGGGGTCCCAACACCGCACCACCTTGGATACAGGCTGCAGATTTCTGTTCCCCACCAGCTGAGGAGACCAGCGGCTGTTCATGCAAGGCTGGAATGCTTTCGCAGCTGAGAGAGAAAACAAAGGAAATTAGCTGTTGCCACCAGCTAATCAAACAACATGCACAAACCTCTTAGCACACCAAAAATCCAATCCTGTTCTTAAAAGAGATCAATTTTATTAAAAACAAAAAGAAAGAAAATACATTTGGAACTTAGGGTTTTACTAGATTTGAAAGGAGCAATTCCAATAAGTAAGGACCCAAACTAGCTTTCTTGGGGGTTCAGCTCATAGACTCATAGACTTTAAGGTCAGAAGGGACCATTATGATCATTATGGATTTGGGGACGTGGTGTGGCCCTGTGATAAATGAAGGTGTGTGTGTGTGGGTGGGGGTAGCTCCTGTTTATGGATACCCAGCCAGCCAGTTAGCTGTAAAATCCCTCTTGGTGGCTGTTTTCTGCTTGCTTTACCTGAAGAGGGTTAAAGAGGGTCCCTGCATAGGTACCAAAAAAAAAGGGGGGGGGGCTGAACAAAAGAGCCAATGGGCAGGCTTAAACCTTTTAAAGTTGGGGAAAACTTTCCCCCTTGTTGTCTGTTGTTCTCTCGGGGCTGCAGGGACACGGAGCAGCTCTGCTATAAGCAGGAATGGTGTGTAAGGCTTGAACCAGGTATGACAAATTATCTTCCAGACCTACAAGGAATCACTGAGACAGGGAATGTTTAGATAGACGCAATCAGGTTTCTTTCTTTATTTTGGCTTGTGGACTCCTCTGTGCTAACCCCAGGTGCTTTTGTTCGCTTGTAACCTTTCAGCTGAGTCTTGCCCACATGCTCAGGGTTTAGCCAATCACCATATTTGGGGTCGGGAAGGAATTTTCCTCCAGGGCAGATTGGCAGAGGCCCTGGGGTTTTTTCACCTTCCTCTGCAGCGTGGGGCACGGGTCACTTGCTGGGGGATTTTCTGCACCTTGAAGTCTTTAAACCATGATTTGAGGACTTCAATAGCTCAGACATAGGTCAGGGGTTTGTTACAGGAGTGGGTGGGATTCTGTGGCCTGCGTTGTGTTGGGTTACAATCACAGGAACCCAACTGAAGGCACACGTGATCACTACACGCTCTTCACCAACAACAGTCAGGAGACAATTCCATACCTGACGTGAATCGTTATCGTTCCTGGTCGAGAAGCCCAGCCACTCGACCCCCTAGTCCTACAATGGACGTGATTGTCAAAGGCCTTTGCCAGACAGGGGCACCACTGGATTCTCCGAGGCGAGGAAATGCAGCAGCAGATGAACTCTATGATTGTGAATTGCCAGCCCACCCCACCTCAGCTGTAGAACTGATGAATGAAATTGTTTTTAATTGTTCACTTTATTAATGTAACTTCATAAGGAAAGTTTTATGAATGAAACAACATTCATTCATAAAACCGGTTACCCCAATAACTGGCTAATTGACAATGCAGATGCTTGTTAAGAGCCACAGCTTTTCAGTCAGTTGCCTTTGTAAGTTTCACTATCAGTCCAATTCCTGCTTAAATCACTGAGACTTGCACTGTTTCAGTATTGTAACTTCTGTTCACCATTCACTACACTTGCCTACATTGTAACTTCTGTTCACTGTTTGCCGAATTGTAATTCAAACTCCATTTTAAAACACTCACTGCATTTTGTAAGCTTGCTCCAACCTTCACTTTTGCAAACCCTGCTGTAATCTCATTAGTTTAGGTTAGATGTGTGACTGAGGTATGGATGGGTGATGGAATCAACCTCCAGCCCCAGCCTGTCCTGATGAAATAAAGTTCAAACCCCACCGGCTGAAGATGCAGACAAGAGCCCTAACAAAGTGAGAAGAGTCCACCCTAAACAGAAAAGGTGCAATAGAAGGAAGATCAAAGCCAGGTCCGAGGCTGAAAGTCAGGCCTGCAATTGACGGGTGATCAATCACCAAATCCAGAGGCAGCCTGACACAGCAAGACCTATAGACTCTGGATTCAAACTGAAGCCTACAAAAAGAATGGGTGAGATGGGAGACTTTGGAGGGTAATGTTCTGCTGCCAACATGGGAGCGCAGACCCAGCTCGTCCTTGTGCCCGGCTTTCCTGGCCAGTTAGCCGCCACAAGCTGCAAACCCAAGCTGCAAAATCAAGCCACGGACTCAAGCTATGTCCAGGACTGGTAACTATACAACAGCTGCAGACCATCTGATGGGTGTGCGTGTGTGTAGATGTGTGTATAGGTATTAGGTATTAGTTATTGGTCATAAATCAAATTGTGTTATCATAATAAATGGGGCATCTTTGCCTTATCCCCCAAAACGATCCTGTGTAGTTTTGTCTGCATAACACAGCCCATTGCATTTGCTCCTGGAACATTACCCTGGACTTGAGCTCCGCTTATGCAGTATCAAAGCCAGGAAGTGGGGGGAGCATGAGGACCCGTAATGACCGATAGCATGAAGCCAACAGGCCCTGGGCAGTTATTTCCCCAAAGGAAAACATTGCAAAGAGAAGGGCAAATGTGCAGCCAGTAGTGACTAAACATGGAGATGCTATTGCTAAACACGAGCTTGAGCATGAAGGGACGGCAGTGACTGCTGCAATCACAGGAGGAAGTTTTCCTCCACAGAAGGCTTTTTAAGGTATTGCCTTGTCTTGAGAAGGTCAAACACCAGCCTGACACAAGGCGGATGCAATCCGTGAATTGTCCATGCCACTGACATAACTTCTTTATGATCTTTTCTCGGATTGGCAGGCAGGGCTGGCTTTAGCAAGTGCGGGGCCCGATTCGTACTCACCTGGCGGCGCGCCGGGTCTTCGGCGGCACTCAAGGACCCGCTCCCGAAATGCCG
Organism: Mauremys mutica; assembly: GCF_020497125.1. Classification (NCBI taxonomy): domain Eukaryota; kingdom Metazoa; phylum Chordata; order Testudines; family Geoemydidae; genus Mauremys; species Mauremys mutica. The sequence continues at coordinate 295,735,380 of NC_059073.1, read as the reverse complement.
CCAAAGACCCCCAGAGCGACTGAAGGGCCAGCCGCTGAAGACCCCCCAGAGCGCCACTGGGTGTGTAAAAATTAAAAAGGTGCCGGCGCAGGGCCTGATTCCGGGGAATTGGGCGAATTGGCCTACAGCCAGCCCTGTAGGCAGGACACCATCGAGACTTCAATCCTAACTTTGCTTCCATTGCAGGTCCACTGTATAAACGTCTGAAAAAAGGGATTGCTTGAGCCAGGGCAGACCGGCCTGCGCGTGCATTTGTAAAATTGAAGCAGGCAGCAATGCAAGCACCTGTGCTGATCGCTCCAGCTCCCAGCAACCCGTCTCACTTAGAGGCTTCTCTGAGTGCAACAGTAGCTTCTAGAGAGGCATGGAAAATGTAGGCCAGTAACCTATGCTCTAGGGCAGAGGTGGGCAAACTACAGCCCACTGGACCGTTCTGCCGCCCCTTGAGCTCCCAGCCGGGGAGGCTCGCCCCCCACCTCTCCCCTGCAACCTCATCTCACTGCGCAGCGCCGCTACGAGACCCGCCGGCCTGCCCCGGTGCTCTAGACTGCGCTGTGGTGTGGCTGGCTCCGGCCGGGCGGTGCAGCTGCCAGTCTTGGTGCTCTGAGTGGCATGGTAAGGGGGAGGGGAGAGGGAGGGTTGGATTAGGGGCAGGGGGTTCCGGGGGGCAGTCAGGGGACAGGGAGTGGTTGGATGGGGGTGGGGTCTAGGGGGCAGTTAGGGGCAGGGGTTCCCGGGAGGGGGCAGTCAGGGGACAAGGAGCAGGGGTCATTGGATGGGTTGGGAGTTCTGAGGGGGGCAGTCAGGGGTGGGAAATGGGAGAGGGTGGATAGGGGCGGGGGCCAGGCTGTCTGGGGAGGCACAGCCTTCCCTACCCAGCCCTCCATCCAGTTTTGGAACCCCCATGTGGCCCTCAGGTCAAAACATTTGCCCGCCCCTGGTCTAGGAGAATGAGCCGAGTGGAACTCAGCTATTGATTAGTCACCAGCTGGACAACCCAGCATTAAAGCCAATAGCTCTACCTTCCACACCCCCCGTCCCCAGTTCTCAATGTCGAATCGAATGGAGGCTGGACGGGCGGCAAAGCCCGACTAGCCCCCTGGACTGCGTTGGTGCATGACGAAGATATAATCGTGGCCCCCATGTACCCTTTCGCCGGTGCCTGGGGCCCTGTTGTTTCTGGGAAAAACCTTCACCCAGTTTTTCATATTAATACCTCCCAAAATAAAACCCATAGATGCATATGGCTTTTCTGTAGGTGGGCCCAACCACTATGAGCAGGAGAAATCAATATCTTCTTGTTGTTGATCCAGTCTCCAAATAGGTGGAAGCAGCTCCCCTTAGGGCGAATGCCGCTTTAGCCACAACAAAGATTTCGGTGGAACAAGTCTTCTCTCCTCAAGCTCCCGCTTGGCTAGCGGCAGAGGGAGTGGGTGGGCCAAAGGCCTTTGCAGCTGTTGGGAGAGCAACACAACATTGCACCTTCCATATCGTACCCCTGGCGGCTTTCTGCACCAAAACCATCTCAACATTCGGGCTCCTTGGAGAAGCTGCAGCCCAGAGTGCAGGGAGGGACCCGCCTCCGCGCTCCCGCTCCCAGGCCGGGGAGGGACCCGCCTCCGCGCTCCCAGAGCCCCGCTCCCGGGCCGGGGAGGGACCCGCCTCCGCGCTCCCGGGCCGGGGAGGGACCCGCCTCCGCGCTCCCGCTCCCGGGCCGGGGAGGGACCCGCCTCCGCGCTCCCAGAGCCCCGCTCCCGGGCCGGGGAGGGACCCGCCTCCGCGCTCCCGCAGCCCCGCTCCCGGGCCGGGGAGGGACCCGCCTCCGCGCTCCCAGAGCCCCGCTCCCGGGCCGGGGAGGGACCCGCCTCCGCGCTCCCAGAGCCCCGCTCCCGGGCCGGGACCCGCCTCCGCGCTCCCAGAGCCCCGCTCCCGGGCCGGGGAGGGACCCGCCTCCGCGCTCCCGCAGCCCCGCTCCCGGGCCGGGGAGGGACCCGCCTCCGCGCTCCCGCAGCCCCGCTCCCGGGCCGGGGAGGGACCCGCCTCCGCGCTCCCGCAGCCCCGCTCCCGGGCCGGGGAGGGACCCGCCTCCGCGCTCCCGCAGCCCCGCTCCCGGGCCGGGGAGGGACCCGCCTCCGCGCTCCCGCAGCCCCGCTCCCGGGCCGGGGAGGGACCCGCCTCCGCGCTCCCGCAGCCCCGCTCCCGAGCCGGGACCCGCCTCCGCGCTCCCGCAGCCCTGCTCCCGGGCCGGGGAGGGACCCGCCGCCGCGCTCCCGCAGCCCCGCTCCCGGGCCGGGGAGGGACCCGCCTCCGCGCTCCCGCAGCCCCGCTCCCGGGCCGGACCCGCCTCCGCGCTCCCGCAGCCCCGCTCCCGGGCCGGGGAGGGACCCGCCTCCGCGCTCCCGCAGCCCCGCTCCCGGGCCGGGGACGGACCCGCCTCCGCGCTCCCGCAGCCCCGCTCCCGGGCCGGGGACGGACCCGCCTCCGCGCTCCCGCAGCCCCGCTCCCGAGCCGGGGACGGACCCGCCTCCGCGCTCCCGCAGCCCTGCTCCCGAGCCGGGGAGGGACCCACAGGGAGCAGCCGGGCAGCCTGAGCTAGAGCAAAGCCGCTTTACTGGAGAACTCCCCCCCCCCCTTGTGCTGCATGTCCCCGTCTCTGCTGGGATGGGGCCCCCCAGGGCTGGGCAGTGCCCCGGCATGAGACCAGCCCTGCCCTGCGAGCTCAGTGCAGCTGTAGCTTGAGCCCCAAAGCAGGGGGTGAGCAAAGGCAGCAGACAGGTGGGAGCGAGGGCTGGGCAGTGCCAGGGGCTGGGCAGGGCGACCGCTCGGCTGTGTTGGGCTGGGGGCTGGCAGGGAGCTGCCAACCGGACAGTCAGTGGCCATTCAGCAGTGCTGACCGGAGCCACCAGGATCCCTTTTCGACTGGGCGCTCCCTTTGGCAGAGCCGCCCCAGCCGCCCCCCGGGCCCTGCCCAGCGCCCCCAGCCAGGAGCCTGCTCCCTCGCTCCCCCTTCCCTGGCACGGCCCCCGGGTGCCCTCGCCGCCCCTGCCCAGACCTTCCCTTCCGCCTGCCAGGCCTGGGCTCTGGGCCTCGGATCCAGCAACATGGCCCCTTCCCTAGGCCAGGCCCCGGCTTCTCCTGCATTGCCCGAGCTGGAAGGGAACAGACCCTGCTGGGCACCAGCCCTCCCCTCCCGCGGCTCCCGTCTGCCCAGCTCTCCCAGGCCCTGCCCCGCCCCGGGGAGCCCGGGAGCGTGAGTGGGGAACACACAGGTCGGGGAGCACGACATGGAGCATCAGGAGCACAAGGCGGAGAAGCCTGGTCGGCGTGGGAAGCTGCCACGTTCCCCGCTGTCTTCTCACGCTGGGGGCTGAGAACAGAAGGAAAAACAGATTCCACATCCCTCCTCCAACCCCCGGAATAAGGTCCCCACCACCCCACACAACGCACCAAACCTAGAACCAGGCGGCCAAAGCCTTTCTCTGAAGGACCCTGCTGTGCCTTGCTCTGGGAATGCCCCCAGCCCACCCGCCCTCCGGCACGTCTACGCCAGCCCTGCCCCGGCGCCCAGGGACTCCGTGCAGGCGGGTACCCGGCCGTGCCCACACCGCTGCCTTGTGCGCTGGGCTCTAACTGGGCTCAGGCAGAGCCTAAGGATCCCAGCGGCCTGCAATCACCCCGCGGGTCTGGCTGAGGAGAGGAGGTGGTGACGCCGCGGGGCAGGGCCCTGTCTCACTCTGGGTGCACAGCAGGAGGGGAGGGGACAACTAACTCTGTGCCGGTAAACGTGGCGCTCGGGCCAAGCCGATACCAAAGCCCCAGGCCCCAGTGCCAGCCCCTCCCTGCTCCCAGGGTCACAGCTGGGGATGGCCAGGAGCTTATAGGGCCCAGGCAGCCCACAGGCCCCTCCTCCCCCTTTCTCGAGGCTTTCAGCAGTGATCACAAGCCCAGTGTGCAGAGCCGGGCAGGGCAGGGTGTCCCCACGTCTGGCGGGTGAAGGCCCCTGCTGCTACCCGCTGTTAGCGCTGGGTCCCTACAGCCCAGGAGAGCCCCCGGGACAGGGCGTTCCAGCAGCCCAGCCCGACGGGCAGCGAGGCCAGGAACCGCTGCAGCCGAGCCCACGGCTGGGGAGAAAGGACACAAGAGCCAATTGCCACGGAGTCCCCGGGCGCTGCTCTGGAACTGCTCCCCACCAAGCCAGGCAGGACTCTGGGAGCCTCCTCTCCCTCAGAGCAGCCTGTCTGCAGGGCAAGAAGCTCCCACGGCTTCACCTCCTGGGTCTCTCCTTGGAGCATTCAGCATCCTCTGCCCCTCTGTGCACTTCCCCCAGCGAGTCTGCCCAGGCGGGGTCCTGGGGGGGCCACAGGGTCCTGCCCCCCCACTGCGCAGTCAGACGTGACTCTCAGCCAGCCAGTAACACAGAGGTTTATTAGATGACAGGAACATGGTGTAGAATAGAACTTGTTAGCACAGAAATCAGTGACTTTCAGCCAAGTCCATATTGGAGAATCCCAGACACCCTGGCCTGCCCCCTCCAGTCCCCCACCGCAGACTGCCCTGGACCCAGCTCCCCGGCCTCCCCCATCCAGTCTTTTTGTCCTGCTTCCAGAGGAAAGTGTGACCCGGTCACGTCCCCCTCCTCAGTCTCAGGTTACGAAGGGCATTAGCCATCGCCTACACGCAGGCAACTGGAGCCACCTCACTTGTCCTGACGGCCTCAGCAAAAGTCTCACACCCAATTCCCACCACCTAGGCATTGGTGCAGCACACAGGGAAACTGAGGCACACAACATTGGTATAGGACAGTAAGACTCACATGCAACGTAAGGTGAAAAGCCTCACTTTGGCACAGCCCGGCTGTTCTCTGGCTGCCTCCCTCCCACCCCCTGGGCTGACCCCAGGGCAGGGACTGACTGTCCCCGCTCTGACCACCGCTGAGTTCACTAGGCCTGTGTTGGGGATAACAAACACCACGGATGTGTACGCGCCAATTTGGGTTTGGTTTTCAGCCCCGTGGGTAACTGCTCCCCTTGCCCCCAGGATCCATCTCCGCAGGTCTCTGCCAGCTCCCCGACCGTGCCCAGCGCGTGCACTCGTAACAGCCGCTAAGTCGCAGGTTCTCCTCTTTGGGGAACAGCCAGAGCCACAAGGAAAGGGGCCTCTCTTCTCCACCCCGCAGGGGAGTCTTGCTGGTCGCAGGCGGCCATAGTGCACAGCCAGCATGGTGAGGGGGCCAGCGAAGAACCCAGAGAACCGGGCCGCGAGGGGCACCCCCAGAAACCAGGCACCCAAAGTCACTCGGATATCTTGGCCTTTGAGTGTCAATGAACCCCAGAAAAGCCTCAACAAGCAGAACCCCCGCTCAGAGCGCATCACCCACCCCCTCGGGGCCTGACCCTGGGAGGCTGGGACAGGCCCCGTCTCAGCCTGGCTCTCGCCGGCAGAAGGTAGCTGAAGCCGACAGGGTCCCGGTGGGATGTCGGAGGGAAACAGAAGAGTTTCAACAGACATGAAACCCACTAAGCGCAGGAGAGCGATCAGGAAAAGAGGGTATTGAACCAAAGCATGAACGATGCCCACTGCAGCCATCCTCTGCAAAGCCAGCCGCCAACCTGCATGCAGCTCTCAGACTGCACGGGCAGAAGGGACAATCGTGATCAGCTCTCTGAGCTCCTGCATGTCACAGGCCACAGAACCTCCCCAGCCACTCCTGTAACAGCCCCCAACCTCTGGCTGAGTTACAGACGCCCTCAAATCATAGCTTAAAGACTTCAAGTTCACTTGCAGGTTTAAACTAACTTGAGTCCCATGCTACAGAGGAAGGTGGAACCCCCCAGGGTCTCTGTTAATCTGACCTGGGGGAAAATTCCTTCCTGACCCCAAATACTGTGATCAGTTAGACCTGGAGCATGTGGGTAAGACCCACCAGCCAGACACCTGGAAGAGAATTCTCTCTAGTGACTCAGAGCCCTCCCCAGCCAGTGTCCCCTCACCGGCCGGCAGGCTCTGGTGTCTGAGGCCTTGGCTACACTTGCAAATTTGCAGCGCTGCAGCAGGGTGTGAAAACACACCCTCTCCAGCGCTGCAAATTGCAGCGCTGCAAAGCGCCAGTGTGGTCAAAGCCCCAGCGCTGTCCGTTATTCCCCACAGGGAGGTGGAGTACGGACAGCGCTGGGAGAGCTCTCTCCCAGCGCCGGCGCTTTGACTACACTTAGCGCTTCAAAGCGCTGCCGCGGCAGCGCTTTGAAGTGCAAGTGTAGCCAAAGCCTGACTGTGCAGTGTTGCAGGGGGCCAGTCCCATTGCAGGATCAGCACCAGAACCAAGTGAAGACCCAGGCCTAGTACAAGCTGCCAGTGGGCTCCTGGCTAGGCAATGCTCGGCTCCCCCCGGCAGCAAGGGGCAGCACGTTACACTGAAAGCAATGCAACACCCCGCACTGGCCGTGTCCAACAGCTCCACTTTATTCCACTCTGGTACAGTCCCATGGTTCTGTTCTAGACACACACACAAGCCAGGCTAGGAGGCAAACACCCCTATTCCCAGGGACTCCTACTGCATAATCCACGGGGGATTCTGGCCAAGGCAACGGGGATTGGGACATTCTAGTCTACCAGAGGACTATGTTAACACTAGATGTTGTCGTAGGACAGCAGAAAGGGTCAATGGATAAATTAGATTAGCAGGATGAACGACCCCCCCACCCCCCTGCAGGATCAAAGCCCCAGGCCCCAGGGCAGGTGTCCCGTAGGGCTGGTAGGACATCCCTGACATCCCTCTTCCCTCCACGCTGGGAGAGCCGGCAGCCAAATCACTGGGCGACTATTTTACTTTACCTAGTCGACGCTCACAGCCTTACGCCTTGTGGCCAACCTGCCCCATGGACAGCCAGCCAAAGCAGGAGCCTCGCTGCAGGGGACCGGGAGGTTTCTAATCGGAGGAGCAGCAGTTAAAGGGTTAAACATGCGTCTGTAACCACCATGCACCTCAGTCTGCTCTGCGCTGGAGCGTTTGCTGCTCTAAGACCCGGTTTACTCTCGAAGACTCAGAACACATCACGGCCATGTGCTGCCGAGCCGCCCTGCTCTGGCCCCAGCTCGCTACAGGCAGGGCTAGGAACCAGGTCAGCCTGGCTTTTCAACCTTCTTTCATTTGCAGACCCTACAAAGTTTCGACTGGAGGGGCAGCCCCCCTTGGAAATCCTAGACAGTCTGAGCACCCCCCGGAGGCTGCGGCCCACAGCCTGAAAGCCCCTGGCCTAGGGCTGTGATGCCGCTGAGGACAAAGGCGACTGGAGTCAGCCCAACTTGCCTTTCCGCAGCCGTCTCACAGCGCGAGATCCCCCCGAGCCGCTGCGGCGGGGAGCCATGGCCCAGGCAAAGGCCAGCGCGACAGACAGTGCTCGAGCAGCTCTCCAATCCAGCAGCTTAGCACAGCCCAGCCACACGGGCCCCCAGCCAGGCTGCTGGTGCCTGGTCATACGGGGGGAAGGCCTGGCTCCCGGACTAGGCTGCGACGTTCCCTCACAGCCAGAGACCTGCCACCGCCCAGGGATTTCTGTCGGCCTGGCCGGGAACCGAGGCTGCTCTACGGATATAGTGTTTAGTGGCGCTAATGATGTGTACCGAGTCCACAGACACCACCTGGGCCCGGCCTCCGTCACCTGGACCATGCAAAGGGCGTGTCAGCAGCTACCGCCACCCTGCGCACAGGAACCGGCGTTCCCAGACACCTCGGGGGGCTGAGCTCTGCAGCTGCCCCCAACCTCCCGCCTGGGCTGGAGCCTGCTGTTGGCCCCAGTTCTACTGGCCAGGCGATGCCTGGGAGCCCCTGGCGCAGCGGGTGGGATTCCCCTGGGCCAGGGCTGCAGCGGGTGGTGGGACCCCCAGCAGAGCCCTGGCACCAGTGCAGCTGTCACCTGCGGGCGTGGGGCAGAGGAAGGAGAGATGCCAAGGGCAGAAAGCTTCCCACAGGGCAACCCCTGCCCCTTAGCGCCAGAGCCAGCAGTGGGGGGTCAGGGGACGCCAGCAGCTCCTTCGGCAGAGGGAGCACTCGGAGCAGAACCACCATCGTGTGACAGGATCTGTGTCCGGAGAAAGCCCGTGGCCAGCACCGGCAGAGGGGTTAAACCCACGGCAGGGGACCAGCGCCCCATGGAGCGGCGAGGAGTCATGGAGGGCGTGGGCAGAGCCAGCCAGTCACAGGCACCAAGAAATCTCCTCCAAGGACAGACCCGCCTGGGGAAAACCATCTTATTAGGAGAGACCCAGTGCCAGGCCACCCTACCGGGGGAGGGGAGCTGGTCCCCGGGGCGCCTGGCCACCCTCCCGGGGGAAGGGGAGGGGGCTGGAGCACATGACTTATGAGGAGAGGCTGAGGGAACTGGGATTGTTTAGTCTGCAGAGGAGAAGAATGAGGGGGGATTTGATAGCTGCTTTCAACTACCTGGAAGCGGGTTCCAAAGAGGATGGATCTAGACTGTTCTCAGTGGTAGCAGATGACAGAACAAGGAGCAATGGTCTCAAGTTGCAGTGAGGGAGGTTTAGGTTGGACATTAGGAAAAACTGTTTCACTAGGAGGGTGATGAAGCACTGGAATGGGTTACTGGGGGGGACAGAGACACCCGTTCCCGGGGAATGACCATTCCACTGGAAGCCTCATCTCTCCCCCAACCCATGCTGTCTGTCTGTCCGTCCTTCCCTCTCCTCTTGTCCACACCCCCAGCCCCGGTGCCCCCCCCCCCCGCCTGATCTACTCGCAGTTTAGACACCGAGCCCTGGGGAACCCCGGCCCTTCCCCTCCCCGCCCTGCGGGCAGCCTGCGGCACTGGGCTCGCCCTGCCATGCTGCCCGAGGCCCCCCGGGGGGAAGGGTGGGGCACGGGTCAGAGGGCAGCACTGCAGGAGGGGTCAGAGCAGGCTGAGCCCAGCCCGGGCGGAGCCGGCAGCCCCACGCCGGGCACGTGGTGGGAGCGAGCAGGGGCCCGGCTCTGGCTGGCCTCGGCCACAGCGGCCATTCGCACGGCACTCTCCGTCTCCAGCAGTCTCTCCCAGTGGTACACCAGGCCGTGCAGCTGGCACCACTTCATGGCGGCAGACAGACCGGCCAGCGCCTCGGCGGCGGTGACACGGCTCCCCGGGTCCGGGTCCCCATCCTCCTCTGAGCACTCGGTGGCCTCGGCCCACTGGCTCCTCCGGGCCAGCGCACACTCCTCGCTGGTCATCTCGCCCACGGCCGGCTCCTCGGCATCCATGCCGACGAACTCGCTGAAGTCCTGCTCGCTCATGAAGGGCGGCCGGGGCACGTCGGCCAGCGGCGGCAGGTCCAGCTCCTCCCGCTCAAAGGGCGCCAGGTGGAAGCCGGCCTTCCGGAAGCAGCTCTGCACCGTGGCCGGCCGGACCAGGCTCCACGCCTGGTGCAGCATGTAAATGGCATCCAGCAGCGTGACCCGCCCGGCGATCTCGGCCGCCCGCCCCGCCCGCCCCTGCTCCGGGCTCAGCAGGGCCTTGGCCGCCACCAGCGCCCGGTAGTGGCCCTTCAGATTGCGGACGACGCCCATGTCCATGGGCTGGGTGACGCTGCGGGTGTGCGGGGGGAAGAAGGCCAGCTTGATGTGGCGCAGCTCAGCCTGCAGCTCGCGGGGGTGGGCGCTGCTGTGGACCAGGAAGAGCAGGACCTTGCGCCGGTCGCGCCGCAGCTCCTGGTCCCACTGCAGCGCCCACTGCTGGAAGATGTGCGCGGTCACCCAGGCGTTGGCCGAGTTGGCGTAGGCGACGGGCAGGGCGCGCAGGTCCTTGGGCAGGCACCGCGGCCGCCGGCTCTTGCCCACCACCAGCAGGCGCCGCTTCTCCGTGCCGGCGTGGTTGGCGCAGCAGAGGACGGAGACGCGGTCCTTGGCCTTCTTGCTGCCCAGGAGCGGCGGGTCCCGGCCGGGGTAGCCGCGGTACAGCAGCCCAGTCTCGTCGGCATTGAAGATGTTCTCGGCGCTGTAGCCGGCCAGTAGGGAGGGCAGCACCTCGCTCACCCAGCTCTGGGCGCTGCCGACGTCCGCGTCCTGCTTGTCGCCGAGCTGCCGCTTGAAGACGATGTTGTGGCGGGTCTTCCACCGGCAGAGCCAGCCGTCCGTGGCCTCGAACTCCCGGCCCGAGTGCAGGGCCAGCTCCTGGGCCTTGGCCTTCAGGATCGGGCCCGAGAGCCTCTCCCCCCTGGCCAGGGCCTGCTGGAACCAGAGGAACAGCGCGTCCTCCACCTCCCCGCCCTTGCCCTCCCGCTTGCGCTTCCGCAGCGGGTTGGCGTTGGTGCGCCAGTCGGCCAGAATCTGCTCCCGGCTGCGGCCGATCCGGCCCGCCTGGCTCTTGGAGATCCCAAACAGCTTGGCCACGCTGGACAGGGAGGCAGAGGGCGACTCCAGGGCCTGCAGCAGCTTGACCCGGTCGGCCAGCGAGAGCTCCTTCCTCTTGGAAATGACTGTGGTCGTGCAGCACGAGAGCCGGCGCTTGGAAGGGTCTGCGGGGAAAGAGACCCCGTCAGCTCTCCGCAGCCTGCCCAGCGCCTCTCCCACGCCTCGTTCCCAGGGCAGCCCTGGGCCCCACACACCCCGCATCTTTCTGGAGCAGTCGTACTCCCTCCAGCCCCAGGCTCTGAGCCTCGCAGCCCTCCTGGGAGCAAAGATCATCCCTGGCTACCGATGGGGAAACTGAGGCACAGAGAGTGTCTCAAAGCACCTCACTGGCAGATCTTGGAACAGAACCCAGGAGTCCTGGCTCCCACCTCCCAGCAGATCCCATTCCCCTCCCAGAGCTGGGAATAAGAACCCAGGAGTCCCGGCTCCCAGTCCCACTGGAAACCCTCCACGTGCAGCCCTGAATGAGTCACCTGCGATGAGAGGCTGCGACCCAGGAGTGGGGAGCCCACCCTGTTCTCAACCCCTGCGCTAGCAGCTGGTCACCCTCCGCCCTGGGGGGCTCTGAGCAATAGGAAACCCCAAGACCATAACACGCCCAGACCACGGGGCTGCCGCAGCCCGGCCTACATTCCCTGTAAGGAGCAGCAGCCGGGAGTTCCCAGGAACGATCTGTCAGGCCCAGCAAGACTCACATGGGGCTTCTTCAGACAGAGTCTGAGCTTGGGCCCCTCCGCTGGGACGTGGGCACTAAACCCTGGTGGGGAATCGACTCCGGGAGCGAGCGGCTGCGAGCGCGGCCTGCAGAGAGCGGGGGACACGTTCCCCAGCAGCGGGGAGAGATCGCCGGGAGCGGAGACGGGTCAGACGCGCTAACAGGACCCAAGGCTCCGTGAGGTGCAGGGCGGAGAACCAGCCGTGAGCAGTAATGCAGAGACAGCGTTTGCACGGGTGAGAACTGGCCATGCTACACGGGGACCTGGCCATGCACACGCGCAGTCTCTACAGCTGCGTACGGGCAGGCTACAAACTATGGGCCTGGAAGCCTCCGGGCCCGAGTCTCCCGTCTCGGGCCGCGTGCCGCTGTTCGCGCCTGGGCCATCGCACGCCCATGCTGCCCAGCCGCCAGCCACAACCCGGGGCAAAGCAAGGGGGGCGAGGGGCAGGGCCTCGGGGGGGCATGCCGGGCCGGGCCGACTGGGAACTGGGTCTGCAGAGGTGTGTGCATCACTCACCTGGGCCGGGGCCTTTGGGGCTCTCCCTCGCTCGCAGGTCCTGGCTGTCCCCGGCACGCGGCTCTTCCCCTCGCTCCAGCTCAGAGACCAGCTCAGGTTTGGGGCTCGCAGAGCCTGGGCCGGGGGGAGAAGCACAGTCGGTTTCTGGCACTGCCCCAGGCTCAGGCTCCCCCGGGCTGCTGGGGAGGGTGCGGGGGGGGCGGGGCGGTGCTTGGGGTCAGGTGTGGAACAGGCGTCAGAGCTGGCGCTGAAGGGGCCGTCTCGTATGAGGCACAGTCAGAGTGGTTAATGCCCACAGGGGCCAGACAGAATCTCCCCCCACACCCTGCCCCCCAACCCTCCATCGTCCCCTGCCAGGGCTCCCCACCCCGCCAGCGCCTGGGGCGCTCGGACAGGCCTGCACAAGCAATGCGGTGACCAGGGCTACGAGGCCAGATCTGGGCAAAAGCGGCTCCTGGGGCTCAGCGCTGGGCACCAGGCACAACCGGGGTGAAACGGAGACAGGGACCGAGTGAGACCCACACGGAGTCAGCAGGGGGTATCGCAGGTCACAGCTGCAGTGCACGGACAGGGGCTTATGCAGCCCCATACTAGCCTGCCCATGGCTCTCCCGCCTTGATGCCAGCCCAGCCCACCCCACGCCCACTCCGGTGCCCACCCCACGCCTCGCCTGCCCTGCTGCCATCCCACCCCATGCCTCGCCCACCCCAGTGCTCACCCCATGCCTTGCGCACCCCACACCTCGCCTGCCCCAGCCTGCCATGATCCCAGCCCACCCCATGCCTTGCCATGCCCCATGGGGTTCCATGATTGTCACAATCAATCAGATTTCCCCACAGCAGGAACCGGTGGGGGACTCCAGTAACGTCCATGTTGGGGGCTGCTGCTAACAAGGGATGGCCGAGGAGCTCACCCAGTGAGGCCACCAGTTGGTAATTCTCCAGCATTACGTGGCGGTACAGCTCCCGCTGCCATCCGGCCAGTTTCTTCCACTCCTCCTTGGTGAAATACACAGCGACATCCTCAAAGGTCACGGGCCCCTGGGAAACAAACCACCCCCTGCTCAGCACCACCCGCTTCGGCGGCCCGTGGACGCTCGCAGCCCGGACTCGGGGCCCTTCGCTTCGACCACGTCGCCCCCTCTTTGCTGCCCTCCACTGGCTCCTTCGCTGCTAGTTTCACTGTCCGTCCTCACCCACCCGCTCTCTCCCCCTCTCAGCTGCCAGCCGGCCCAGGGCCTGCCTGGTACATTGTCAAACAAGCCCCTCGGCGCCCCCACAAAACAACCTGATTATCCACCTTCACGAGCCTCCTGTGCTGCGAGGCTGCGACACCCGCTGAGCCCGCTGCCCGCCACGCTCAGCCCCGCTGCATTGTGTCCCCACGCTCCCCCCCGATCTCTGCTGTCTCTGGGCTGGTACCTACTGACCAGCTCCTGGGCCCAGGGTTCCTGCTCGGAGCGTGTCCCACACGGGGGCCTGGCCCGGCCCACGCCTGGGGCGACAAGGCAGTCGCTAGCTAATAACCGAGCCGAGGCTTGAGCGGGGCTGCGGCTCTTCGCAGGGAGCGGGTGTGCAGTGTAACGCCCAGGAGGCAACACAGCGCCCCAGGGCCTCAGCCCCCTTCACGCCGGGCTCCAGGGCAGGATCCAGGCATCGCCCTTTGCTGTTGATGGGAAGCGAGCCAGGGACAGGCCTCGCCGGCTTGGCTGTTCCAAGTGGGGTGTGCTGGGGAGCCCCTGCCCCAGAATGGCAGGGACTGCGGCCGGGGGGGGGGGGGCTCTGCAGAGGTGGGGAGCAGCAGGGTTTGAGTGGCAGCAATGCTGCCAGGTGCGCTGGACTGAGATGCCCTGACAGGGGGGAGGGGGGAGGAGGAAATTACCCTGTATCAGTCTGCACTGCCTGGCACGGTGGGTGGTTATTCACCTAGCCCCATTTTACAGAGGGGGATACTGAGGCACAGAGCCGGGAAAGGACTCAAGAGGTCCCACAGCAAGTCAGGAACAAAACCCAGGAGCCCTAACTCCCAGCCCCCTCCCCTCAGCCACTAGGCCCCATTCTTCTCCCAGGGCTGGGGATGGAACCCAGGAGTCCTGGCTCCCAAACCCCCTCCTCCCGGGCCCAACTGCAGCACCTAGGAAGCAGCAAGAGCGCTGCTGGCTGGAGGCGCCGCCAACCCTCGGGCCAGCCCTGCCCGGCGCCCCCCGGCCCCGCCGCGCGCCCCCAGGGCCCGGCCCCACGGAGCCTCCCGGCCCGGCCCTGCCCCGCGCCCCCCGGCCCCGCCGCGCGCCCCCAGAGCCCGGCCCGGCCCGGCCCCACGGAGCCTCCCGGCCCGGCCCCGCCCCGCGCCCCCCAGAGCCCCCCGGCCCGGCCCGGCCCTACCTGCGCCGAAGCCCCCGCAGCCATTTCCCCGCTCGCCCCTCTGCGAGCGATGGCGCCGCGGCTGCCCAGCGGGCACATGCCCGAGCCCGGCCCCCGGTGCAGCGCGCCCCGGCCCGGCAGGCGGAGAGACGCGCCCCGGCGCTGCCCGGCACAGACCCCAAACCGGCCCCGGGCGCAGCCGGCTCCTGGCGACGCTGGGACCCGTAGTCCCGGCCCGGCCCCGGCTTTGTGCCTTGGCAACACGGGCCAGCGGCAGCCCCGCCCCGCCCCGCGTCCCAGGGGTCCGCGCAGCGCCCCGGCCGCGCAGCCTGCACCGGGCTGCGGGAGGCGATTGCGGCCGGACCCGCGGCGCTGTGTGCGGTGCTCAGCCCCGGCGGGGGTGCAGGCAGCGCCGGCTACAAGTCAGCCTGAAATCCGCAGCCCGTGGCCAGGCCCGGAGCCTGCGGGTTCCTTCGCAACGCCCCGAGCGGGGCAGCTGGTGCCGGCTGCGGGGACCCAGCAAACCCGGCCGGGCCGCGGAGACGCCGGCCAGGCCCCTGGCCCCAGCCGGGCGGAGGGCTCGGCCCAGCCTTTGGCAGCAGGAGCCTCGGCAGGAACAGTGAGTCCAGTGCCTGGGCGCGGTCAGGAACCGGCGGGGAGCTGAAAAAGCAGGACCGTGTGATTTCCTCCCGCAGCCTGTGAACCGCGCGGTGCGAGGAGCCGCTCTGGGGTGCTCACTGCGGGGGACAGGCGGGGGGACCAGCTCCAGCTAATGCGAGCTGTGTTCAACCAGTCGGTTATGGGAACAGGCCAAACACCTTTTATCATTATTTCTTGTGTATCCAGCACATTTAAGGTAGTTTTATTTAATGAAATAAATAAAATGCTGTTTTTGTGCATTTTCAATTGAATTTGACTCCCTCAGGGAGCTGATGGGCAGGATCCTCTGGGAGAATAACCTGAGGGGGAAAGGGGTCCAGGAGAGCTGGCTGTATTTTAAAGATCCTTATTGAGGTTGCAGGAACAAACCATCCCGATGTGTAGGAAGAAAAGTAAATATGGCAGGCGACCAGCTTGGCTTAACAGTGAAATCCTTGCTGGTCTTAGGGCTTGGCTACACTTACAAATTTGCAGCGCTGCAGCAGGGTGTGAAAACACACCCTCTGCAGCGCTGCAAATTGCAGCGCTGCAAAGCGCCAGTGTAGTCAAAGCCCCAGCGCTGGGAGCCGCGCTCCCAGCGCTGTCCGTTATTTCCCACAGGGAGGTGGAGTACGGACAGCGCTGGGAGAGCTCTCTCCCAGCGCTGGCGCTTTGACTACACTTAGCGCTTCAAAGCGCTGCCGCGGCAGCGCTTTGAAATGCAAGTGTAGCCAAAGCTTTAAACACAAAAAAGAAGCTTACAAGAAGTGGAAGATTGGACAAATGACCAGGGAGGAGTATAAAAGTATTGCTCAGGCATGCAGGAGTGAAATCAGGAAAGCCAAATCACACTTGGAGTTGCAGCTAGCGAGAGATGTTAAGAGTAACAAGAAGGGTTTCTTTAGGTATGTTAGCAACAAGAAGAAAGTCAAGGAAAGTGTGGGCCCCTTGCTGAATGAGGGAGGGAACCTAGTGACAGAGGATGTGGAGAAAGCTAGTGTACTCAATGCTTTTTTTGCCTCTGTCTTCACAGACAAGGTCAGCTCCCAGACAGCTGCACTCTGCAGCACGGTATGGGGAGGAGGTGACCAGCCCTCTGTGGAGAAAGAAGTGGTTCAGGACTATTTAGAAAAGCTGGACGAGCACAAGTCCATGGGGCCGGATGCGCTGCATCCGAGGGTGCTAAAGGAGTTGGCGGATGTGATTGCAGAGCCATTGGCCATTATCTTTGAAAACTCATGGCGATCAGAGGAGGTCCCAGATGACTGGAAAAAGGCTACTGTAGTGCCCATCTTTAAAAAAGGGAAGAAGGAGGATCCGGGGAACTACCGGCCAGTCAGCCTCACCTCAGTCCTTGGAAAAATCATGTAGCAGGTCCCCAAGGAATCAATTCTGAAGCACTTTGAGGAAAGGAAAGTGATCAGGAACAGTCAGCATGGATTCACCAAGGGCAAGTCATGCCTGACTAACCTAATTGCCTTCTATGAGGAGATAACTGGCTCTGTGGATGAGGGGAAAGCAGTGGACGTGTTATTCCTTGACTTTAGCAAAGCTTTTGATACAGTCTCCCACAGTATTCTTGCCAGCAAGTTAAAGAATTATGGGCTGGATGATTGGACTATAAGGTGGATAGAAAACTGGCTAGATCGTCGGGCTCAACGGGTAGTGATCAATGGCTCCATGTCTAGTTGGCAGCCGGTTTCAAGTGGAGTGCCCCAAGGGTCGGTCCTGGGGCCAGTTTTGTTCAATATCTTCATTAATGATCTGGAGGATGGTGTGGACTGTACCCTCAGCAAGTTTGCAGATGACACTAAACTGGGAGGAGTGGTAGATACGCTGGAAGTTAGGGATAGGATACAGAGGGACTTAGAGAAACCAGGCCAAAAGAAACCTGATGAGGTTCAACAAGGACAAGTGCAGAGTCCTGCACTTAGGACGGAAGAATCCCATGCACTGCTACAGACTAGGGACCGAATGGCTGGGCAGCAGTTCTGCAGAAAAGGACCTAGGGGTTACAGTGGACGAGAAGTTGGATATGAGTCAACAGTGTGCCCTTGTTGCCAAGAAGGCTAATGGCATTTTGGGCTGTATAAGTAGGGGCATTGCCAGCAAATCAAGAGACGTGATCATTCCCCTCTATTCGGCACTGGTGAGGCCTCATCTGGAGTACTGTGTCCAGTTTTGGGCCCCACACTACAAGAAGGATGTGGATAAATTGGAAAGAGTCCAGCGGAGGGCAACAAAAATGATTAGGGGGCTGGAGCACATGACTGATGAGGAGAGGCTGAGGGAACTGGGATCGTTTAGTCTGCAGAAGAGAAGAATGAGGGGGGATTTGATAGCTGCTTTCAACTACCTGAAAGGGGGTTTCAAAGAGGATGGATCTAGACTGTTCTCAGTGGTAGCAGATGACAGAACAAGTTGCAGTGGGGGAGGTTTAGGTTGGATATTAGGAAACACTATTTCACTAGGAGGATGGTGAAGCACTGGAATGGGTTCCCTAGGGAGGTGTTGGAATCTCCTTCCTTAGAGGTTTTTAAGGCCAGGCTTGACAAAGCCCTGGCTGGGATGATTTAGTTGCGGTTGGTCCTGCTTTGAGCAGGGGGTGGGACTAGATACCTCCTGAGGTCCCTTCCAACCCTCATATTCTATGATTCCTTGGTTTTGCTGGGAGAGTTGGGTGAGCCTGGAATTGAGAAGAAGGCCTGGCGAACCTGTGAGATTGGCCACCAAGAGCAACCAGCCTCCTGCGAGAAAAAAAACAGCATATGGTATAACCTAGGGTGCTCCATTCCTCTCCAGCTGCAGGGCAAAATCCTGCCTTGACTCCAAGAAGCCTGCCGGGCATGAGATGGTCAGCACAGAATTTGGGCCATCACCCCGGGCTAGATTTCTCTGTCTTATATTTTTACTAGGCAGCTATTCTGGTGCTCCTGTGTGATAAAAGCAGGGAAGCCGAGCTGGCTGTGAGCGGCACTGGGACGTGTGCACACCCTTGGCTCTGTGTCTCTGGGAAGTGGCTGCGTCTTACTTGGGTTGGGCGGTGGGTTAAAGGCAGAAAGCTGCCCCCCCCCACTCCTGAGGCAGCTGGTGATATTCCAGGAGGACACCCCATGAAGAGACTTTACCGGGCGTAGAAATGGTCCAAGGAAAATCAAAATTAAAACCCTTTTTCCACGTCATTTCTTCCCTGGGTTCAAATATGTGATATTGAAAATCGTGAGGCTGTTCTAGGGAGATCAGCCGTCCGAGGAGCTCACGCGCTTTGGGGCTCGTCTGTCTAGGTGCTGTCGTATCCGATGGGTTTCTGACGTCTCCATTGCTAGCCAGGAATCGAGCTCTAGAAATCCGGCTTCATCCTGTTACCCACCCCCTCCCTGTCCTGCTGGGCTCTCCGAGTAGGAGTTATTGCCACGAGTCGGGAAGGGAGCACGGATCTCACAGCTCCGGGACAGCCTGGCAGGTGTGTCGGTCTCCGAGCTCTAGCCCCTGTTCTCCGGGCTGCTCTGCCTGACACCCGTGTTCCTCTCATGTTCCTTCTGCTTTGCGTCGCTGGCTGGCGCAAAGCAGAGCCCATGGGTGACTCTGGCACAGACCAGGACACAGGGTGGCAGCCAGTTGGCCAGAGTTCTGGCTTAGGCCGGCGGCGGGACCATGAGTGAAGGAGAAGGGAGGCAGTAAGATGCTCTGCCGGGGGTGCCTGTGAGATGGACGGGGCGCCTGGATTTATTGAACGGCTTTGTGAGTGACTGTCACGGAGTCACTGGGCGATGCCCTGGAACTGCTCCCCACAAAGCCAGGCAGGACTCTGGGGAGCCTCCTCTCCCTTGGAGCAGCCTGTCTGCAGGGCAAGAAGCTCCCCCGGCTTCACCTCCTGGGTCTCTCCTTGGAGCATTCAGCATCCTCTGCCCCCTGGTGCGCTTCCCACAGCGAGTCGCCCAGGCGGGGCCCTGGGGAAGCCAGAGGGTCCTGCCCCCCCACTGCGCAGTCAGACGTGACTCTCAGCCAGCCAGTAACACAGAGGTTTATTCGATGACAGGAACAGGGTCTAAAACAGAGCTTGTAGGTACCGCGAACCGGACCCCTCGGCCGGGTCCATTCTGGGGGGCAGTGAGCCAGACCCCCCCGTCTGCCCTCACTCCTCGTCCCCAGCCAGCTCCAGACTGACCCCCCCCCCAGCCCCTCCTCTGCTCAGCTCCTTTCCCGGGCCAGGAGGTCACCTGATCCCTTTGTCTCCAACACCTTCAGCCGGCACCTTTGCAGAGGAGGGGCCCAGGCCATCAGTTGCTAGGAGACAGAGTGTCAGGCATTTAGGTGCACTGGCCCCTTCCTCTGCAGCAATCACACCCCCTGATCCCACCACCTAGATACCTAAGAACTGCAGAGGGGACACTGAGGCACCAACACCGTATTCAGAGCAAACATTAAGAACATTCCCAGTTTGTCAGAGTGACGGAGGAGGGTGAACGCGGCATGGGCGACATTCGCTGCTGCTCACCGGGGAAGGGTTGGAGAACGCGCGAGAAGTGACACAAAGGGGCCTTTGAGATGCCAGTGTGGGGAGGGCCCAGCAGAGTGTGTGTCCCGTGGGGCCGTGCGGCTCGGTCTCTGCCGGCGGGTGGGAAGGCAGCATCCCGGGCCCCGAGGAGCCAGTCTGCTCTGGAGGGATGACGCGGGGAGGAGCGGCTCCCGAGGGCGTGGCAGGAGCCGGGGAAATTCACCACTAACAGAGCTCGGGTGTTTCCGGTTCGTCTCCTTGCTCTCGTGCTGCATTCCCGCTGGGGCTGCCTGGCGCCCCAGGAGCTCGGCGATGGCTGCGTGCCGAGCGTTCGGGGAGGGGGAGGGACGGTCGCACTGGGTCAGGCCAGGGGCCCTGGGGTGCTGGGTCTGACTGTGGCCAGTCGTTCCAAAGGAAGGGGCAAGAACTCTGAGGGGGCAGCGATGGGATCACCTGCCCTGGGGCAGTTCCCTCTGCCCCCATTAGCTAGAGGCTGGTTCCTGCCTCGGAGAGGGGGGTCTACAGCCCCCTGCAAATCCCTGCCCACGGCTGGGATAACTGGCTCTGCCTGACCCCCGTCAGTGGCCAGTCCCGGGGGGTGCTGGGATTTGAAGAGGGGGCGGGGGAAGGAAGGAACTGGAGAGGGGTGAGCACAGCACAGTTGTGGGCGTGGGCAGGGGCAGACACTGGGGAGCACACGGCCCTGGGTTACTGGGACCCCAATGCGTGGGGAGTTCAAATCCTCACACTGCAGACTTGCCCCTCGTCCTCACCGCCTGGCCTGAGCCCCTGCCCCATGGAGGAACCGTGTCTCTGGTTAAAGGCAGGTGCTGCCTGGGAATTGGGGTCTGGATCATTCCTGCCCCGCCCTGGCTGACCCGGCAGGCCCAGAGCGTGACTCGTCTTTCCCTCGGGCAGGCGCCGGTGGCTCGAGGCGGAGAGCCCAGCTCCGATGGAGCGAGGGGACAGGCTGCGTGTGGGCGAGCGCAGGGAGAGGCGAGCGAGGGGAACGCCTGACGCCTGCGGCACAGGTGAGTGGTGCATTGAGCCCCCCCGGGCTGCTCAGCAGGAAACCGGCCGCTCTCGCTTTACCGACTCCACGCCAGGGAGAGCCCACCCTGCCCGAACGGCCCATCCCCCGCCCCGCAGCCCTCACGGTGCATCTTCTGTCCAGCTGGAACGTTTCTAACTGCAGCTTCCAGCCCCCGCGGCTTGAACGGCTCCCTCGGGACAGAGGGGCTTCGAGAGCTCGGCGGCGTCACCTCTGAACCTGCTCTGCCAGTGCCGGTGCCCCGGGACCCAGGCTGTGACTCTCTGTCCTTGCAGGTTCTGCTGACCCCAGAGCCCAGGTGGTTATTAAAACGGAGCAGGAAGAGGAGCCAGGCCCGGGGGGGCCCCCAGCGCAGAGGGAGAGAGGAATTCTCCATGCCCCCGGCACAGGTGAGTGCTGCGAAATTCCACCTGGGGTTGATCAGGCAAAGGGAGGCCAGGAAGAGCCAGGGTCTTGGGGAACCCGTATAAACGGCTACAGTCGGGCTGCCTGCGGCCTGCCAGCTGTTTCTGACCATGGAAGGGCCCCAGACGGCCCGAGCTGCACCAGAAGTTGATCAAAGCCGGGTGTGCTTGGAGCTGCAGGGTCGCTACCAGCACTGGAGCCTTTGCCACAGACGGGAAGCTGGGACTGACTGGGAGCTAGACGAGCTGAGCAGACGTAGGGGCTCGTCGAGCAGCAGCGCAGTCCCTGTGCTCGTGTGCAGCCGGGCCCCTGCTTCCCAGAGCAAGGCGGGACTGTCACGGAGTCACCGGGCGATGCCCCCCCACTGCGCAGTCAGACGTGACTCTCAGCCAGCCAGTAACACAGAGGTTTATTCGATGACAGGAACACGGGCTAAAACAGAGCTTGTAGGTACAGAGAACGGGACCCCTCGGCTGGGCCCATGGGGGGGGGGGGCAGTGAGCCAGACCCCCACGTCTGCACTTCACTCCTGGTCCCCAGCCAGCTCCAGACTGAACCCCCCCCCAGCCCCTCCTCCTCTGCTCCGCCCCTTCCCCCCCCCCCCCCCCCGGCCAGGAGGTCACCTGATCCCTTTGTCTCCAGCACCTTCAGTTGGCACCTTTGCAGAGGAGGGGCCCAGGCCATCAGTTGCTAGGAGACAGAGTGTCAGGCATTTAGGTGCACTGGCCCCTTCCTCTGCAGCAATCACACCCCCTGATCCACCATCTAGATATTAAGAACTGCAGAGGGGACACTGAGGCACCAACACCGTATTCAGAGCAAACATTCAGAACATTCCTAGTTCGTCACATCTCTCCCCCCTTCAAGACCGAACTGAGCGAGGTCACTTCAGCCAGTGACCTGGGGAAGTTCGAACCCACCAACGTTCCCAGGGATGCCCCAGCATCTCTCCCCTTCCTTGGTGGGAGTTACACCAGGACAGTCCAGTCTCGCGCCCTCCCTTAGGCCGGGTGAGCTTGGTGGCACTCGCAGGCTGCATGTGGGAAGGTTTATGCGGCCCGAACCCTTTTGCCACCCCAATACCCCTGGGGTTCAAACTGGGACAGGGTCTTCTCCCAGCACCCTGGGCTGCGATTCGGGCTCCCTTGGTTAAGAGCCCCCATCTTGGCCTTGGCCAGCGCTGGGCTTGGGCAGCCGCTCCCCACCTTGTGCCCAGATACAACCCCTCTGCCGTCCCCACCTGGCACTTTCCAGCTGTTACCGTCAGTCCCACCTCCTTGAGGCAGCCCAGCCCCCTCTTCACCTGGGACACCTGTTCCTCCCAGGTCTGGCTAAAGATGCCCATGTCATCAGTGTCTGCCAGGGCCAGGTTCTCCATCCCCCTCAGCTTGTCTAGACTCTCCCCAGGCCTAGGCATGGGGTCGGCATCGGACACTGTGATGGCTTTAAGCTTCCAATAGTCCCCACTAAACCAAACCACTAAACTAGTCCTGTCTCCCTTGGGGACCAGCCCCGCGGGTGAGGCCCGTGGGCTGTTGAATGGCTGGATCCCATCTAAAGCCAGCAAGTCCTTGACCTCTCTCCAGGTTCTGGGCTGCTTTCCCAGTGACTCTGAATGGGGGACACCTGATGGGGAGATTGGCTCCCACCTCAGGGAAGAGATCCCCAGGGGGTCTTCCCCCTTCTCCTCCCAATCCTCCCCTTCCAGGTCCAGGGGTCCCCTCACTCTCCCCCCATCCAGCAGCTCGAGAGGGAAGAACCCTGTGGATTCCTGGGGCACCACCAGCTGCCTCCCAATCTCCCCCCAGTTCTGCTTCCCCTTGGGGAGCCTATTCCCGGTACAGGGATCCCTTCCCCGCAGGACTCTGTCCCTGCAGCCTTCCCAAGGGGGTTTGCAGCGCTGGGGCCAGCAAGTTCCCTCAGCTTCTCCAAGGAGGGATCCTTCCGCAGCTCGGTCTGGGATTCAGCTGCTGGGGCAGGGAGTGGGACCTGCTCCCCATCGCTGGCTGGGCCTGGGGTCACAGCCCCCCTGAGCCCTGTCCCTGGTAGCTCCCTCCCTGCTGTGTAATCACTTCCCAGCAGCACGTCTGGACCAGGCAAACCTGGTTGGCAGCCGACCTGCCCTGCCTGGGTGTCCCCCCACTCAGCTGGGGTCTCCGCTCCCCCCGTGCTCAGCGCTGCCCTGGCTGTCCCCGTGGGGGCAGGCAGCGAGCTCTCTGCTCCGGCCACAGCCTCAGAGCCAGCGTGAGCCCCTCTCCGGTGTGCAGAGGGGCAGGGAGCATCTCTCCCTCCCGCTCAGCCCCAGGGGGCTGGTTACAGACAGGCAGGTATCCTGAGCCCAGCAGCCCCTCCCCCGTGCCAGCCAGGTCATTCGCATTTTCACTGACCATTTCCATCTTACCCAATTGGTTCCCTGGATCTAAATTCAAACCCTCGGCCATTACAGGAGCAGGGCCTGGATCCTGTCCCAGAGAGACTGAGGGCTTGGCTACACTTGCAGGTCTGCAGCGCTGGGAGTTACAGCTGTGTAGGGAAAGCGCTGGAGTGTGGCCACACTGACAGCTACCAGCGCTGCAGTGTGGCCACATTTGTAGCGGTGTTGGGAGTGGTGCATTATGGGCAGCTATCCCAGCATTCAAGTGGCTGCAACGTGCTTTTCAAAAGAGGGGGATGGGGTGGAGTGTGACAGGGAGCGGGGGGGGGGGGGGGAGAGAGAGTGAGTGGATTTTTGGAGCCGACAGGGTCAGCTCCCTGCCTTGCAAATTCTGATCCCTGCCTTGCAAATTCTGATCCCTTCCCCCACCCCTCTCTCATTCACTCTTAAATGCAAACAGCCTGCAGACCAGAGAAGCAGCTGCTCGGCCAGCCTCCCTTCCCCCCCCCCCCCCTCGCCGTGCTGTTTCTCTCCTCAAGCAAACACTAGCTGTGGACATTCATCCCCCTGCCTGCCGCATTCACAGCAAACAGGAGCTGTGTTTGTTTTTTAGATAAGCAGCTCCGGGAGTTCACAACAAAACAAAGAGTCATTTAGTTAAAAGCATTATGGGAAGGTTCTGGAGGTCAGTTACAGCGTAGTCAGATTACTCACTGCTTACACTGGCACCCCAGCGCTGCAGCCGTTATTCCCCAGGCAGAGCAGGAGTACAGCCAGCGCTGCAGCCAGGGAGATGCAGCGCTGTATGTGCCTTGCCAGTGTGGACGGGGAGTGAGTTGCAGCGCTGTAAAGCCACCACCAGCGCTGCAACTCTCCAGTGTAGCCAAGCCCACAGTCACCGCCCAACAGGGCCTCCCAGCCGATATCCTGGAGAACCCCAACGACCAGCCAGCCCGACCCCTCCTGGGTCTGCACAGGGATCCGGGCCATAGGCAGGGCGAGGGGCTTCACCCTGGGGACCTTCACCCAGGTCCCCCAGCCCTTCAGCATCTGCGGCTGCACCACCCCAGTTCTCTCTGTCCCAGGGTCTCACCACCCCAGGCGTGTCTCCCCACTGACCCCTGGGCAGCCCCCTATGTCTCTCCACTCCACCATCACCAGTCCATGCTGCTGCTGCTTCTCCTGCAGCTTTTCCTCGGGCTCTGCTCCCATCCCATCCATCTCCAATCTCCTGATGGGGAACCCGATCGTGAAGACCCTCGTCTGGTTGGGGACCAGACTCTCGAGGATGCCTGGCTGCTGCTCCAGCTGTTCCCAGATCCTCTTGTAGCCCCATCTGGGTCAGGAATCTGCTCCTCAGAGCGGTCCTCCTCCTCCAGCTGCACGATTAACTGGGCCTGGGTGAACTTCCCCATGCGTCACCCTCTCTCTGTGCACAGGATCACAATATCCTTCTTAAGGGGATGGTGACAGGCCATCACTGCACCGCTCCCAAGTGGCTCTGGGCTCACAGGCCTGTGTGCTCTTGGCTCCCCCGTGGTTTCCAGGAAGAACCCCTGGTGTGCCAGCCCTTCTCGTGTCACCACCTCTCTGCCAGGGTCGAGCTGCAGCCTCCCCCGCCCCTGGGACTGCTCCTGCAATCCCCAGGGAACCCTGCTACTGCAAAAATCCTTCTCTCTCCCAGGGTCGAGCGGCAGCTCCTCCACCCCGGGACTGCTCCCTGCCGTCCTCAGGGGGACCCTGTTACTCCAACAGTCCTTCTCGCTGGTCACACACTCCCAGCGGTTAACCGCCCCCTGAAACCGTCCCTCGCTGAGCCTTCAGCACGCCTGGTCCTCATTATCCCCCCTTCGTTTTACTGCTCCCCAGTCACTTACTGCAAGAATCACCATTCACGGGGTGCAGTACATCCCACTACTGCCACCAGTTGTCACGGAGTCCCCGGGCGCTGCTCTGGAACTGCTCCCCACCAAGCCAGGCAGGACTCTGGGGAGCCTCCTCTCCCTTGGAGCAGACTGTCCCCAGGGCAAGAAGCTCCCACGGCTTCACCTCCTGGGTCTGACCTTGGAGCATTCAGCATCCTCTGCTCCTCTGTGCGCTTCCCACAGCGAGTCCCCCCAGGCGGGGTCGTGGGGGGGCCACAGGGTCCTGCCCCCCCACTGCGCAGTCAGACGTGACTCTCAGCCAGCCAGTAACACAGAGGTTTATTCGATGACAGGAACAGGGTCTAACACAGAGCTTGTAGGTACCGCGAGCCGGACCCCTCGGCCGGGTCCATCCTGGGGGGCAGTGAGCCAGACCCCCACGTCTGCCCTTCACTCCTCGTCCCCAGCCAGCTCCAGACTGACCCCCCCCAGCCCCTCCTCTCTGGCCTTTGTCTCTTTCCCGGGCCAGGAGGTCACCTGATCTCTCTGTCTCCAACACCTTCAGTTGGCACCTTTGCAGAGGAGGGGCCCAGGCCATCAGTTGCTAGGAGACAGAGTGTCAGGCATTTAGGTGCACTGGCCCCTCGCTCTGCAGCAATCACACCCCCTGATCCACCACCTAGATATTAAGAACTGCAGAGGGGACACTGAGGCACCAACACCGTATTCAGAGCAAACATTCAGAACATTCCCAGTTTGTCACAGTGACCCCTCTGTGAGGAGCGCGGCCGTGGGACGTGGGCCCCTCCCCAGGGAGTGGGGCTGAGCCCCCGGCACAGGGACGCTTGCGCGGCGGGTCTGGCTCTCCTGCCCCAAAGGGCCCCGGTGCTCTCTGGAGAAAGGAGCGTTATTTGTCTGCCCTGGGCCGGGAAAGGACGGGCCCAAACTGTTCCCCACGCAGGAACCCCAAAGTCCCAGCCCAGGTTCCCCAGCCGGGGGCCGTTCAGCCCAGAGGCTCCCAGGGTTAGTCCAGCCCAGGACTGCCCCAGCATTAGTAGCAGCTTGTCCTGGCTGGCCTGACGGGAAGCATGAGATTGTGGTGAAAGTGGAGCCAGATGACGAGTCGTACGTGGGGTATCCCCAGGGCCTGGGGGACCGAGACCTCCCTGGCTACCCCAGCACTGGTGCGTGGTGCGAACCCCCCAGGCCCAGCCTGGCTAAACGCTGGGCAGGGCTGGCAGTGGCCGGCCCCCCGAAGCCCCCCTGGAAAAGGAGGTGCAGACACCTCCCAGCCAGGCAAGCCCAGGCCCTGCCCTGCAGCACTCCCAGTCTAGGTCTGGGAAGAGCCGAGGCGGCTGGCTGGGGGCGTGGGGGTGGGGCTCAGGCGGTTAGGAGTTGGGCAATGGCTGCAGAGAAGGCTTAGACCCACAAGCACATCCTGCCCTCGCGGGGCGGGTGACCCAGCTCTGCCCGGGAGCACAGCGAGCCCTGTCCCACTGGCCCTGCTCTGCCCCAGGGCAGCGCCCGCTGAGCCGGCTGGGCAATGGGGTTGGTCTGCCGCTCTGCCCAGTGCTGGGGGCGGCTCTCGCTGGAGCCAGTCCAGCTCCTTGTCTGGCAGCAATGGGGCAGCCCGAATAGGGGCCACCAGGCATCTCTGCCCTTGTGCTGGGTCGGACGCAGAGGAGTCTCCGTGCGTCCCCACGGCGCGAGCGCGCTGGCCGGGCATCTCTGCCCTCGCGCTGGGAGGATGCAGAAGAGCCTCCGTGCGTCCCCACGGTGCGAGCGCGCTGGCCGGGCCTCAGGACTGGGGCTGGCTCCCCCAGTGCAGCAGCAAACCTAAGAGTTCTGCAAGGATGTTGGGAGGCAGCAGGTCCCTCGGTGCCCTGAAACTGGCTGGATCCCTGCCAGGAAGTGACACGATGAACAGGGGCTGTGTTTCCCCCAGTGCCCTGCACGTCCCCGAGTGTAACTGGGGCAGGCTGGGTGGCCGGGGGTCTGGGGTCTGGCTGGGGACAGGTCCCTTGGTGCTTCAGCTCCCTGACGGTAACCGGGGATAAGCCCTCCTGGCGTGCCCGAGGGGTGAACGCGCTGCAGGGAAGAGCTCCTAGAAACGAACGCCGCTGACCGCGGGAGAGCAGCTCAGCGGGAGTCGAACGCTGCCCCGGAGCCAGTCTCTCCCTCGCAGCCCTGCCGTGGGCGCAGGGAGCGTGCAACGTGCTTGGCTTTCCGCAGGTATCAAAGCAGAGATCGTGGTCAAAACGGAGCCCGAGGACGACGCCTACGGCGAGTGTGCCCAGCATTACAGTGAAGGAGACGGTCCCGACGACCCCTTCTGTGAGTGATGCTGGGATCCACCGGGACGGTCGCCGGGGGCAGGTGTGAGGGGAAGAACTCGGGGACCCGCCTGTAGATTCCTCAAGGTGGCCCCCTGCTGTAGCCAGCTCCTGGCACACCCAGCTCCAGTGTCTGGCGTCCTGGTTCGCCCACAGGAGTCGCCAGCAGCTGGGGCACCCTGCGGCCGGGGGGTTTGGGGCAGACTGCAGTAAGTGGGAGGAGGACAGGATGGGGGGCCCTGGGGTATATTCACAGGCAGGGACAGGAGCTCTGAGGTCTCTTGCTGTGTCTGCCGCACACTGACAGACACACCCCAGGCAGTGTTCCCAGGGGCAGTCAAACGCCAATTTAAAGCTATTTCGCAGGTTCTCCTGCCCCAGCCCGAGTGACCTCAGGAAACAGCGGCTCAGGCTTTTCCTTCCTGTGAACAGGTGACGCAAACCCAGAGATCATCGTGAAAGTGGAGCCAGACGATGAGTCGGCCATTGGCTACCCCCAGGGCCTGAGCGAAGGCAGAATTCCCGGCTACCCCAGGCCAGGTGAGCCGTGCGGATCCCCGGAGCAGCTCCGGGGACGGGAAGAGCTGGAAACTCAGGGGGGCCCTGTATGAAATTGGCGAGCCAGGCTCGCGGCGTTGTGCCGGCTCCTGGCACGTGGACCCTGCATAGCCACTGGGTGCAGAACTGCAAATCTCCCTGCCCTCGCGAGCGAGAGAGCGTCCCACTGCAGGGGGGCCGGAGGCTAAGCCCCGGTTACCTGGGGGCGCTCGCGTTAAGAGAGTGCCCACTGCAGTGCTGGCAGGAGGCCTGAACTGCCCCCTCAAGGCAGGAGGCAGGTCTCCCCACCAGGGGCGGCTCTAGACATTTCGCCGCCCCAAGCACGGCGGCATGCCGCGGGGGGCGCTCTGCCGGTCGCCGGTCCCGCGGCTCCGGTGGACCTCCTGCAGGCGCGGGACCAGCGCACCCTCCGCAGGCCTCTTCGGCTGCGACGCTGACCCAGCGGGGTGGGGGCAGCCGGCCCTGGCTGTGACCAATGAGAAGCCAAGAGAAATTTCTCCACTGCCTTGTGCGAGTGCGATGGCCTGGCCTCCAGCGGGGTTCCTGGGTCAGACTGTGACAGGGCTGCCCTCCGCCAGCTCCCTGGCCTCCTTCCCAAGCACGTCTCCGGTAAGCTAGCGAGTCCCACGAGCAGGGTGCAAACCGAGGGGAGAGCTGGGTGCCGTTTGGTCGGTAACGGTGGAGCGCGAATTATGCTGTTGCTTCACCAGCTCCTCACAGCATGATCCAGTCCAACTCTTCCTGCCAGGCAGCCTCAGGGGAGCGAGAGTCTCTGTTTCACATAAGCCAGCAAAGGGCCGAGCCTGCTCCCATGGTGCCCTGGCATCTTGGGCCTAGAAAGGAGCCTGGAAACATGAAAATAGCAACACCTGGATCTCTGATGTTTCTCTCTTGTCTTATTGATGCTTTAAGTCTTTCTAGCTGCCTCTGGCTTCGGTGAGGTGTTGGACTGTGCAGCAGGGAACGGGGCCTGAAGTGAGGCCACGTCTGCACTGGCACTTACATCGGTAAAACGTCTGTTGCTCAGGAGTGTGAAAAGAATAAACACCCCCCGAGTGATATAAGTGTCGCCAGCATAAGTGCTAGTTTGCATAGTGCCATGGTGGGGGGAGATGCTCCCCCGCTACCGCCGCTCGGTGAGCTGGTTTTATGATGTTGACAGTGGACCTCTCCCCCGTGGGCGTTGCGCGGCCCCCTGACCTCTCCCCTCTCACTGTAACCAGGGCTTTGGAGCGGAACCCGGAGCTGGAGCACGGAGCAGTGGAGCTCCAGGTTTTTGTCCAGAGCTATAGCGGAGCCAGAGCACAGAAAATCTTGACTGCTCCACTGCTCCAGTTTTTTTTTTTCCAATCCGAAATGAATGACATTTAGCAAGAAAGTCCTAAAGATGCCAAAAAGTTTGATTCTATAACAATTGATATTAACATCTACTTTACCACTTTACGTAAAGCGTCACAGTTATTCTCACTTCGGCCAAAATCGAGATTTAAATGTACAGATCCAAAATTACAGTTAGAGAACCAGATAATTATCAGACATTCGGCAACCGTGCAGGCAGGCTGCTCCCACCCTTGTGCCAAGGTTAGGCGAGTACGCACACACATAGAGCAGTTAGATTAGTATGTGCTGATCAACGAGACGCGCTGAGTGCTGCGATTACGGAAAAGTGTGATGTGAGATGCAACATTTAAGATATCACAAACTGGTATATTGCAAAACAAATGTTTTTGTTTATTGATATATTAAGATATCACAAGAGATATCATAGAATCATAGAATCTCAGGGTTGGAAGGGACCTCAGGAGGTATCTAATCCAACCCCCTGCTCAAAGCTGGACCGACCTCAACTAAATCATCCCAGCCAGGGCTTTGTCAAGCCGGGCCTGAAAAACCTCTAAGGAAGGAGATTCCACCACCTCCCTAGGGAACCCATTTCAGTGCTTCACCACCCTCCTAGTGAAATAGTGTTTCCTAATATCCAACCTAGACCTCCCCCACTGCAACTTGAGACCATTGCTCCTTGTTCTGTCATCTGCTACCACTGAGAACAGTCTAGATCCATCCTCTTTGAAACCCCCTTTCAGGTAGTTGAAAGCGGCTTCAAATCCCCCCTCGTTCTTCTCTTCTGCAGACTAAACGATCCCAGTTCCCTCAGCCTCTCCTCATCAGTCATGTGCTCCAGCCCCCTAATCATTTTTGTTGCCCTCCGCTGGACTCTTTCCAATTTATCCACATCCTTCTTGTAGTGTGGGGCCCAAAACTGGACACAGTACTCCAGATGAGGCCTCACCAGTGCCGAATAGAGGGGAATGATCACGTCTCTTGATTTGCTGGCAATGCCCCTACTTATACAGCCCAAAATGCCATTAGCCTTCTTGGCAACAAGGGCACATTGTTTGATTCCTTGAGGACCTGCTCCATGATTTTTCCAGGGACTGAGGTGAGACTGACTGGCCGGTAGTTCCCCGGATCCTCCTTCTTCCCTTTTTTAAAGATGGGCACTACAGTAGCCTTTTTCCAGTCATCTGGGACCTCCCCCGATTGCCATGAGTTTTCAAAGAGAATGGCCAATGGCTCTGCAATCACATCCGCCAACTCCTTTAGCACCCTTGGATGCAGCGCATCCGTCCCCATGGACTTGTGCTCATCCAGCTTTTCTAAATAGTCCCGAACCACTTCTTTCTCCACAGAGGGCTGATCACCTTCTCCCCATACTGTGCTGCCCAGTGCAGCAGTGTGGGAGCTGACCTTGTTTGTGAAGACAGAGGCAAAAAAAGCATTGAGTACACTAGCTTTTTCCACATCCTCTGTCACTAGGTTGCCTCCCTCATTCAGCAAGGGGCCCACACTTTCCTTGACTTTCTTCTTGTTGCTAACACACCTGAAGAAACCCTTCTTGTTACTCCTAACATCTCTCGCTAGCTGCAACTCCAAGTGTGATTTGGCCTTCCTGATTTCACTCCTGCATGCCTGAGCAATACTTTTATACTCCTCCCCAGTCCTTTGTCCAGTCTTCCACTTCTTGTAAGCTTCTTTTTTGCGTTTAAGACGAGCACGGATTTCACTGTTAAGCCAAGCTGGTCGCCTGCCATATTTACTATTCTTCCTACACATCGGGGTGGTTTGTTCCTGCAACCTCAATAAGGATCTTTAAAATACAGCCAGCTCTCCTGGACCCCTTTGCCCCATTTTCATTACCAGGACAAACAGTTCCTTTTCTCTCCTGCTGATAACAGCTCACCTGAACTGATCACTCTATGCCATACCCACTATAAGAGTGTGTAACACCCGTTGTTTCATGCTCTCTGTGTATATATCTATCTTCCTACTGTATTTTCCACTCCGTGTATCTGATGAAATGGGCCGTAGCCCACAAAAGCTTATGCTCAAATAAATGTGTTAGTCTCTAAGGTGCCACAAGTGCTCCTGTTCTTTTTGTCCCTCAGGTTATTCTCCCAGGGGATCCTGCCCATCAGTTCCCTGAGGGAGTCAAAGTCTGCTTTTCTGAAGTCCAGGGGCCACATTCTGCTGCTCTCCTTTCTTCCTTGTGTCAGGATCCTGAACTCGACCATCTCATGGTCACTGCCTCCCAGGTTCCCATCCACTATTGCTTCCTCTACTATTTCTTCCCTGTTTGTGAGCAGCAGGTCAAGAAGAGCTCTGCCCCTAGTTGGTTCCTCCAGCACTTGGACCAGGAAATTGTCCCCTACACTTTCCAAAAACTTCCTGGATTGTCTGTGCACTGCTGTATTGCTCTCCCAGCAGATATCGGGGTGATTAAAGTCACCCATGAGAACCAGGGCCTGCGATCTAGCAACTTCTGTTAGTTGCCGGAAGAAAGCCTCGTCCACCTCATCCCCCTGGTCTGGTGGTCTGTAGCAGACTCCCACCACGACATCACCCTTGTTGCTCACACTTCTAAACTTAATCCAGAGACTCTCAGGTTTTTCTGCAGTTTCATACTGGAGCTCTGAGCAGTCATACTGCTCTATTGCATACAACGCAACTCCCCCACCTTTTCTGCCCTGCCTGTCCTTCCTGAACAGTTTATATCCATCCATGACAGTGCTCCAGTCATGTGAGTTATCCCACCAAGTCTCTGTCATTCCAATTACATCATAATTCCTTGACTGTGCCAGGACTTCCAGTTCTCCCTGCTTGTTCCCCAGGCTTCTTGCATTTGTGTCTAGGCACTTAAGATAACTCGCTGATTGTCCTGCTGTCCCAGTATGGGGCAAGAGTCCTCCCCTCTTGCAGTCTCCTGCTTGTGCTTCCTCCCGGTATCCCATTTCCCCACTTACCTCGGGGCTTTGGTCTCCTTCCCCCGGTGAACCTAGTTTAAAGCCCCCCTCACTAGGTTAGCCAGCCTGCTTGCAAAGATGCTCTTCCCTCTCTTCGTGAGGTGGAGCCCGTCTCTGCCTAGCAATCCTCCTTCTTGGAACACCATCCCATGCTCGAAGAATCCAAACCCTTCTCTCCGACACCACCTGCGTAGCCATTCGTTGACTTCCACAATTCGACGGTCTCTACCCAGGCCTTTTCCTGCCACAGGGAGGATGGACGAGAACACCACTTGCGCCTCAAACTCCTTTATCCTTCTTGCCAGAGCCACGTAGTCTGCAGTGATCTGCTCAAGGTCATTCTTGGCAGTATCATTGGTGCCCACGTGGAGAAGCAGGAAGGGGTAGCGATCCGAGGGCTTGATGAGTATCGGCAGTCTCTCCGTCACATCGTGAATCCTAGCCCCTGGCAAGCAGCACACCTCTCGGTTTTCCCGGTCAGGGCGGCAGATAGATGACTCAGTCCCCCTGAGGAGAGAGTCCCCGACCACCACCACCCTCCTCCTCCTCTTGGGAGCGGTGGTCGTGGAACCCCCATCCCTAGGACAGTACATCTCATGCCTTCCAATCAGTGGAGTCTCCTTCTGCTCCCTTCCCTCAGATGGACCATCTAGTCCACTCTCCACACTAGTACCTGCGGAGAGAACATGAAAACGGTTGCTCATCTGTATCTCCGTTGCTGGTACATGGATGCTCCTCTTTCTTCTTCTGGAGGTCACATGCTGCCAAATTTCTTTGCTGTCCCTCTCTCCTCGCTGCGCAGCCTGCTCCGATTTCTTCAGAACATTGTGCCCCTAGTCGCATATCCTGACGTCTGTCCAGGAAATCTTCATTTTCTCATATGCAACGCAGGGTCGATACTTGTTTCTCCAGACCTCGAACCTTCTCTTCCAATATGGAGACCAGCTTGCACTTTGCACAGACAAAGTCGCTTCTGCCCTGTGGAAGAAAGACAAGCATGGCACAACCTGTGCAGGTTACAACACCTGAACGCTCACCTTCCATATTACCTTCCCTCTAAGAGCCTCCTCAGCTGTTGCAGAAACTACTCACAGAAGCCCGCAAGATGAAAGCCTCAGTGGGCTCTCCCCAGGCAAACTCCCTCTGTTAGCCTCTCCTCTGTTCGCCGCTCAGCTGGGTCGCTGCCGACTGCCTTTTTATAACAGTCAGGCCCACTCAAGGCCCACTAGAACAAAGCCTCCCAATTCACACTGTTCAAACAAACAGTCAAGCACACGGTCAAACTGACAAACTGTCTCCTGCAACAGACACTCAGATACTCCCCAACACGGCCCCCCAGTGCAGCACTTAGCGGACCTCCTCTCGGACAGATCCCAGGCAAACTCCCTCTGTTAGCCTCTGCTGTTCGCTGCGATATTAACCACTTAAGCTCATTTCTCACACGGGCTCCCGTTACCAGTACATCTGTTCATTTGTACATGTCCCCGTATCACTTTGGCAGACTTATTTTATATGTCATCTGTTCAATGGTCTTTTGATAGCGTTGTTTGTAATTCTAAATTTACTGAAAAAGTCGCGTGCAGCAGGCATAGAAATATACAGTAAACATTTTTGCATAAATTAGAAGTGATTTTTGTGATATATCCAGAGTGATTGGAAAATGTCCAACACAACTTTGGGGGTGAATTCTTAGGTCATCTTAAGAAAAAATGTTTCTGTGAACATGTGTCCTAAAATTCTTCCTAAGGGAGCTAGTGTCCCTTCAAGGAGGTGATGAAAAGTTAATGTCTGATTAATATCTCAAAAACGCTTTAATATAAAGTAATGAAATTATGTCCAGGTCTTAGCGTTAGTATGTGCTACCATATTACATTATCCAAAATTATTTAAACCATAGGCATCCCGAACTGGCGGTTGGTCATTTTTACTGTTGGCTACGAGCGGTAATATTATGTTCCATAATAAGTTAATAATTTTTGGTTATTTATTATTACGTTTAAAATGTATGGTTCCAAAGTTGAAAAATAAGTAATAAGTAAAATTGTATTGTTCTAAGCATCTAAGCAGATTAAATTTTTTAAACAGTTTTCTCGGAAATGGTTAATTATACAAAATAAATTGAATACCATTTTAATGCATTAAATCATATTTCAGGGTCATATCTGTTAAATAGTCGAAGATTTAAAAAATACTAAATAAAATTGGCCCAATCCCCCCAGTTCACAACGCCTGCAGTTTAGATAATTTTATTTGAATGATGTTGTATGATAGAACATAGGAAATAAACTAATGGGAAAGTGGATTCAAATTGCAAGCACAGTCCTTTTAGTAAAGAGCAAATTTTCAGACATATGTTTTTGCTTCATCAGGCTGGAAACATTTATACAAGATAGAACCTGTTATTTGCTCTATCTTGTATAATCTATTCAGGCTGATGAAGCAAAAACATATTTAAAAAATGTGCTCTCTTTACTAAAAGGACTGTGCTTACAATTTGAATCTGTTATCAGAGGGGGAGCCGTGTTAGTCTGGATCTGTAAAAGCAGCAAAGAATCCTGTGGCACCTTATAGACTAACAGACGTTTTGCAGCATGAGCTTTCGTGGGTGAATACCCACTTCTTCTTGCATCCGAAGAAGTGGGTATTCACCCACGAAAGCTCATGCTGCAAAACGTCTGTTAGTCTATAAGGTGCCACAGGATTCTTTGCTGCTTTTACAATTTGAATCTGCTTTCCCGTTAAAGTTTATTTTCAACCTTGTAACGTGTAGCCTCATTACTTCCCAACAATTAATGTTGTAGAACAGTCAGACCATGTACTAATGCTATGGCACATACCAAATTTCATTGCTATATCTATTAAAAAAAATAATTGGAGATATACCTATCTCCTCCAGCCCCCTGCCTTCACAGCAGGACCGAGTGCTGATTTTTGCCCCAGATCCCTAAGTGGCCCCCTCAAGGATTGAACTCACAACCCTGGGTTTAACTCAAACCACTGAGCTATCCCATTTTTGAGATATTAATTAAAAAATTGGAAAATATTTCAAATACTTTTACCGCAAAATTTTATAAGAAAAACTAACTTGCAATTTATAAATAAAAATTTATATTAATATATATAAATAAAAATGTATATTAAAAATACTTCTTCATTAAAACTGCAAGAAACATGTTAACATATTAAAATATACTTTAATAATAATTGTGTAAAAAGAAAATGCGATCATTTTTGTCCAGAAAATCCAAAATAAATTGGAAGTACCTTAAGTGGTTAAGATATCACAAGCAGGTACATTATAAAACAATGTAATGCTTTTGTTCATTGGTTTTCGAAGATCATAACAAGAAACATTTGGATGCGGTAGCAGCACAAGAAGATTTGGCCAAGGCTTCAACAAAAAAATCAAGTCTGCCCCCCATGATTGATAGCCGATTTACGGAAAAGGATCTCAACGACGTCTTTACTTTTGAATTTGAAAAGCCCAAATTTGGGCTTTTGGGAAAAGCCAAGAAGAAATCGGCAACATGCAAGGTGGAAAAGGAAGTGAACGGAGAGCTCAAAACATGTAGCTTCAAGACAAGTGAAGCAAGTGCCGTGAAAAGTTTCAACCTTTGGCGGCATGTAAAACGTAACCATCCTGAAAACTATGCGGCTCTGGTTACAAAAAAGGATCAGGAAGATGAGGCAAAACAGAAAGCTGACGCGGCTAAACGACGTTCATCTGGCTCTTTGAAAACTCCTGGAGAAAAGATTTTTTGCGGCGCTTCATCCGAAAAGAAACCCAAAATTGAGCAAACAAAACTTGCCTCATATTTGAAGTCCTCAAAGGTTACAGTCACCATGGATGTCAATACTTTCCGTGAAGGGCTGATGGAAATGGTTTGCTTGAGTTCAACACCGCTCACTACCTTCGGGCTAAAGAACAAAGGATTCCAAAAAATTGCAGGTGAAATGGGTCGGCAGCTTGGCGTTTCGATGGGGCACGATGCGGTTCGTCATTTAGTTGTCAGCACAGCTGAGTCTGGCCGCAAAGAGCTCAAGAAAGCTTTGGAGCAAAAATTGTGCTACCTGAAAATGGATGCGGCAACCCGTGGAAACAGAAATTTCCTTGCAATCAACGCTCAGTACTACGAAGAAGGCAAAGATAAAGCTGTGGTAAAAACCTTGGACATAATCGACACTGAAGGGCGTCACAATTCTTCGTACGTGAAAGGTCAAGTAAAAGCTATTTTAGAAAAATTTGGAATCAGTGAAATGCAAGTGCTGAGCATCTGCGTTGACAATGCAGCAAACATGACGTGTGCTGTCAAAAATGTCAGCGAGGACAATGAAACCATTTCTACCTCTGAGAACAGGGATGTGGACAGAACTGAAGCTATTTTGCCTGATGAAGGAACTAAAGGAATGGATGAAATTGAACTCAACATGGATGCTGCTGCGCAATGGGCTAATGACCCTAGTCTCATACTTCCAACATGGCTTCAGGAGGACGACTCAAAAGTCCAGCTGATGAGGTGTGGTATTCACACTCTTCAGTTGGCAATCTGGGATGGACTGAACAAAGAACATGCGAAGAAATTTCTGGCAAAAATTCGACAAGTCGTTCTCAAACTACGAACCCCAAGTATTCAAAGTGTTCTGCTTGATCTACATGGGATAACTCAGTCATTGGATAATGAGACTTGCTGGGGTTCAACATTTGCAATGATTGATCAGCTTCTTGTTTTTCAATCTTACTGTGAACAAGTGGCTGCTGCTGGAACAAGAGAACTCAAGTTAACAAAAGCTGAATGGGACGAAGTGAAGAACCTGCGAGACCTCTTGGCAAAGCCAAACCAAACAACCGTGAATCTTCAAGCTGTCGATGTAACTCCAGGAGTTTTAATGAAGGAATGGCGAAAACTGTCAAAATTCTTGCAAGAAAATGGTGGACAAATTGCGGAAGGAATTCTATCCTCCATGCAGAAACACGAAGAGAAGCTTTTTGACAATATTCATTTCCTTGCTGGGGTTTATGTTGACCCACGGTATCGGATTCTTCTTACCTCAAGGGAAATACCAAAGGCAAAGGAAGGGCTCCTTGATATTGCTCGACGACTCGAAAAACAAAATCTATTGTTACATTTGAACTTGGCAAAAGAGGTTGAAGAAAACAAAACACAACAAAAGGAGTCATCAACAATCGAATTTGCGGTTTCAGAAAGCTCACATCCTTCAGAAATAGCAGGCTGTTCTCAAACTTCTGTCTCCACTCCGAACTTGTTCGAGCGTCCATCCCTGAGACGTCTTCAACCATCATGGGGAAATGGCGATAATTCAAGCATCAATTCTTCAGAAGATGACGACTTTGAAAAGGAATTGGATGAACAAGAAAGACGCCGGCGAGTTTCTGTGATTCATAATTGTAATGAAGCATTATTCGAGAGAAACTTTCGGGATGATTGTGAGGCGATGGAGTCTATTGGTAGGCTAAAAGTTAAGTCTGTTTTTGAGGCCATTCAGAGCTACCCACACCGCATTCAGGCTGCCTGTAGAATTGCTTCGAGCATGCCAACAACTCAAGCTAGTGTAGAGCGACTGTTTTCAGCTTTAAAGTTAATTTTAAATGATTTGCGGCAGACTATGAAAGACGACTTGATTGCTGCAATAATTTTTTACAGAATGAATTATGAATGATTCTAGTTTATATCATTGTTGATGACATTTAAATTGTTTTCAAAGTCTGAATAAAAATGTTTTTTTTCAAAATTACAGTATGAACTTTTTTATTTAGTTAATTCATTTGAGTCAGAGCATGGAGCGAGTCAGAGCGGAGCTGGAGCAGTCACTATTGGTGCCGGAGTGGAGCTGGAGCGGAGAAATTAAAAAATTGGATTGCTCCAAATCCCTGATTTAATCAAGGAGAGCTTGACAGAAATAAAAAATAAATTAATCTAGTAAATTAGAAATGTTGTATTCACCAGTTTATAATAAAAATGTAAAATGCAAGAATCTGAATAAATGTAAATCAAGCTTTATAATAACTGCTTCAATCAATGTGTGCAGACATAGTGTATCCCGGGGGTAGCAAAAAGCAGCACAAATTTAGTGTCAAGGCCACATTTGGTTGGAAATCAGCACCTTCCCAACCAGTGAGACTCAACCTTTTTTTAGGGAAAGGACTAAAAAAGGACAATGCAAGAGGTCTACATTGGTGGTTTAAGCTGAGGGTTGAAATCAAGGTTTACTAGCTGCTGATTTCATAGATTATTAGCATTGGAAGGGACCTCAGGAGGTATCTAGTCCAACCCCCTGCTCGAAGCAGGGCCAATCCCTAAATGGCCCCCTCAAGGATTGAACTCACAACCAGCGCCGGCGCTTCCATTAAGCGACCCTAGGCGGTTGTCTAGGGCGCCAGGATTCGGGGGGTGGCATTTTGTGCACTCTCCACGGGGCGCACGGGAGCTTCCGGTTCTGCTCCCGTCGCGCCGCCAAAGAAGGACCTTCTGCTGACGTGCCGCGGAAATCAGCGGCAGGCAATTGAGCAGCTCAGTGACTGCCACTGTCGCCTGTGGCATTTCGGCGGAGGGTCCTTCTTCGGCAGCGCGATGGGAGCAGAACCGGAAGCTCCCGCGCGCCCCGTGGGGAGCGCACAAAATGCCACCCCCTGAATTCTGCCTAGGGCACCAGAAACCCTGGTGCCGCTCCTGCTCACAACCCTGGGTTTAGCAGGTCAATGCTCAAACCACTGAGCTACCCCTCCCCCTAAATGATTAAAACTGATGATTTAAATTGCTCTGATTTAAATCAATTCACCCTGACAGCAACGGCTGCCCCTCACCCCCGGGTCACCTCCATTTTGACAGGAGTGAAGGCAGATTAAAGTCAGTTTCCCCCTCACGCCACCCTTCCTACCGTGGGTTTCTCCCCGCTTCTTGCAATGGGTGCTGTCCCTGTAATTAATGGTGAGCCTCGCCAGGGCCAGCATTGGGTGTGCAGGGCACACGAGAGCAAGGGCCTCACACCTTGTTCAAAAGTCCTTCAAACCTAGGGGAAGGTGCAGTGGGCTGGGAGCCTGGAGACGGAGTTCAAAGCTCCTCTCCTATTGGCTGGTGTTAATAAGTCTGTGCAAGTCACAACCAATCAGTGACCAGATGCTCATCCCCCTGCCTTAGGAGGCAGCAGCCATCATTCCCACAGGGTAATGGAGAAATGGCACTAGGTCACTTCTGGCAGTTGGGGGACTGGAACCCGTGTCCCCAGCAATGCAGTGTGATGCTCCCCAGGGGCACCCAAGGTTGGGAGGCACCTCACCACCAGCTGCCCTTAGCATGAAGGAGTCTCGTCTGGTCCTGCTGTGGATCAGCTCCCTGGACCCACCAGCCTCTGACGGCACAATCACTGCCCACCAAGCCCCTCTCTCTATCGGTAGCGCCAGGCCCACACCAGCCCGAGTCCTTGGAGCATCCCTGCGGTGTCCAGCCACTGGCCCCCCTCAGACGGACCAGGCTGGCTGTTCCCAAAGGACCAGGACACCCCAGCTGAGCACACAACCCTTCAATACTTTACTAGCGAAAACAAGGGCACGTTTATCGTTAGAGATTCAGGGGCTGGTGAATAAGGACCCTGGAAACAAATGGTTATGGGTAAAACAAACCGTAACACGCGTTCTAGAGACTGAACGTAACAGATTACACACGCCCTGAAGGAGTTCATCCCACCCCAAATCCTCTGCCGTGTTTTCAAGCCAGGCTGGCTGAGACCCTGCTTCCAATTGCGCTGTCCATTGACCGCCAGGGTGCAGCACCCCAGTGTGTCTCCTCTGCCTTCGAGACTGACCCCCCCAGCTCATTGGCTTTACCCACAGCCAGGACAACCCCTGGGCCGGGTGTTTCCTGTGTGCTCCATTCCTACTGACCTCCGGTCTCCTCAGTAACATTCGACTTTGTATGTGAATGGGCAGAACTTACACCCCAAGAGGGAGACGCGGGATCCTCCCCTCCTGCCCAGAGGAACCGGCTAAGGCGTGGCGCCGTTTGGTGATCACCGCGACCTCACGGGCTGAAACGCACAGTCGGCTGACCGAGACCCGTAACTCCCGTGCAGTGCACGTGTAGACACGTCACAGGGATGCTGAGGACCAGTGTGATTCTGGCTTTTGTGTCAAACCTCACGTGACATTCTTCAATGACCCAGAATGTTCACACCAGCCGCCGGAGCTCTCTAAGTCCCCGGTACCCCCTTGTCAGCTGGACTAAGAGGGTTTCGGGTCACAGGCTGACCCTAGCACCAGGCACAGTCATGCTACTAAGGAAGCTTAGCGACTGCCCCAAGCACGAGAGCCGGCGACTGGCCCTGCTTGGCCCCCAGAGCTGGCTGTCTAGTGGCCTCGTGGCCCAGCTGAGAGGAGAGGTAGGACATGGAGCTTGCCTGTAGCACTCCTGCCCTCCTTGTGCCAGCAGGGCTGAGTGGCGTCAGGGCGAGCTGTGGGTCCGTGCCCCCCGGCTCTCCCCGGCAGTCCGGGACAGGGAGAACCTTTCCTGGTGCTGCCTGGGAGTGTGTGACGTCCTGATAACTACGCACTGTCCTCGCCGCCTACCGGATCTGAGAGCTGCCGCAAGCCAGCAGGCCGGTTCCAGGGGCCCCGCACCAGGGCTACGACTGCAGACCCCGGGAATCGCAGCTGGAAAAGCCCCTCGGGCAGGAGAACGGACAGCCCGAGAGCAGGGCTGGAGCGAGCCGGTACCCAGAGTCCACTGCCCCCACACACTCGTTCCTGAGTGTATCACAGCCCTGCCCCAGGCCAGCGGAGAGCCCAGCCGCCAGCAGACCGGAGATGGCTGCTGTGACTTCCACCGGTGGGTCCCATTCAGAGGCAGGCAATGGGGGGAGGCGGCTTGGAGCAAACAGGCTGTCAACACAGGAGAGAGGGGGCTGCCAAACCCGCAGAGAGCAGCTGGGGACCCCAGGGTTCCCAGTTGCTGCAGCAGCTGCCAGGCTGGCTTTGCCCGGGGGCCAGCACCTCCCTGCAGGTTCATTCTCCTAGGCTGCGTGGCTAGGGGAGGGGTGCCCTGGTCCTAGCACCCTCGGGGCTGGGTCTCCCATACACAGGGCTGGGGGATGGAGCCCGCCCAGGGTATCACAGTATCTATTTAAGGGCTTATGCGCCGGCTTCAGCCCTGCTCCCAAGCTTGGGCAGCTCAGAGCTCTGCCAACAACTTCGCAAACCAGCCCTCGGCTTCAGCCCCCGCAGCCAGGAGAATGGCGATGAAACGCGCTGACTTCCTGCTTCCCATTCCTCACGGCCACGCAGGCGCCGGCTGGAGGGTGTCGTCCTGCCCCAGCAGACTCTGCACACACCCCTGGGCCTCGGGGAGCAAGAGCCAGAACTGCCCGGCAGGCTCCTTGGAAGGAGACCTCTGTCCTGTCCCCGCCGCAGGGGGTTTGGTGGAGTGGCGCACGCCTCAGGAAGCCTTGCTTGGGGATGCTGCTTTAGACAGTGCTGGTGAGTGCACATTTCCCACAATGGGGTCGTTCTCTGATTGCTGCAGCTGTGCTGCCACCACTCACCACAAATTGTGCAATGTCTGTTGTTTTACATAAAGCCCCAGCTCCTGGAGTCATGTGAATACATGGTAAGCACAGGATCACTGAGCTGCAGGACTGGAGGGGTCCTTGACAGGTCATCCAGTCCAGCCCCAGTGCTGAGGCAGGATTAAGTATTTCCTGCCCCAGCCCTGAGAGGTGTTTGTCCAACCTGCTCTTAAAAACCTCCAGTGACAGACTCCCCACAACCTCCCTGGGCAGTTTACAGGCAGTCCTTGACTTTATGACGTTCGACTTACAACGAACAGCGCTTACCACGTTTCTGAACTGACATCCTGATTCGACTTACGACAACAGTTTCAACCCGCCGATGCTCGGTCCCGCAATGGAGTGGATTGTGGTTCTGAGTTATGATGTTTTGACTTATGATGCAGTTTTCAGGATCCGATTGTGTCGTAAGTCCGAGGACTGCCTGTATTCCAGGGCTTAACCACCCTGACAGGTAGGGAGTTTTTCCTACTGTCCAACCTAAACCGCCCTTGCTGCAATTTAAGCCCATTGCTTCTTGACCTGTCCTCAGAGATTAACGAGAACAATTTACCTCCCTCCTCCTTGTAACAACCTTTTATGTACTTGAAAACTGTTCTCCTGTCCCCTCTCAGGCTTCTCTTCTCCAGACTAAACAGACCCAATTTTTTCTATCTTCTCTTGTAGCTCATGTTTTCCGGGACCAACCTTTGGTGCCTTCAGCACCCCTGCGTCACACCCTGAGCCCCCGGCAGCGAATCCCTCTGGACTGGAAGCCTGGGAAGGACTTACACACCCCAGGGAATAATGCACCCCCCCAACTTCCGCAGAGTGGAGTGACGCTCAGCCAGCGCTGTAAAACAGGAGGGTTTATTAGATGTCGGGAACACAACATAGGACATTCTTAGTTCACACACACAGTTACAGCATAGTCCATCCGGGCCAGTCCTGAGCCCAGGGCCCTCTCTGACCTCCAGTCCAGAAGAGGGAATCCTGCTTCCAGCAGCCCACACATAACAACTCAGCTGCCCCCACTCCATCCTTTGTCCTCCCGTTGGTCACTACTGGCTGGCCTCCTGCAGAGGATGGGCCATCCATGGTCGTTACTTGCTAGGTACCAAAGGGCTAGGCAGATGGAGTGGCCATTGTCCTCTCCAGGTCCCAGACAGCCAGGCATCAGCCACTCCTGGGTCTCCGCAAAGAGTAAACCTCCCCCTCCTCCCCCCACTGTTAACCATGCAGCCCATGGGGGAAACTGAGGCACACACATTCATCCAAAATAGTATGAAAAAATCCAAACTCTGCCACATCCCACAATGTTGGGTTTTTTTGCACCCGTTTTGTATTATTGACTCCTTTTTAGTCGGAGATCCACTAGCACCCCCAGATCTCTTCTCGCAGCCCCGCTTCCTCGGCAGTCACTGCCCATTGTGTGTGTGCAACTGACTGTGCCTTCCTAAGGGGAGCACTTTGCATTTGTCCTTATCGAATTTCATCCTGTTTACTTCAAACCATTTCTCCAGAGTGTCCAGGTCCTTTTGAATTCCAATTCCATCCTCCAAAGCACCTGCAACCCCTCCCAGTTTGGTATCATTGGCAAACTTTATCAGCGTTCTCTCTCTGTCAGTAGCCAAATCATTTATAACCGTATTGATTAGAACTGGACCCAGGGCAGATCCCTGTGGGACCCCACTCGTTCTGGGATTCCAGCTTGACTGTGAACCACTGGTACCTACTCTCTGGGAGCGGGTCTCCAACCAGTCATGCACCCGTAGGCTCCTGCCGCCTCTCTTTCTCTAGGGCGCTAATGAGGTCATGGGAGACAGCGTCACAAACCGTATTAAAGCCGAGCTCTGTCACCTCCCGCCAGCCTTGTGGTCCGGGCAGAAAAGGATGTGAAGTTGGTTTGACACTGACTGTAGTGCAGCCCCTTGTTACCCTTGAGGTGCTCACAGAGTCATCTCAGCTTTCATTCCAAGCCAACCTTTCTGCTCCGCACATTTGACGAGAGCTTGTAAATGTGACAATCCCCTGTGACGATGCGGTTCTGGCGGGACCCAACTGAGGTGCCAATTCAGGACAAATCGCTTAAACAGGGCAGTCACAGCCCTAGGCTGGGGGTTTCTCCACCTCTAAGGCACCAAACCAGCCAGACAAAGAGGACTTCGGTTTTACCTCACTGGCTAACCACAAGTCACACAAGCAATTCCCTTAGACACTCCAGTCTCCCAGTATCACCACC
This sequence comes from Mauremys mutica, assembly GCF_020497125.1. Lineage (NCBI taxonomy): Eukaryota > Metazoa > Chordata > Testudines > Geoemydidae > Mauremys > Mauremys mutica. Next base: position 295,691,568 of record NC_059073.1, on the reverse strand, counting down.
AGTGCACTCGTCCTGGGGATGAATGGTTATGAAAACCAACACCCCAATAAAAGAAAACGGCTCTCTCGATCCCAAAGAATCAAGACCCAGACCCAGGTCAATATACACATCAGATCTTACCCACAAATCACGCTGTTGCCAATCCTCTAGAATCTAAAATCTAAAGGTTTATTCATAAAAGGAAAAAGATAGAGATGAGAGCTAGAATTGGTTAAATGGAATCAATTACATACAGTGATGGCAAAGTTCTTAGTTCAGGCTTGTAGCAGTGATGGAATAAACTGCAGGTTCAAATCAAGTCTCTGGAACATCCCCCGCTGGGATGGGTCATTCAGTCCTTTGTTCAGAGCTTCAGTTTGTGGCAAAATCCCTCCAGAGGTAAGAAGCAGGACTGAAGACAAGACGGAGATGAGGCATCAGCCTTTTATAGGCTTTTCCAGGTGTAAGAACCTCTTTGTCCTTACTGTGGAAAATTACAGCAAAATGGAGTCTGGAGTCACATGGGCCAGTCCCTGCACTTTGCTGAGTTACAAGGTGTATCTGCCTTCTCTCCATGGGTCAATTGTGTAGCTGATGGTCCTTAATGGGCCATCAAGCAGGCTAGGCAGAGCTAACACCAACTTGTCTGGGGTGTCTCCCAGAAGCAGAGCACAAGTTTGAAATACAGACAGTATAGAGCCAATATTCATAACTTCAACTACAAAATGACACATGCACCCAGACAGCACAATCATAACCAGCAACCCAGAACCTGGTCTTAGACACCTTTCATGACCCCTTTACACAAGATTTGGTGCTACTACAGGACCTTGGTTGCAAACCATGTTCTATATGGTCCCAGATTATATCAATGTCACACACCTCTACAGACCCCCACAGGCGCCCAACCCACGAGAGCCAAGAGGCTCCCACTGTTTCTCATCCAGTGGTGTTGCGGGCACCCTTAGCCCTGGTTTCCCATCTACGCCCGCACGGGGCGAGGAGGGTGGAGTCGCAGCCCCAAGGCCAGTGGGCGACACGCCGGGGCTGGCGGGGAGAAGCCGGGCTAAGGCAGCACAGGGATGGGTTCAGGGTGAGAATCCAGATCCCTCCCCCTGTGGGCCATGGCACGTCCCTCGGCCGCAGGGTCAGGGAGCTGGAGCAGGGCTCTCACCAGCAGCACTGGGCCCCAGCAGCCAGGCCTGCTCCCGCAGCTCCCCAGCACCTGTGGGGAGTTCAGCCCCCCGCCCCCAATGCTGCTGCTGGCCCTTCTCCCCACACCAGCCCCCAAGGCAGGTTCTGCTCCCCGCGCCCTGGCAGGGGTTTGATGCCCGCACATGGCCCCGGACGCCTGGTGGCTGGCGATCCCCAGCGAGAGGCTGCGGAGCCTGGCCCAGAGCCCCGTTCTGCGAGCGCTTGGCACAGCTCAGTCGTTGCAGATCAGTCAGTCGCATGGGGGTTTACAACAGGGTGGAGGGAGGGCCGTGCTCCCAGCCCCCGGGGGAACGGCCTGGTATTACCATTGCCCTGCTCTCTGGGCTCCCACCACGTCCCCGGGCTGCACGGCAGGGCTGGGCGCCAGGGGCTCATTGGAGACCAGACCAACGGTCCAGCCAGCTCAGGGTCCTGGCTTCCGACAGCGGCCAGCACCGGGTGCCCCAGAGGGGATGGGCAGAACAGGCAGTCGAGGGACCCATCCCGTCACCCCCAGGGCAGGCCATGGAAGCCGTCTGAGCCCACTCACGCAGGCTGCCCAGAGGCCCTTGCACAGCGAGAGCTCCCCACTCTCTAATGCACGTCTACACACAGTGCCACAGACACTGCCCAGGCCTCGTGCCCTTTGCACCGGGGCGTGGCCTCGTTCCCCCTACTTCTCAGGTGGGGACACCACGGCCCAGGCCGGCGAGGCGCCTGGCCCAGGATCGCACGCGGCAGGGGTGGCGGGGCCAGCTGTGGGGCTCAGCTCTCCGGCCGGGCAGGCCTGTGCGTTCGTCCTGAGCCTGGCCTCTCTCGGCGCCCGGTGGAGGCGCTGGTGCCGTTCCAGCTGCTGCGGCAGGCGGAAGTGCTGGTCGCACTGGGGGCAGGCGAGTGGCCCAGGGCCTGCGTGCAGCCACTGGTGCATCGTGTACCTGTCCTTGCGCCTGAAGCCCTTCCCGCACTCGGTGCACGTGAACGGCTTCTGCCGCTCGTGCTCCAGCCGGTGCGCGGCCCAGGCCTCCCTGGAGCCGAAGGCCTGGCCGCACTGCCGGCAGAGCCTGTCCGGCGTGTGGACCCGCTGGTGCGCCAGCAGCGCCCGCATGCTGCTGAAGCGCTGGCTGCACTGGGCGCAGGGGTGCAGCAGCGGGCGGGCGTGGGCCTGGAGGTGGGTAGCCAGAGACCTGCGCTTGGTGAAGTGCCGCCCGCACTGCGCGCAGGGGAATGTCTGCTCCGGCGCGGGGCTCTTCCGACGCTCCTTCCGGATGCACTCGGCGCAGGAGGCGGGCTGCTTGCCCAAGCGGCGCCGGCGGGGCTTGCCGAGCGCGTTCCGCCGCTGGAGAGTCTTGCCGCACTTGGAGCAGGACTCCTCCTCCCAGGCATGCAGCGGCTGGTGGCGCTGCAGGAGGTAGACGTAGGAGAAGACCTTAGGGCAGTGGGGGCAGGGGAAGGAGCCCCTCTCGCGCTTTGCCGGCGGCTCCACCATCAGGATGATCCTGTCGCTGCACTTGGTGCATTTGAAGGGCCTCCCTCCGCCCAGCTCCAGGCGCACCTGGTCCACCATGTGCTTGTTGTAGACGACGGTGCGCGTGCAGGCCACGCAGGTGAAGGTCCGCTCCCGCAGGTGGGCCCTCTGGTGCGCCGCCAGCCTGCCCCGGCCGGATACGATCTTCCCGCACTCCCCGCAGGGCAGGTTTTGCTCCCGGAGGTGGGTCCTCAGCACGTGCACGATGAGGAGGCCCCGCTCCGAGAAGCTTTGCCCGCAGTCTTTGCAGGTATTCGGCGCCTTCCCCTGGGGTGCTGGGACGGCTGCTGCTCCTCCCAGGGATTTCTGGGCTCCCCACCGCTTCTCCTCAGCCCCAGCCCAGACTCCATCACCTGCTGGGCAAAAAGAGAGACCGGCCGTTACCGCCAGCGCCCGAGAGGGAAGGAGCCTGGGTCCGCAGCAGATTATCAGGGGAATTCAGCTTGGAGGAGAAAGGGCAGGAGACATTTCCCGTCTGGGCTGTCACAGAGAGAGCAGCCAGCAGCGATGAGGCGTGCTCTGCGGCCGCGTCGGGAGCGCCGTATCGCAGGGCAACAAGCCCAGCCCCAGACGCCGTCTCAGGGAACGGGACAGCCAAGGAGAGAGTCGAGCACGAGAGGGAGTGGGGCGGCAGGGCAGGGCTGAGGGATTGAGGCGGGAGGGCAGGGAGGGAGCAGGGCGGGGGGGCAGTGCTGAGGGAGTGGGGCAGGGCAGGGGGTGAGAGCAGGGCACAGGGGCGGGCGGGGGCGGAGGAGGCAGCCAGGGCTGGGCTGTGGCTCGGTGCAAGGGGTGAATTTATGGACCTCAGGGGGGAGAAGGGACTGAATCTGGCGGGGGGGGGACCCCCCGGAGGCAGCCCGCGCACCTGGCAGGACGGAGCTGCAGCCACCACGAGACGGAAGGAAGCCGCACAGAGGAAATCCAGGCAGTGGAGGACAGGAGGACACGTGCGAGGAGATCCAAGCCCACCCCACTGAGAAACAGGACCATTCTCGTACCCCACATCCACCCCCAGCCCCGGCCCCTCCCAGCCTCCCCTGAGCCGAGCCCCTGGCATCACTCACCCATGCTGGGGGCCGCAGGAATCGCTCTCTCCTGCCCCCGCTGGGGCTCGTCCCCTGGCTCCATGTCACAGCTGCTCTCTGGCTTGGGGGCCGCAGAGCCTGCACGTGGAGGGGTCACAGGCATGAGGGGCGTCGAGACTTGTCATGCTCAGACACGCAGAGCAGGACATCTGGGAACGGCCCCTCAGCCCGCGTCCGGGCGAGACGGAGCCAGGGCAGGATCACGCCTGCAGGGCTCGCTACAGCTACCCCGGGGCGGCAGAGTCGGTGCCTGGGTCTCTCTGGGAGCCGAGGTCCTGGGGCTCTGAGGACACAGGGCCCATGGACAGCTGGGGGTTTGGCTAGAGGTGCATCGACCCCCCCGAGCCGCTCGGAGCCCCAGGCCACGGAGCGTACGTTTCCCTAGGGCTGCTCCCAGGCCAGGCCAGGCGCCCCCGGCGCAGCCGTGCTAACACCCAGGAGCAAACCGATGGGCACCAATGTAACCCCCGGAGGCACCGGAACGACAGAGCTGGTGAACCAAGGTCCCGGCTCTGTCCCCACGCTCAGGCCACGACGGAGGGTGGAACAGGCACTACCTGGCATTTAGCGACGGGCGCAGGGGTTCCCTGGGGAACCGTGACAAGACGTGCCTGGCCCACGGGTCGGTCGCTTCCAGTGGGGAACGCCCAGGAAGCGCAGGGGAGGAGGAGGTCGCGGTCTCTGTCTCTGCCAGGGCAGAGCCTTTCAACCTGGTCATGGATCCCAGGGCCTAAGGACGACGACGGTCGCCAGGCGGGGCGGCCAGGCCAGGTGCTGAGCCGGACTCCATGAGGGAGCGCTGGAGTGGCCAGGCCCAGCCAGAGATGGGGCGCTGGCCGGGCGGGCTTGGAGTGGTGCCCAAGGCTGGGGGCTGAGTGACGCTGCTGCCCTGCATGGGTGGGAGGGCAGGACCGGCTGGGGGGCAGCAGGGCCCTTTGCTCAGTCACGGGCCCCCTGCCAGGAGTTCGGGGTGGGGGGCAGGACGGGGGTAACTGGCTAGTTGTGCTGCTGTGAAGAGATGGACAGGGAGCCTCACCCAGCGAGGCCACCAGCTCGAAATTCTCCCTCATCACGGCCCAGTACAGCTCCCTCTGCCATTCGGCCAACGCCGCCCACTCCTCCGGGGAGAATCGGACCACCACGTCCTCGAACGCCACCTGCAGCACAAGCCGCCCCCGCGGCGCGTCCTGAGGAGCCGCATCCAGGCCCTACACAGTCACCACCCACCCAGGGAGGCAGCCAGGAGGGCCCGGCTCCGCTCCGCTCCCCACCCCCCGTCTCGGAGGTGGCCCCGGGAAGGAGGGCAGCCGGGGGAGCAGCGCAGGGGCGCTGGAGCCAGACGCTTCCATGGCACTGGCCCCTTCCTCCCCAGCTCTCAAGCCGACAGCAGGTCCCTGGCCAGGGAAGGCCGAGTCTCGCGACTGGCTGCCCTGCATGGCAGAATGAGCCAGCCGCTGGGACGGGGAACCGAGGCAGCCGGACACCGGCCTGGAACGTGGCTCTGCCTGCGTTTCCAAGGCGACGGGGTGGGGGAGCCCAGGGCACTGCCGGAAGCACCGTCCAGTCCTGGCACATCTGTCCCAGGCCCCCTCCCGCTGCTCCCTACCTGCGCCGGCCGCAGGTCGCTCTGCGTCTCGCACACCTGTCCCTGGTGCAGGAGGACCCTGGAGAACCGAGGGGCCCAGACAAACTGACCATCCCAGGCGCACGGCCCAGCTCGGTGACTCGCTGCAACCCAACCGTCCGGCCGGGCGGCGGCGGAGCCTGCGTGGGGCAGAGAACGGCACCGCGTTATCCGAGCAGGCGGGAGAGGCCACCTGGCCGGAGCGAAGGCGCGAGCTCCCTGCGTGTGACACCGCTTGCAGAGGACGGGGAAGGGCCAGGTGCACCCAGCCCACCTCATGCCACACGGTAACGGGCTCCCCAGGTGAACAACTGTCCCATTGCTGAAGGGGGCGAAAAGCCCCCCCACAGCCAGCAACCGAACAGGGAACCCCAGGCCGGGGCTGAGGGACACCAAGCCTGGAATGGGGGCTGTGGGTCAGGAGAGAGGGGTGTCAGCAGAGCTTGGGGGAAGCCCAGGGCTGGGCTAGCAGGGGGCTGTGGGTCAGGGGCACCAGCAGGGGTGGGGAGGAGCCCAGGGCTGGAATAGCCGGGGGCTGAGGATCAGGATTGGGACGTGTCGGCAGAGCTGTAGGGGGAGGAGGAGCCCAGGGCTGGAATAGCCGGGGGCTGAGGATCAGGATTGGGACGTGTCGGCAGAGCTGTGGGGGGAGGGGGAGCCCAGGGCTGGAATAGCGGGGGGCTGTGTAGGACTGATTAATGAAGTTGTTTTTAACTGTTCACTTTATTAAGTAACTTCTGTTCACCATCCACTGCACTTGCCTACATTGTAACTTCTGTTCACTGTTTGCCATATTGTAATTCAAACCCCATTTTAAAACGCTCACTCCATTTTGTAAAAGCTTCCTTCAACCTTCATTTTTGCAAACCCTGCTGTACTCTTATTAGTTTAGGTTAGATGTGTGACTGAGGTATGGATGGATGATGGAATCAACCTCCAGCCCCAGCCTGTCCTGATGAAACAGAGTTCAAACCCCACCGGCTGAAGCTGCAGACAAGAGCCCAAACAAAGTAAGCAGAGTCCACCCTAAACAGAAAAGGTGCAATAGAAGGAAGATCAAAGCCAGGTCCCACGGGTGATCAATCACCAAACCCAGAGGCAGCCTGACACAGCAAGACCTATAGACTCTGGATTCCAACTAAAGCCTACAAAAAGGATGGGTGAGATGGGAGACTTTGGAGGGTAACATTCTGCTGCTAACATGGAAGAGCATCGGTGCAGGCCCAGCAGAGACCCAGCTCGTCCTTGTGCCCGGCTTTCCTGGCCAGTTACCGCCACAAGCTACGAACCCAAGCTTCAAAATCAAGCCACGAACTCAAGCTATTTCAGGACCGGTAACTATGCAGCTGCTGCAGAACATCTCTGTCTCTCTCTCTCTCTCTCTGTGTCTGTCTGTGTGTGTAAGGAGTAAGATATTAGTTATTGGTCATAAATCAAATTATCATAATAAATGTGGCATCTTTGTCTTGCCCCCTGAAAAGATCCTGTGTAGTTTTGTCCGTACAACATTATTGGTGGAGGATGCAAAGGGGGAACAAGCATAGAATCCACAGTTATTATAAAACTGGTGTGCACCCGCCAGCTTTAGTGAGCCTGGCACTGTAGGGAAAAGACTGTAAACTTTCAGTTAATTAACCACAAACTCTGAAGGAAACAGGAGTTTAGGTTTGAATCTTGTTCAAATAGTAAGATACTATGCATTGAGAATGTTTATAATTAAGAGGTATATACACCCTTGTTCGTAGCAGGGCTGAGAAACAGGGGAGAGGTTTAGCATCCCTCTCTCCACCCCGGACTGCTGGGGGGGAATAATTGGAGGTGGGTACATCCCCGGTCGTAGTAAGGCCGGGCAACAGGAGGAGAACTTAGAGATCCTCGCTCCACGCTGAAAAACCCTAGGTGCAGACACCCTCGGCCGTAGCAAGACTGAGCTAAAGAGGAGAACTCGGCGCTTCTCGCTCTGCTCCTGGGAAGGATTTGTATAGCTGGTGTATGAGCCCTCGGTGGTGGTAGGCCGAGTGATACAGAGGGAGGCTTAGGCTATGGCTACACTTGCACTTCAAAGCGCTGCCGTGGCAGCGCTTTGAAGCGCTAAGTGTAGTAAAAGTGTTGGAAAGCTTAAGGAACTTAGTAGAACAACGGATGTGTATTCACCTATGTCAGCTATTTTGCTTATCTTGTTTGGCTCCGGGGGCCAAGTATATGTTGGCTCCCCAAGTATATACAGCTGTGTTCCCATGTATGTCTCCAAGATATTTAGTACAAAGGGTCAACAGATGTACCTTGTTTCCCCTTCAGAATGACAAATGTATCCTCAACAGCTGTATGTATCTTGTAGCCACCACAAAATGATATATGTATCCTGCGTACCCAATTATCTCTTAATAGATACATGTACAGGGTCTATAGGTCAGCCAAATGACATAAAAAGACGTAAGCAAAGTTGTTTGTTACCGGCTATAAAGGTAGGCCACTTGGCCATGAAAGGTGTGTCTCTTTCTCTGGCACTAGCCGAGAGGAGCACCAGCTCAGCTGACCGATCAATAAAGGGTGTGGTACTCGTCTTTCTGTTCTCCGTGCCTCCTTGGTGTAATTAGGTAAGCTCCTGGGAGAAACGAGCCCTATTTGGCTAACAAAAGCACCAGCGCTGGGAGAGAGCTCTCCCAGCGCTGTCCGTACTCCACCTCCCTGTGGGGAATAACGTGCTTTGACCACACTGGCGCTTTGCAGCGCCGCAATTTGCAGCGCTGGAGAGGGTGTGTTTTCACACCCTGCTGCAGCGCTGCAAATTTGCAAATGTAGCCAAGGCCTAAGTGTCTCTCCCTCTGGCCCAGAGAGGGTTAAGTTGCTCCTTCAGGAGTTAAAAAGGGAAACTGCTATTTCAGAAGTTGTAAGCTGCTCTTTTAGGAATTAGGGGTTACAGTGCTGGATATTTATCAGTTTGATTTTGTTGTGGTTGGTCGTTGCTCACAACTGTTGGGAAAAATGTTTAAAAAATACACTGTCTAAAGATATCCTTAAAAAAAATAAAAAATTGATTAGGTACTTATTAACATATAAACCCTCAACTCCAATGAAAAGGAAGCAGCTGCAGTTTGGCTTCTATGGAAAACCTGTAGTGAGGTATTCCTTCAACTGGCTAAATATAAAAATAAAAAAAAACTGCACCAACATTTACAAGCCTCTGCTGCAAAAGCAGAAAAATAAAAATGTCTGTAGAACTCAAACCCTTAAGGTTGAGTACAGATTGTTAAGGCAGCTCTCACATCTTACAGCAGCAGTAACATCAGAAGAAGGAACATTTGAGACCCCAGAAGGGGCAAATTTTTGGGACTCCTCTGGAGAGTGGAAAGGGGAATATTTGGGTAGATTCCTCCTCCCAGGGCCAGAATGCCATTGCAACAGTAACAACTGTGCCTGCTTCTGCCTCAGCCTCCAGGCCATGGCAAAGTGGCTGGGGATTTTAAAATGGAAAAAAAAATCTAAAGTCACACAAAAAATGCACCACTTAATTAGCATTTGTGCAGCTCCAAGTACCAAACACGCTGTGGCAGGGATTGAGCAGGGTCTGTCATGTGGGAGCACTGTGCTAATTTATTTTCTAAGCTTCTGTCTTTCAGACTCTGAACCAGAACATCAGGAGAGCTGGTACTAGCTGAAGAGTTATAAAATACCATGGTTATAGTGTTGCGACAAAGTCTGGGGTCAGTGTTCTGTGTTGCCCGTTCTGGGTCTGTCTCTAGTGGTGTCCTGTGCTGGCACTGGCTCCAGAGAGAGAGGGGTTACTACACTAGACAGGGCAAATGTCTTTTCCGCTCTCTACTTCCCCCACGTCCATCCAACTAATCAATCACCACTTGTGTCCAGAAGACTTTGGTCCCCAGTGCATCAGGTTTATTTTTTGTTAGAGTCTCTAATAGTCATTTTGTTGTTAATTTTTGCTATTGATACATTTGTATTGTTAGTTACATTTGCTTGTATTGTTAATTCCACATTTTCCTCTATGCACCTGGTTCTACTTCCCCAAGCCCTGAAGGGGAGTTCTTGGGGCCCCCTAACCTGTAAGACCTTGGCCCAGAATTGTAGGGCCCCAACTTTCAGGTCCCCAGAAACCTCTTGAGAACAACTGTTAAAAATGGGGGATTCTGCAACACTTTAGCAACGAAATGTTAGTTTAAATCCAAATCAGCGTAACCTTGCATGACAACTGTGCTCCTCCTACAAAAGCTGATTTGTTGTGTGTGCTTAAGGAGGTCCTGAGCTCAGTAACTTTTATTGTTTGATGGTTATTGCAGCATCAAACTTGGGCCTCATTTTATTTGTCAATCTACCCAATGACTGTAATGGGGATGGGTTTATTGTATTCCCAATGATTAGAACGATAATTGTTTGCATTGGTGTGTAGGTTCTATCTGGTGTTTAGTCAATTGTAATGGGTTTAGTTACAGTCACCTGGTTATAGTTGTTTGGTTTGTTTGCAAAAGATCACCTGTGCCCGACCTTAGCAACCACTGTAATCATCATAGCTCCAGGGGCAGAGCGTGGTAGGAGCAGCCCACCTGGGCAGCCGTCCTAAAGATAATTTTTCATCCCATCATTGTCCTATTAGTAACCCGAACTGTTAGGTGGGTTCTGCCTTGAAACACTGACAGAAAGTGGGACCCATTCAATACCCCTGGATTGAAGGATCAAGAGGGGGACAATGTAGAACTGATCAATGAAATTGTTTTTAATTGTTCACTTTACTAATGTAACTTCTGTTCACCATTCACTGCACTTGCCTACATTGTAACTTCTGTTCACTGTTTGCCATATTGTAATTCAAACCCCATTTTAAAACACTCACTCCATCTTCTAAAAGCTTCCTTCAACCTTCACTTTTGCAAACCCTGCTGTACTCTTATTAGTTTAGGTTAGCTGTGTGACTGAGGTATGGCTGGATGATGGAATCAACCTCCAGCCCCAGCCTGTCCTGATGAAATAAAGTTCAAACCCCACCAGCTGAAGATGCAAACAAGAGCCCTAACAAAGTAAGCAGAGTCCACTCTAAAAAGAAAAGGTGCAATAGAAGGAAGATCAAAGCCAGGTCCCAGGCTGAAAGTCAGGCCTGCAATTGACGGGTGATCAATCACCAAACCCAGAGGCAGCATGACACAGCAAGACCTACAGACTCTGGATTCAGACTGAAGCCTACAAAAAGGATGGGTGAGATGGGAGACTTTGGAGGGTAACATTCTGCTGCCAACATGGAAGAGCATCGGTGCAGGCCCAGCAGAGACCCAGCTCGTCCTTGTGCCCGGCTTTCCTGGCCAGTTACCGCCACAAGCCACGAACCCAAGCTGCAAAATCAAGCCACGAACTCAAGCTACATTCAGGACTGGTAACTATGCAGCAACTGCTAAACATCTGGTGTGTGTGTGTGTGTGTGTGTGTGTGTGTGTGTGTGTGTGTGTGTGTGTGTGTGTGTGTGTGTGTGTGTGTGTGTGTGTGTGTGTGTGTGTGTGTGTGTGTGTGTGTGTGTGTGTGTGTGTGTGTAAGGAGTAAGATATTAGTTATTGGTCATAAATCAGATTGTTATCATAATAAATGTGGCATCTTTGTCTTGCCCCCTGAAAAGATCCGGTGTAGTTTTGTCCGTACAACAGCTGAGGATCAGGACTGGGAGGTGTCGGCAGAGCTGTGGGGGGAGGGGGAGCCCAGGGCTGGAATAGCGGGGGGCTGTGGATCAGGAGTGAGTGGCACTGACAGAGCTGTGAGGGGGGAGGGAGCCCAGGGCTGGGATACCAGGGGGCTGCAGGTCGGGAGTGAGGGGCACTGGCAGAGCTGTATGCTGATCCAGGCCTGGCTAGTAGGTTAATCCACAGGTCACACAAGGGCCAGACGGAACCAAGTGGCCGTCACAGGGGACTGAGGTGAGGCAAACCCGCAGCCGGAGCAGGGCTGCTCACTCAGCTGCCAGGACTCACCCCTCCTGCAGAGCAGCAGTGACCCTGCCTGGGACAAGGCCGGGTCCCGTAAGGAGGGGTGGGCTTAGCTCCCAGCCCACGTGCAGTCACCCGACAGGCCGGCCACGCCAGTAACGTCTCGCCCGCTGGGGCAGAGACAAACCAGAAGCCGCTGGAGGGCCCCGAATGAGACTCTCCTGCTGGGCTGGAATCCAGCTGCTCAGGGGCGGCTCTACAAATTCGGCCGCCCCAAGCAGTCATGCCCGGGAGGCGCCCCTGAGCCGCGGGAGCAGCGGACCTCCCGCGGGCATGACTGCGGAGGGTCCGCTGGTCGCGCGGCTCGGCTGGACCTCCCGCAGCTGCGGGCGGTTCGCTGGTCCGGCGGCTCCGGTTGAGCTGCCGCAGGCATGCCTGCGGGAGGTCCAGCCGAGCCGCGGGACCAGCGAACCGTCCGCAGTTATGCCTGCGGGAGGTCCACTGGAGCCGCCGGCCGAGCGTCCCCTCCGTAGTCATGCCTGCGGCAGGTCTGCTGCTCCCGGGGCTCCGGTGGACCTCCCACAGGCATGACTGCGGCAGGTCCGCCGGCCCAGCCTGCCGCCCCCCCGGGAAAGGGCCGCCCCAGGCGGGTGCTTGCCCCGCTGGGCTCTGGAGCCGGCCCTGCAGCTGCTGGTGGGCCGGGGACGTCGGCGTGAACCTCTGCCCAGCCAGAGAACAGGCACCTCTGAGCTCACCGGGTCCCCGACCAGGCAGCCCCTGGGGTGCCCAGCCAGCCGGCACAGAACACAGGGTCCCAGGGCTTTGCCTCCTCATCCTCCTCCACTACTGACGTCCCATGGGGGGGGTCACAGGCAGCTTTGCTGTAGCTGGCCCCGAGAACACAGAGATCTGGGCCGGTGGCCGTGGCCGAGGGGAGCGGCCTGGGGAGCTGGGAACAGCGCTTCAGGCCCAGCGGCTCCTGAGACTCCAGGAGCCCGGCTGGGTCCCCCGGGACAGCCAGGCTGTGACTGAACGGCACACACCCATCTCCCCACTCTAGCCGCACCCCCGGCGGGCTGGCCCAGACGAACGGGGCACTGAACCCAGCACGTTTGCAGTGCACACAGAACGCCTGACCCAGAGCACACGTCCCCCGCAGGAGCAGGGCTGGGGCGGTGTCTGCGAACTCCCAGCGACCCGGCTCACACAGAGCGTCCGAGCGGCTCGAGTGCCCGACTCCTCGCCGGCACAGAGCCCGGCACACCGAGGAGTTATCAGCGGGGTTTGCGCTGCAGGCCTCCCCACTCCACAGCAGAGCAACTCAGGGAGGAGTTCGGTATCACTCACCCAGGCTGGGGGTTCCGCCCCCCCTCTTCCCCTGGGGAGCCCCAACGTTCGGCTCTTCATCTTCATCCGCCTTCCAGGTGATCTCCACTGCGGCGCCTGCAGAGCCTGTTTGTGGGAAGAGAATCATAAGCTGGGTCTCCTGTGGCCACCGAGCGCTGGGACGTGGACCCCACGGGCAGATGGCATGACAAGCGTTCCCTTCCGTCCTACGGAACAGGCTGCCTGGCAGCCCCAGGCTCCAAGGGTCTCTGTGACAACAGCGGGGCGCCAGTTCTCTTGCTCCGCAAGCCCTGGGGCCATTCACGGTGCAGCCTTGCTCTCTCCTGCCCTGGGAACCCCGTCTTGTGTGCTTGTTCCCGTATCTCCCTGGCACCGTGCCCGGGCACTGCACACCAGCTCTGCCCGACAGCAGCAGCAGAGCTGGGACCTCGCCCTGCTTATTCAGGGAGGGGAACTGGCCCCTGCTCAGCATGCTGCCAGAAGCAGCTCTCAGGCCCTCGGCCCTACGGCACAGGAACAAACACGGGGCCCCGAGGCCTGTCTGGGAGATCGCCAGGCCCAGCCGCCCAGTGCTGTCAACACACGTGACCTTAGCATCAAACCCGACGTTCTCCTGCATGCTTGGCAGAGGAGAGGAGCTGAAAACATCATGGGCAGGACAACCCCACCCTGCATGGAGCTTGGCCTGAAAATGGGGAGATTTTTGTCAAATCTCATGATTTCTGGGGTCTGCCTGGTGGTTTCGGAATTCCTGGGGCTGGCGATTCTGGCCACGCCCCGGCGGGACCCCATTACCAGGCCTGGCTGGGTTAGCGCTGTCCCCGTGGCCGCCAGGGCTGGGCTCTGCCAGGACGAGGACCAGGCCAGTCCTGCACCAGCCTAGAGAACAGCTTCCCCACCAACTAGCCCCCGTGATTGCCTCTCTCAGGGAGGACACCCCCCTAAGAGCCCGTGGGAAAACCCCTCCCTCAGTGCTCCTTGCCCTGGCCTGGCAGGGACAGCATCACCGGGGATCCCGGGGGAACGGCGGCGCTGCTGGGCTCAGTGAGTTGGGGCTGGTCTCTCCGAGTCAGGGATTTTCATGTGTGCGGCTGCAAAGACAGGGATCCTCACCCAGCGAGGCCACCAGCGCGTAATTCTCCTTCATCACGTCCCAGTACAGGTCCCTCTGCCATTCCGCTAACGCCGCCCACTCCTCCGGGGAGAAATAGACTGTGACGTCCTCAAACGCCACCGGCACCTGCAACAACACGCGGCCCCGCTCAGCACCGCCGGGGATCTAAACCTCCGAGGGACTGAGAGAACTGACTCCACTCAGCAAACAGCCACGATTTTTGGTCTCTAGCCACGGAGGCCCACGGGACCCAGGACCCGTTAGAGGGAAAAGGCCCCAGCCCCTGCGCCAGCCATTCCCCCCACCCTGGGGCGAGCGGCTCCCTAGAGGGGAAGGGCTCTTACCCCATTCCCCACTCACGCTGCCCGGGGCGGGGCAGGGCCTGGGAGAGCTGGGCAGACGGGAGCCGCGGGAGGGGAGGGCTGGTGCCCGGCAGGGGCTGTTCCCTTCCAGCTCGGGCAATGCAGGAGAAGCCGGGGCCTGGCCTAGGGAAGGGGCCATGTTGCTGGATCCGAGGCCCAGAGCCCAGGCCTGGCAGGCGGAAGGGAAGGTCTGGGCAGGGGCGGCGAGGGCAGCCGGGGGCCGTCCCGGGGAAGGGGGAGCGAGGGAGCAGGCTCCTGGCTGGGGGCGCTGGGCAGGGCCCGGGGGGGCGGCTCTGCCGAAGGGAGCTGGGCGACACGGAGCTCACTGGAGACAGGAGGGAAGAAACGGGCAGCGAGTGACACCCGCTCGCGGCCGCCCTGCGCAGCCCCCCGGCCCGGCCCGGCCGCCTTCGCTCACCCCCCCCCCCCGCCGCCTTGGGGCTCAAGCTACATCCGCACCGAGCTCCCGGGGCAGGGCCCGGCCCGGGGGGCCCCGATCCCCGCACAGACCGGGACACGCAGCACCGGGGGCGGGCGGTGCACGGGGGCGGGAGCTCGGGCTGCTCCCGGCCCGGGAGCGCGGCGGCGGCTGCTCCGAGAAGCCTGGGTCCTACCCGGGCGCGGAGCCCCGCAGCCATTTCCCCGGCCGGGCGCTGGGAGGCGGCTGGCTCCGGCGGCCGCGTGGGGGGCGGTGCGCGGCGCGCAGCGCAGGGTCCGGGGCGCCCCGAGAACAGGGCGGGGCAGCCCCGCTCGCGCTCGGTGCACGCCGGGAGCTGTAGTCCGGTCCGGCCCGGTCCGGGGGCTGCGGCCCCGCTCGCGCTCGGTGCATGCCGGGAGCTGTAGTCCGGTCCGGGGGCTGCGGGCCCGCTCGCGCTCGGTGCATGCCGGGAGCTGTAGTCCGGTCCGGGGGCTGCGGGCCCGCTCGCGCTCGGTGCACGCCGGGAGCTGTAGTCCGGTCCGGTCCGGTCTGGAGGCTGCGGCCCCGCTCGCGCTCGGTGCACGCCGGGAGCTGTAGTCCGGTCCGGTCTGGCCGGATCGTGGGAAGGAGCCGAACAACCCCCCGTCCCCCCCCCCGAGTTCTCATGGAAATAGATGTTGGGTTTTTAGCGACACCAGATAAACAACCTGCCCCCACCCCGTCACTGTCCCCTCCCCACCGGTTTCTTTCCTTGTGTTTTTGTTTTTTAAAAAAATGTGTTTTGGTTAAAAAAAAATCAATGTTCAAACCCATGAATTTGTGCCTGCGAATGGCACGGGAGAGACGGCACATGGGGCCGGAGGACACGCTCGGGTTCCAGTTTTTCATTTAAAACAAAAAATCAGAAACTTTCACCCCGCATGACATGGGGCTGGAAACGTGTCCAGTGCGGTGGGAATTCCTGCTGGGTTTTCATCGGAAACACACTTGTACCAAACAAAGCCGGCAGCCCCCGTGTGCCAGGCCTTGGTTCGACCCCCCGCAGTGAGCTCGGGCTCCCCAGGGCTGCCAGTGTGAAACCGGCTCCACAGCCAGGATCCAGCCAAGATCTGGCTTCCAAGCCCCAGAGGTTTCTACCCCCTGGACTTCGTTCCCACTGGGCCTTGAGCCCAGCACAGTCACTGACTCCTGTGCCAAATAGGCACCAAATGCTACTTCCCATCTTGTGACAGCGAGTTCCACTGCTTAACAACACTGCCTATGGCCGGGTTAAACAGGCTGCCACTGATTTCCACTGGGTGTGTGTCTCCCTTCGGGTTTCCTATCACGTCAATCACTTGTGAAATGAACAGCCACAGTCCCCTCGGAGTGATTTCACTGCCCTCCTCCCCCGCCCCGAGGAGTATCACATCACCTGCTAATTTGGGGTCACCGTGGTGGATGTCGTAACCTTGCTGAGTTCTGCAGTCCCACCCCCACTGCCGTCCCTTTTTAGTGATACCGGATCGTTGGGTTTGTTACTGTAGCAAGTTAGGTAGAAACTTTCCTTGTTAAGACGCCAAAGCTAAAAAGGCTCCAGTTCAGGGGTTCCTAACCAGGGGTCCGAGCACACGGGCCTTCCCTGCTGCTAGACGGGGGGGGGGGTCCTGCTGGGAAAAGAGGGTCATGTAGGACCCCAATCTAGTCCGGTGACCTGGTGCCTAGCACACTGCCCATGTTAAATCACAGGACTGTGCCGGGAGCAAAAGCCCCTATGTCAGAGCTTCCCCCATCCATCAACCACCTCCGTGAGAAACACCCATTTCTCTGTTTCCTTCTGCAATCCAACCCCTGCAGTGATCAAACCTCTGAAACACCACAGCAGACACCTGTCCAAAATGCACCTGCTGGCTCCCAGCGGCCAGTCAGACAGCAACAGTCCCTGAGGCATGTGCCGTGTGGCACCAAGACCACTTAGCAATGAATGAGTATACTACAGCCTCAGTTCAGGGCCATGTGGTTTTCAACTCATTGGCTCCTACATTTAGCACCAAAGGTCCCAGGTTCAATCCTGCCCGTCGGCAACGGGGTGTGACATTATGAGTGTAATATAATAATTGGGGTGTATTGAGTGCCCAGGGAGGGGTAGTACCTCTGATGGGGGGACTTGTCGTACCCCTTTGGGGGTGGTCTGTCCACTTTGGTCCCCACCTGTCACTCAGCTCTCACTTGTGGCTCCAAGTAGCTGCAGCATGCGTAGTGGCCACACCCCGGGTAACGGCTTCGACAGGCCGGCCAAACCAGGTGAGTGCAACTGATGGGACTCAAACCCTCAGTGAATTAGGGACATGCCTACCCTGCATGCGACGTCAGCTCCGGCGGACTGGGCGAAAGAGATCACTAAGATCCAACAGCCAAGAAGGCGGTTCTGCAACACTTTGTGGAAAGCGAAGGGCTTGACGAGGCACGAAAGACGTCAAGGCCATCCACTGCAACCAAAGACGTTACCAGTCGTGACGATTTTTTCGTACCATTGGTGTCTGGCTTCTAAGGTCGAGAGAGTGGGATTGCTCCCGTGCAACAGCTCTACCACTTAAAAAGCTTTCACGCACAGATCCTGTGCAAATCATCAAACATCATCATACCACCCAAGTCCTGCGGCGATGGAGGAGGGGCAAAGCGACAGGTGGAGGTTACCACTGGGAGTCATAGTCCCAATCCTGCACGCAGGCGGCCTGTGGATAGGTGGTCGTCCAGCTCTGCACTTGGGGCAGCAGAGTTGCCCGGCAGCATCCCAGGCGTCTGAGCAGCCCTCTTGAGGACAGCACTGCTCACCCTAGTAAGGGAGGGGCCTAGAAAAGGTGGCCTAAAAATTGCCTGCCCTACAACAGCTGGCCAGCAAGCCATGGCAGGCAGTTGAACCCAACCTGCGGCCGAAACCAAAAGAAAAATTTGAGGAAACTCACCGTTGGTGTATGGAATGTTCATACCCTCCTGGATCGAGAAGCTGTTGCAAGACCTGAGAGAAGGACAGTTCTCATTGCTCGAGAACTAGCCAGCTACAACATCGATATAGCGGCATTAAGTGAAACAAGATTGCCTGGGGAAGGTTTCTTGAGTGAACCAGGAAGTGGTTACACCTTCTTCTGGAAGGGTAAGACTGAGACAGAGGACAGAATACATGGAGTTGGTCTGGCAATAAAACCTCATTGATGCATCAACTCCCAGACCTTCCAGTGGGTATCAGTGAAAGATTGCTGAAACTACGCGTCCCACTAAATGCCAAACGTCATGCCACCATCATCAGTGCGTCTGCACCCACTCTAACATGCTCTGACAACTCAAAGGAACAATTCTATGAAGATCTCGACAGACTGATCACGGCCACACCTGTAACAGACAAACTACTCCTACTTGGAGATTTCAATGCCCGAGTTGGGGCTGACAGTGAGAACTGGAAAGGAGTAATCGGGCCACATGGTGTAGGCAAAATGAACAGCAATGGACTACTCCTTTTGAGCCTTTGTTCTGAAAATGACCTGACTATTACCAACACTCTGTTCTGACAAGCGGACAAATACAAAACGACGTGGATGCACCCTAGGTCCAAACAGTGGCATCTGATAGATTATGCCATTGTCAGAAGGCGAGACATCCGAGACGTACTGATCACCAGAGTGATGCGAGGCGCAGAGTGCTGGACAGATCACAGATTAGTCAGGACGTCTCTTCAACTTCACATCGCTCCCTCTCGGCACAAACACCCTAAGCATGTGCGACCTGCTTTCAACATAGCCAAACTGAAGGATGCTCAGCGTTTCAACAATTTCCAGAGGAGTCTTGATGGCAAACTGACATCCCACGGACAATTGACTGGTACTGCAACCGAAAAGTGGGACCAGTTCAAGCAGATAGTGACTGACACAGCAATAACATCTCTTGGGCCAAAGAAAAGAACACATCAGGATTGGTTTGATGAGAACCAAGAAGAAATATGCTCAGCACTGGAAGTAACGAGAAAAGCCTTTATCGAATGGCAGAATGACCCCTCCTCAGTCTCTAAACGGGACCATTTCAAGTACCTTCAGAGCAAAACACAGAAAGACCTCCATCAGATACAAGACAACTGATGGGAGAGCAAAGCCAAAGAAATTGAGCACTATGCTGAGACTCACAACTCAAAGATGTTCTTCAGTGCTATTAAGACTGTCTATGGACCTTCTAAACCAAGGACCACCCCATTGCTCTCATCAGACAACACAACGCTGATTAAAGATAAAGAAGGCATCAACGAAAGATGGCGAGAACACTTTAGCAACCTTCTCAATAGACCATCAACTGTGAATAATAATGTCCTCAATGAAATTCCACAACAACCTGCTCTGACAGATCTTGATTTTCCACCCAGTATAGATGAGATTAAGAAAGCTGTTAGCCAGATGGGTTCAGGAAAAGCTCCTGGAAAAGATGGGGTACCAGCAGAGATATACAAAGCAGCAGGTCCAGCAGCACTAGCAGCGTTCCACAGCGTGATCATCAGCATCTGGGAGGATGAAAACATACCACATGACCTCCGCGACGCTACTATTGTCTCTCTTTTCAAGAGCAAAGGCAGCAAAGCAGAATGTGGAAACTATAGAGGCATATCCCTCCTCTCCATTGGTGGGAAGATCATCGCCCGCATCGTCTTGAACCGCCTAATAGCCGGTATTTCCGAGGCAAATCTACCTGAAAGTCAATGTGGTTTCCGACCTGGCCGGAGCACAGTCGACATGGTGTTTGCTGTCAGACAAATACAAGAGAAGTGCATTGAACAGAATATGCACCTGTATGCTGTCTTCATAGATCTGACAAAGGCGTTTGATTCCGTCAACAGGGAAGCCCTTTGGACCATTCTAACACAACTTGGCTGCCCAGGAAAATTTGTCCAGATTATATGCCTTTTTCATGGCAGCATGACAGGCGAAGTATTGTCTGCTGGAGCCACATCAGCCCCTTCAACATCACCAACGGTGTGAAACAAGGATGTGTTCTCGCTCCTGTCCTATTTAACTTGTTCTTTGCATGCATCCTTAACCATGCAATGAAAGATCTGGACCGAGGTATATACTTGAAATACTGGCATGATGGTTCACTTTTTGACCTCCGTCACCTGAATGCAAAGACTAAGACAGTGCAGAAACTCCTTCTTGAGGCACTCTTTGCCGACAATTGTGCCCTCATGGCTCACACTGAAAATGATCTTCAGCACATTGTCAACAAGTTTGCTGAGGCCTCTTAACTCTTCGGACTAACTATCAGCCTCAGAAAGACAGAAATTCTTCATCAACCTGCACCTGGATCAAATGCTTCTGCCCCGAGTATCTCCATTGATGGCACTCAGCTTAAAGTAGTGGAGAACTTTAAATACCTGGGTAGTGTCATATCCAGTGATGGATCACTGGATAATGAGATCAACACACGAATATCCAAAGCAAGCCAGGCACTTGCCTGTCTGCGTGTCAAAGTTTTAAACCACCACAACATCCGGATGTCAACAAAACTGCTTGTGTACAGAGCTGCCGTTCTCTCATCTCTTTTGTACGGGTGCGAAACATGGACACTATATAGGCGTCACATCAAGCAGCTTGAAGCATTCCACATGCGCTGCCTCCGCAACATCATGAAGATCTGCTGGCCAGACAAAGTGCCCAATCTCGAGGTCCTCGAGAGAACCCAGATGACAAGCATTGAAATGATGATTTTAGATTTAATTGGAGATATACCGATCTTGTAGAACTGGAAGGGACCTTGAAAAGTCATCTAGTCCAGCCCCCTGCCTTCACTAGCAGGACCAATTTTTGCCCCAGATCCCTAAGTGGCCTCCTCAAGGATTGAACTCACAACCCTGGGTTTAGCAGGCCAATGCTCAAACCACTGAGCTATCCCTCCCCCCCAATCATGATCATGAAGTCGCAGCTATGTTGGACCGGTCATGTCAGCCGCAGGGATGCCAACAGAATCCCCCACCAGCTTCTCTATGGTGAGCTCTCCCAGGGCATCCGGCATATAGGTCGTCCATGGAAACGTTACAAGGACACCATCAAAGCCAATCTGCAGTACAGCAGTATCAAACCCAGGGACCTTGAGGATGCCGCCAGCGACAGAACACAGTGGCGTGTAACAGTCAGAAATACCTGCATCGCCTTTGAGGCAGGCCGCTGCCGCCGGTGTCTATAAGAGGCACGCAAACGACATCACAGAGCAGCAGCAGCGCACAATCCACTGACCGCAAACTTCCCAGGCACCATCTGCAGCCAAATGTGCAGCTCTAGAATTGGCTTGTAGAGTCATCAGAGGGCACACCATGAGACCAACAATAGATGATCTGCACAGATTTGTCACCATCGGATCGATGGACTGCCAAGAAGAAGAATATTTCATTGGAAGGTGACAGGGCCAGAAAGAGTTAATTAACTCACAGACTGACCTGACTCATGGGTGAACTTTAGAGACTGGCTAGGAAGATCTGCAAATTAATAGAGCTTTAAAATGTAAGTCTGCATTGGTAGCGGCAGAGGGGTAGATGTTTGCTCTGGGCTTGTGATGTAAGCAAACAAGTCTTGTCTATCGCTATAGCTTTGATTCAAAGATAAAAAAAAAGGAATATTAACATTTAGGAAGATACCTGAGTAAAATAGCATTATTGTCTGTGTGTCTCTTTAAAGATTGTGGAGGGAGAGACAGCTCAGTGGTTTGAGCATTGGCCTGCTAAACTCTGGGGTGTGAGTTCAATCCTTGAGGGGGCCACTTACAGATCTGGGGCAAAAACTGGTCCTGCAAGTGAAGGAAGGGGGCTGGACTCAATGACTTTTCAGGGTCCCTTCCAGTTCTAGGAGAAAAGCATCAGTGAGTTCCACAGGCTAGGTATGTCTCCAGTAAAAAAGTATTTCCACCAGTTTTCAGTGTCTCAACTTTTAATTTCATGCAAAGTCCCATCATCCTTGTGTGAGGAGACAAGGGGACAGCAGCCCCCCACCTCCCTTGCCTAGACCAGTCATTATTTTATAGACTTTTGTCACGTCCCCTCTCCTGTGTCTGCTCACTGCGGTAACCCTCCGAGTCGGTTCAATCTCTTTGCAGGAGAGTTTGTCCTTTGATCCCTCTCACTGCCCTTGGCTGAAACCCTCTGGTTCTGCCCTATCCGGGCTGCAAGGGGAGCCCCCGGCTGACACTGGATCCAGGGGTTGGCAGCACTGCTGGTCGATATGAAGGGAGTCGAATATGCTCTGTCCATCCTGGGCCTGTTGAATCCTGACATCACACGAGCGTTTCTGAACCCTGGCGGTGCGTGGAGCAGAGATCTCCGTCGAGCTGCCTGCAGGCACTCCCAGGCCCTGGCCAGGGTGAGCCGGTTCACCGGGACCCCAGCAGGTGGACGGGGAGTTGCTCTTTCTCCATCTAGCGGGTCTCACTCTGCATTTAATGAGCACGGGATCCCTGTGCCATTGTGAGCCCATTGGCCCAGCTGGGGCTGGGGGCTCTGAGCCCCTCACAGCCCCTTCAGCACCTGACTAACCTCCACACCTGTGTGTCACTGGCAAACGTCGCTGCTCCCATGCTCCCCCCATCGCTAGTTAATATACAAGCCACAAGGCCTGGTACAGAGCCCACAGACCCTGCTGGCACCTTCTGGCGGGAGGAAACTGGCCACCTCTTCTGGCCCGCCAGCCTGTCCTGAACACACAGGGCCTGGCTCTCCCCTGCCCTTTGCTCCATGACCTCCCTCACCCTGGGCACAGCGGGCACCGGATCCGACTTAGCACCGGACCCCTCTCGGCACTCGTGTAAGCGGCTGAACAAGGAGCAAGACAAGGAAGCACCAGTCCCCGGGTACCAAACGTTTCATGGCCGCCAGGGCACCGTGGTAGCCAGCTCCACGAGCAGCCATCCACCCGCACAGGCCCCAGCCTGGCCTCTGTGGGGCACCAGCGCCCGGGCACTGGTCACAGCACCACGTTACCCAGCTGC
The DNA here is from genome assembly GCF_020497125.1 of Mauremys mutica. Lineage (NCBI taxonomy): Eukaryota > Metazoa > Chordata > Testudines > Geoemydidae > Mauremys > Mauremys mutica. The sequence goes on along the minus strand of NC_059073.1, from coordinate 295,669,010 downwards.
AGCCCGGGGACAGAGAGCCGGTGCCGCCGTTCCCCACCTGCCAGCCCCTGCGTTTGGGCACCACAGTCCTGCTGCAGGAGCTGATGGCATCGCCAGCCCCGGGCCAGGGGCAAGCTGGCAGCTCCCCACGTGGTTTGAGCAGTGGTAGTGGGGGGGGGATTGTTTCAGGACCATCACTGGAGGGGGAGTAACAGGGTAACACCATGTGGTGTCTGCCCATGGGCGCTGGGGGCACCTCCTTGCTGCTGATTGCTCCATAAGCCCTGCCCGGCTCGCACGGCTGCTGGCACGAGGAGAGCGCTCGTTAGTGCGACAGGTGCTGGCCTGGCCCCTGCGGGAAGCCCAGCGCCCCTGGAATGGGTTCTGGGAACGGATGGCATGGTGCAGTCCCTGGGCGGCACCGCAGGGCTGGCGAGCTGTACCCTGCCAGAAAGCACAGGCACGAGGGCCAGAGCCCAGGGGCGTAGCAGAGAGCACGGCCCCTGCCCTTCCGCGGGGCCCTGACCCCGGTTACATCCCACGCACTCTGCCAGCTGCGCTGCTCGGTGCTGGCCCGCGGCCGCGTGGCTCAGACGCCCCCTCGCGCCGCGCTCCCAAGCTGGCCTGGCCCAGGGGGTCCAGCTGAAACCATTGCTGCGGTTTGCAGGGACAGGGACCCGACCCCTTGGGAACACTCACTGCAGCCCCAGCAAAGGCACTTCTCGGCCACTCGCCACATGAGGTGATCTCAAGAGCCATCTTGCTTTCCCTGTATCCTTCGCATGCCTGGAACCCGGCCCTGGGCAAGCACTGACAGGAGCGGCCCACTGGGGGCTCCTTCCAACCCCCTCAGCCCTGGCTCGGCTTGTGCCCCCCGCAGGGGGGCTGAGCCCTTCCCCCCTCTGCCCTTCAACCCACCTTGATGTAACCCGGCTGGCGATGGCCCTCTGGTGGGATCAGGCTTTGGGCAGCAGCACGTACCGGGGTGTATTTTTCCTGAGGTCTGGGACAGGAGTGGGATTCACTGGTTAGAGCTGGTGGGGATGGGAAGCCAGGACTCCCACATTCTCTCCCTGGTTCTGGGAGGGGAGTAGGGTCTAGTGGTTAGAGCAGGGGCGTGGTGGGGGGGCTGGGGGACAGGACTCCTGGGTTCTATTCCTCTCTTTACAGTGCCATCAGTCACTCTGCATGGCCCTTTTGCCATTCGTTTCCTCCCCTGCTGCAAAGGCAGGAGGTACGATGCAGCCTGGGTGCGGGGTCCCGGGCTCCCGTTCACGCACAGCTCCTCCCTGCAAGTGCCAGAGATCCAGCGGGACCAGCGAAAACAGACACTCACGACAGACTGTTTATTTCCAAGCAGCTGGCTGCCCGGTTCAGAGCAGGGCCTGGGAAGACTCTCGCCCTAGTGTCATGGAGTCGGGGCCCTGCACCCCCCACTTCCTGCGATTGACCAGGACTCTCAGCCAGCCAGGAAAGCAGGAGGTTTATTAGCCGACAGGACACAGTCCCAAGCAGAGCAGGTAGGTACAACCAGGACCCCTCAGCCAGGTCCCTCTGGGGAGGGGAGGGAGCTTAGACCCCAGCCTGGGGTTCCCTGCGTTGCACCCCCCAGCCCAAGACTGAAAACAAAACCACCTCCAGCAGCTCTCTCCCCCCTCCCCCAGCTCCTCCTCCCCTTTGTTCAGTCTCCCGGGCAGAAGGTGTCACTTCTCCCCACCCCCCTGCGGCTCAGGTTACAGCTCAGGGAGCTTCCTCCCATCCCCAATGTGACCCCCTGCGACGTTCCCAGGTCACATCCCCCCCACCGGCTCCCTGCTCTGCCACATCTAGTCCCTGGCTACAAAAAAAACAGGAGTACTTGTGGCACCTTAAAGACTAACAAATTTATTTTACGGCTGCTACTCTGAAACCTGGCTACAGCTAGTGCAGGAGGGGGAATGGAGGGGAGCCCCAGCTCCGGAGCCAGGGCAGGGAGGCGGGGGGGGATGCAGGCTGTGCAGAGCGGGGTTTTAAGATTGCAAAAAGAGAAGCAGTGCCAGGCAGGGCGAAGCTGGAGCCTGGCTGGGAGCTCAGATCTCCTGGGCTTTCTCCGGGTCCGGCGGGAGGATGCACTCAGAGGCCAGTAGCGGCTCCTTGCTCCCGGTCGCCTCGGCCCCCTCCTGAAAGCAGGGCAGAGGATTAGGGCTCCAGCACCCAACAGCGCAGCCAGCTGAGGGCGACGGTGCCCATAGCTCTGCACTGCCACAGCGCGCGCACAACCTGGGCAAGCTTCTGGCCCCCCCACCCCCCCGGGCTGGCACAGGCCCCCCTGGGCACAGAGGAGAGTCCGGTCGTGGCCTGAGCTCCTCTGCTGAGGAGAAGCCAGTGAGCAGACGGGTCCTGACCCCTTCGCGCTCTGCCGCTCCCAAGCCCCCCGGGACACTGAGGGTCTCCCAGCTCGGGGGCTCAGACCGCGCCCCAGGCGCTGGGCTGGGCAGACAGGCGGGGCCGGGGCAGAAAGGGCTCCCCAGGACTGCCTGCCCCCTTCTGTTATCACAAGTAGCCTGTGATGCTAACGGGATGGGGCTGCCCCACACAGACAGAAGAACGGCCGTACCGGGTCAGACTAAAGGCCCATCCAGCCCAGCATCCGACAGTGGCCAATGCCAGGTGCCCCAGAGGGAGTGAACCTAACAGGCAATGATCAAGTGATCTCTCTCCTGCCATCCATCTCCACCCTCTGATGAACAGGGGCTAGGGACACCATTCCTTACCCAGCCTGGCCAATAGCCATTCATGGACTTAACTGGATACATTCATGGTGGTTCTCTTTTAGAAATGGGGTGGGGGGAGGCGCTGCCAGCCAATCAGACAGCGCCGTCCGCTCCACCCATTTTGCACTGAGCCCCGCACGTCAGGTTACACCGCAGCTTTCAGTAGCTGGCACTGACAGGGCAACGGGCCCACTGCTCCCCGACTTGTGCTCCATGCTGGGGGGGACTCCCGGGGGGTGGGGGGGGGTCTCCTGGATCTCCACAGCAGCCCAGGGAGGGGTCATCTCAGCTACCCAGGAGCCCTGCTGGGACGTCTCCGCCCCTGCCACCCCCATACAGCACTAGGGTGTGTCTCCCCAGATCACTGACCCACCAATCCTCATGCCAGCCCTGGGGAGGCAGAGGGAAGCCCCTGGGCCAGGGCCCCCCACTGCTGGGAGATCAGCTGGGGCCCCCTAGAGACGCTCCTGCTCCCCCGTTACCTGCTTCCGGCAGCACAGGGCCCAGCAGCCGTACAGGAAGGAGTAGGAGGCGATGCAGAGGCCGGTGGCCGTGGTCAGTAGCAGCAGCAGCCGCACGCCCAGGAACAGGTTCTGGGAACAGCAGAGGGGACAGGCAGCACCACAGTCACGGGGTCCCACCCTGCCGGGCCGGGAGCCAGCCAGCTCCGAGGGCTCCATGCTCAGACAGCGGCTGGAACAGCCAGAGCAGTGTGCACAGCGGGGGCTCTGCCTGGGGCCTGCTACCGGGCCGGCACTAGCAGGCGGGGGCCCTGGCTGGGCTCGGGGGCTGGTCCCTCATTTCAGCCCCATGGGCCTCATTCTAGTTCCCATGCTCTTGCTGGGGGGCAAGCCCCGCAGAGGCCATCCCGGGGGCTGCCCCCAGGGGCAGTACGGAGCCCGGGCGTCAGATCCTTCCAGCCAAGCCTCGCCCAGCACCACCGCGATCGGGGGAGGGGCCCAGCCCCAAGGTCCCGTGGCAGAGTCAGGATAGAACCCAGGAGTCCTGGGGCTTGGATCACCATAGCACAGCGGCCTCCCACTCCTGCAGGAGGAGACGCACGTCCCACTGGCTAAACTCTGCCTCAGTGACCCGGACATCCTGCCAGACGGAGCCTCTCCACGGGGGGGGGGGGGGTGACCCTTCTCTGCACAGGGACACTGAGGGGCGGGGAGCCCCCTCAGCCTGGGGACACTGGGGGGCAGGGGGTGACCCTCCTCTGCACAGGGTCTCCCTAGGAGTGACCGTTGGCCAGCTGGAAGGTCACGGCCCTGCAGAGGCTCCAGGCCCCGTGGGTCCCATGCAGAGCTGCTGGGGGGGGGGGGGGATGTCTCCCACCGGGTGTGCACCTCTGCCTTCAGCTGGCCGGGGCAAGGGACAGCCCAGCCCCTGCTGGCGCCTGCAGAGAGGGGTCCCGTTGCTGCAGCGTGGGGGGCCGGGGGCGCTGTGGTGACCGCGCCGGGGGAGGCTGCTCACCTCAAAGCTCCTGAACTCTCGCCTGCAGTTGCGCTGCCTCCAGGAGTCATCGGAGTCCGAGGGCGGGGATGGGACCGAGTCACACTCGTAGGAGCCTTCGACACGGGGGAAATCCCACACCATGTTCTGCACCCCTATGATCACAGCCACGGTGGCCGAGACAGCGCTGGCCAGGGTGAGCAACGAGGCTAGCCAGACCTGAGGGGGAGGGGACACACCGGGTGAGGCACGGGCCTCCCCTCCCCACGCAGGGCCATGGGCCAGCCCCAGGCTGCAGGGATGGAGGTGACACCGCAGGGTGGGGGGCTGCCCAGCTCCTCCCACTGGCAGACGGGGTGCTACTGAGGGAGCAGGGCACATGGGGGGGCACGCTGGCTCTGTGCATCATGAGGCCTCTCGGGAAAAGGAGGCAGCAAGAGAGAAAAGCCGAGGAGGAGGTGCCCTTCCCCTCCCAGCTGGGTCTGAGTGTCCCTGATCTCAGAGCCTCAGCGCTGCAGGCCCCCAGCCCCCAGCCACCGGGCTGCAATGCAAGAGGGGCTGATACAGAGAAGTCAGGACCAGTCAGAGCACTTCCCATGTCACCATGAAAACTCACTCCTGGAAAGCTGGGCGAGGTAATGTGGGTGTGGGGGGGTAAATATATATCAAGGTGGGTGAGGTAAATATTTTATTGGACCAGCTTCTGTTGGGGAGAGAGTCAGACCGACCCCCTTCTTCCCCAAGGCCCCAGCCTCTCCTCCTCCCCAGGAGCCCGGCTTGCTGGAGCTCAGTTCTTCCCCTCCCCTCCCTGCCGCGGGATCAGCTGTCTCCCCCCTGCTGGCAGACAGAGCTGGTCGGCGGGGGCGGGGTATGCAGCAGGCTGGGGGAGAGCGGAGCCTGGGCCCTGCCCCTGGCGCCATGGTAACCCCGCCTAAGGCTCCACGTTTTTTGAAAACGTGCTGAGGGGCAGCAGCCGCTTCCCCTGCACCCCACTAGCTACGCTCCTGCTCTGCCCACCCGGCTTGGACTCCCGCAGGATCCTGCCCCCAGGACTCCCGCATCCGGCCCGGCCAGCTGAGCTGCAGCGCGGCTGTTGGAGACACGCCCGGCCGGAGTCACTGACTCTGCGTGACAGAGACACACACGCGCCTGCCTCCCCATCAGCCGCTCCAATGGGGGCGACCGGCCCCAGGGGAAAAAATCGGCTCCTTATTCCCAGCCGGGACAGGTCTGGTTCTGCTCCAGCCAGGGGCTCTCATCCGGGCCCTGCCTGCCGGAGCCAAGGGCCGTCTGCCCCAGAGCCCCCTCCCCTGCCCGGACTGGGCTCCGGGCGCCTGCAGCCCGCGCTCACGGCACCGCCGGCCCCTCCCCCGCCCAGCCCGCGCTCACGGCACCGCCGGCCCCTCCCCCGCCCAGCCCGCGCTCACGGCACCGCCGGCCCCTCCCCCGCCCAGCCCGCGCTCACGGCACCGCCGGCCCCTCCCCCGCCCAGCCCGCGCTCACGGCACCGCCGGCCCCGCCCCGGCCCAGCCCGCGCGCACGGCACCGCCGGCCCCTCCCCCGCCCAGCCCGCGCTCACGGCACCGCCGGCCCCTCCCCTGGAGACACTAACCCAGCGAGCTCCGGCAGCCCCTCCCGGGAGGCAGGTTTCCCAGCCCTCGGCTCATCCCTGTGGCTCCTTCCTGACCCTTTCCCATTCGTCACCATCCTTCCGGAAGTGCCAACACCAGTCAGGCCTGCTCCCCCTCACCTGGGCGTCGGGGTCCAGGCAATGCAGCTGCCCTCACGGGAAATGGGGTCAGGCTGGGCGTAGCCAGTCGCTGGGGCCCACACCCAGGGCACTTCCCTTCAGTACAAAGCAGAGCCCCCTGGAGGCAGCAGCCCGTGCCCGGCCCCCTGGCCCCTCACTCACCCCGCAGCCTGGGCCCGGCCCCCAACTCACCCAGCAGCCGGTGCCACGCTTCTCGCTCACAATGCAAGAGACTCCCGAGATGATGAGCTGCGGAAGGGAAACCGGGGTGAGTGCGGTGCAGGCTGGGGCGCTGCCAGGAGAGAGACCTCACCCCCAGCACCCACCCCAAGGTCCCCAGCAAAGGTGCAGGGGTTGCTGTGCCCTGGGGTTTCCTCTGGGCCAGCCGACAGTCCCTGGGGCCCACGGGAGCACAGCGTGGTGGGGATCAGGACAGAGCGTGGGCTGGCCCACGCCAGAGGGGACCGGAAAACCGGTCACTCGCTGACGAGCCATGTCCCTCTAACGAGCCCCAGCAGCCACTGGAGCCCAAGAACTGCAGCTGCGAAGCTGCTTTGGGCATTACAGAGAGACCCCCCGAATCCCAGCTCAAGAGCTCACGCCCGGGGAGACAGGGCCGGCTTTGGGCTGAGGAGTAGCTGCAGAAGTCCCACCCCTCTTTGTTTCCCAGGCTCTTTGTTTCCCAGGAACAGGCCCCTGAGTGGGGTCTGGAGCAGGGGAGCCAGTGCTGCTGCTCCGAGCGGCAGGGCAGGGCTGTGTGTGACTCACCAGAGCGCCTGTCCAGAACGGGGATCCCGACCAGAACTCCGCCGTGTCCGGCGCGAAGCAGAGCATCATGCCAATGGCCCCGCACACGATCCCGAGCAGCACCTGGCAGGCCTGCAAGATCCACCCACAGGAGTCAACAGATGGACACTGCAGCCTGCCTCACCCCACACCCATCTCCTCTCCCTCCTCACAGCTAGAAACAGTTCTCACAGAGGCAGGACCAAGTCTCCCTAGTTTGCTTATGAGACTATCATGTGAGACAGTGTCAGAGTCTTGCAAAATCAAGATCCATCACATCTACAGCTTCCCCCACCCAGGGACCCTGTCGCAGGAGGAAATTCGGCTGATTTGGGATAATATATCCATGACAAATCCATGTGAGCAAGACACGAGAAGTCATTCTTCCACTCTACTCTGTGCTGGTTAGGCCTCAGCTGGAGTATTGTGTCCAGTTCTGGGCACCGCATTTCAAGAAAGATGTGGAGAAAGTGGAGAGGGTCCAGAGAAGAGCAACATTAAAGATTAAAGGTCTTGAGAACATGACCGATGAAGGAAGGCTGAAAGAATTGGGTTTGTTTAGTCTGGAAAAGAGAAGACAGAGGGGACATGATAGCAGTTTTCAGGTATCTAAAAGGGTGTCATGAGGAGGAGGGAGAAAACTTGTTCACCTTAGCCTCTAAGGACAGAGCAAGAAGCAATGGGCTTAAACTGCAGCAAGGGAGGTTTAGGTTGGACATTAGGAAAAAGTTCCTAACTGTCAGGGTGGTTAAACACTGGAATAAATTGCCTAGGGAGGTCGTGGAATCGCCATCTCTGGAGATATTTAAGAGTAGGTTAGATAAATGTCTATCAGGGATGGTCTAGACAGTATTTGGTCCTGCCATGAGGGCAGGGGACTGGACTCGATGACCTCTCGAGGTCCCTTCCAGTCCTAGAGTCTATGAAAACCCATGCTGGCTGTTCCTTAGACCCGATTTTCCTCTAGGTGCTTACAAACGGATTGTAAGCCACACTCCTGCTCACCGGGCTCTCCCCCCTAAGCACCTCTGTGTCCCTGCGGCACCACGATCTCAGTCCCGTCCTGCCACGACGGCACTTACCCCCAGCACTTTCTGCTCCCCGCGGCAGCAGCCCTTGGCAAGGCCCTGGCTGGCGGGTGCCCCAGGCCTGGCGGGTGCCCCAGGCCTGGCCCTCGCCTGTTGCACGGACCTGACCAGGAAGGCCAGCGATGACTCCTGGCTGACGTTGATGTTGATGACGGTCTTGTCCGAGCCCTCAGAGGAAACCTCCATGTTGTTCAGCTTCACCACGCTGGTCGGCATCCTGACCCCGTTCTGAAACGGAGGGGGGAGTGAGAGCAGAGCCCAACCTCTGTGCCCCCCAGGCCCGACCTGCGCAGCCCCCACGCCGACACACCCACTAGAACAGGGGTTCCCCAGACCACTGTGCCCCACTGAGCACAGCGACGCCAACACCTCCTGGCCGCCTGGGAAGGGGCCGTTTCAAACAGGCCTGGGAACGGTGCAACGGCGGCTGGATGCCATAGGGCTTGTGAGAGGGAATCAGCCCAGGGCCCATCCCCAGCAGTGGCAGGGAAGTGGCTGCAACCCCTGCACTGGGCAGTGACGGGATAACCTGAGATGGGATCTCCCCACAGGGTCAGCTCCTTCCTCTCCCCCATTGTTAGGGGTCAATTTATGCCCTGAAGCAGGCGGGTTCATAGCCCTTCCCACACGAATCCTCACCACACTGACTCTCGATGTTCTCATTAGCCATAGATTCGGCCAGTCTATTCTGAATCATGCTAAGGTTGGCCTCAGTTAGATCCTGTGGCATTGAGTTCCACAGGTTAACTCGGGTGGTGTGAAAAACAATTTCCTGTCATCCACCCACTCCCAGCACTACCTTATTTTCTTTCCATTGTGCCAGCAAATTTCTAATCACTTAAAAATGACCAAGGTATGAGGAGTGGTTTGGAATGTATCCTGTGCACACTCGCTGTGCCAGGACCCCAGTGTGTGAGGTGCTGTACGTACACCGAACAAAGGGATGGCCCCTGCCCCAGGGAGCTGACAACCTAAGTCTAAGCCAAGAGACAAAGCCAGCCGGGGAGCACAAGGGAGCGGTGAGCAGAGCAGCCGGGGAAGCTGCAGGGTGTCACTGTGCCATGGCCAGGCCAAGGTCCAGAGCAGCGAGTAGCTGCGTCCCCCGCCCTGTAACCTGGGGTGCCTGTTTCTCTGCTGCAGCCACCGGCCTGTCTGCTCCCCCAGCGGGACACGGCTCAGCTCGCATGGCCCAGCCCCAGGCCAGCAGGGCTCGGGTGCTGGGCAGGAGATGGGAGTGGAACAGGGGTCTGCAACCCCCCCACCCCAGGCCTCTTGCAGTTTCCTGTCCGGTCCCGCCCCGCCCCTCCCTCCTGCAATCCCCGCCCCGGCCCCCAGCCCCAGCCCCCCTCCTGCAATCCCCGGCACGAGGTGGGGTCGTGGGGAGCTCCCCCGCAGGGGTCAGACATGGGGGGCAGCCGGGGGGGGGACAGGGAGCGGCACGGGGCGGTTGTGGGGAGCTCCCCGCGGGGGGCAGGCATGGGGGGGCAGCCCAGCTGGCAGGGAGCGGCACGGGGGGGTCGGCGCTCCCCCCGCGGGGGGCAGGCATGGGGGGGGCAGCCCGGGGGGCAGGGAGCGGCACAGGGGGGTCGGAGCTCCCCCCGCGGGGGGCAGACATGGGGGGGGCAGCCCGGGGGGCAGGGAGCGGCACGGGGGGGTCGGAGCTCCCCCCGGGGCGGGAACAGGTAGCGGCACGGGGGGGTGCAGGGAGCTCCCCGCGGGGGTCAGGCATGGGGGGCAGCCCAGGGGGGAGGGAGCGGCACGGGGGGGTCGGACCTCCCCCCGCGGGGGGCAGGCATGGGGGGGGCAGCCCGGGGGGCAGGGAGCCGCACGGGGGGGTCGGAGCTCCCCCCGCGGGGGGCAGGCCTGGGGGGGCAGCCCGGGGGGGGGGAGGGAGCGGCACGGGGGGGTTGCAGGGAGCTCCCCGCGGGGGGCAGTCCTGGGGGGGCAGCCCGGGGGGGAGGGAGCGGCACGGGGGGGAGGAGCTCCCCCCGCGGGGTTCAGGCATGGGGGGGGCAGCCCAGGGGGCAGGGAGCGGCACGGGGGGGTCGGAGCTCCCCCCGCGGGGGGCAGGCATGGGGGGGGACCGGGGAGCGGCACGGGGCGGTTGTGGGGAGCTCCCCGCGGGGGGCAGGCATGGGGGGCAGCCCAGGGGGCAGGGAGCGGCACGGGGGGGTTGCAGGGAGCTCCCCCCGCGGGGGGCAGCCCGGGGGGGGGGGAGAGAGCAGCACGGGAGGGGGTTGCGGGGAGCTCCCCCCGCAGGGGTCAGACATGGGGGGCAGCCCGGGGGGAGCAGGGAGCCGCTGGCAGGTCACAGCCCCGCCCCCCCGCAGCAGAACCCCCCAAAGCAAATGGCTGGAAATACGAACCGGCCCCGCCAGACCCCGCGCAGCTCCCGGACCCCGAAGTGCGCAGTCCGCGGCCCGTGTGCACTGAGCATGCGCAGCTGATCTGCCGACGCCACTGCCCTGCCCCTGCCCTTACACCCGCGGGGGCTGTTCCCAGGGGGGCAAGGGGGCGAATCGGAGCGGGGGGGCGGGGTCTGAGCGAGGGGCGGGAGCTGGAGGCCGGGGCCGGAGGGGGCTGAAGGGGAAATCAGGGCT